>NC_087365.1:8096363-8399393 GCF_030014295.1 Loxodonta africana | reverse complement strand
CATCCGGTCCTACACCATCCCCATGATTGGTTGCAGATCGACCACTGAAAATCACAGCCATGATTTGCAGAAGTAGATCACCGGGTCTTTGTTCCGAGTCCGTCTTGGTTTGGAAGCTCCACTGAAACCTATACAGCATCATAGCAACGTGCACGCCTCCCCTGACAGACAGGTGGTGGCTGCACACGAGGTGCACTGGATGGGAATTGAACCCACGTCTGCCATGGAAGGCAGGAATTCTACCACCGAACCACCAACAGACATTCAGGGAGGTGTGATCTAGTAGAAGTGGGAAAAAATGCACAATGGCTGTAATGTAAATGTAGCAAGTGCCCCAGGAGCAATATCAGCAAAACACCATGAAGGTTCAAGTAGGATGTATTTTTTCTAGAAGGGGAACCAGGAAAGGCATGAAGGAGCCTAAGATTTGAGAAGACAGAGGTAGGGAAGGGGCCAGGTCCCAGGAGAGTGAGTGTCATGGGTGAAGCCTTCGGCTGGGAGAGCACACCAGGAATCTCTGTCCACTGTGCCTCCTACAACATTCCTGGGCCCAGATGTCTTTGACAATCATGAGAAGCAGCAGCAGGAGGGTGGGCCTCGTGTTAAAGCTGCAGGTGGCAACTTGGCAGCCCTTGACTCTGTCCCGTCTTCACTCGAAACCACTGCTTCGGTCGCCCCTTGGATGTGGCCCTGAGATTTTCAGAGAAGTGTCTCCTATTTCAACCTTAATTAGTACACCATTAAGATACAGTTTGGCACCAATTTCTTCCTTAGGATTCATTGCTAATGTGCTTCCTTTTTTGCTCTGGAAGCTGGGAAAGCCAGGTGCTCCCTCTGTGAACATTCGTAGGTGTTGACTGCATACATATGACAATCCTGGCTGGGGTGGGGGAACTGGCATTATGGGGGGTGGGGAGGAGAGCCGTGATTGACAGCATTGGCCGGTTTCTGAAGAGCAAATACTTCCACCATGGCCAGCCTCAAGCTAATCATGATTTAACAGCTGGATTACACATTTCCTGAATGTTTAACAGTTGGCTCTCCTGAGCTGGTGCAAGTCGGCTCCAGTCCATCACGGTGGGAAGAAAAATGGGAATGAAGAAATAAAACGTGCAATACAGGCAGCAAAATTTCCTTCCCTTGATGTCTTGAAACTCTACAGAGCTTTCCATAAACGGTGGCTATTTTTTTAATAAAAATTTTAAAAAAGTGAATGGACGCAGCCAGTTCATCTTGCCATACCCAAATTTCAAAGTGTTCCTTTAAGATGGCGCAATATGTGAAAATATAAATTTTTTTTTTAAAAAGCTAGTATGTAAGTCTCTGCATGGCAGAGAGATCACTGCTGTACAAAGGAATTTGACATGTAGTCCTTTAAATACCTCATTCTCTCAGGACTTTCAGTTTATTCAGTTTCTCGAATATTTTACTTACTACTTCTTAAAAAACCACTGTTGTATAAAGCAGTGGTTCTGACCATGGGGTCCGTGACTCCCTTGAAGACCCACCAGGTGGAGGTTTAGGGACAGTGCAAGTGCTTTGGAACGAGTGCACCTGAGAAGATTTTTCTGTGGTGGTGGTTGAGAGCTTTCAATCAATTCTTAAATATTTCCGATACTTAAAAGGTAAAGGCCAATGGTAATGGTTGAACAGCATGATAAACATAACTAAGGTTGAAAAGGCAAATGTTTCGTTGCATATATGTTTATCACAATTCTTACAAAAAGGTAATGGCCTAAGTCACCTGCCACAGGGCCCTGGGTCATGCCCATAATAAATGTGTGGTAGTCAGCTCTTTGGGTTCAGTGAGGCATTTTCAAGCTGAATGCAAGGTTGGCTGGTAAGTTTAGTCTGTGCGATGGCCACATTCACATCAGAAAGGCCCAGCTCACCCTGGGGTGGCAGATGGACATGGACTTTGCTAGGAAAGATGCAGCAGATTTTTGATGATGACGATGGCAAAGGTAGCACCTCAGCTCTACGTACATGAGGAAGAAGACCAAGCAAAACAGAAAACTAGTCAGAACCCCAATTTGTCACCTCCTTTCTCCACCCACGGGGCCGCTCTCCCTGTTTGTGCTTTGCGTCTCTCAGTGCTGCGTGTGTTTATTTCACCAGGACTGTGGAGTCCCCGGGTGGTGCAAATGGTTAAAGCGCTCGGCTGTTAACTGAAAGGTTGGCAGTTCATGTCTACCCAGAGGCACCTCGAAAGAAAGTCCTGGTGACCTGCTCCTGAAAAATCAGCCACCAAAACCCCTGTGGAACACAGTCGTACTCTGACACACACGGGTCAGCCACCAAGAACCCTGTGGAACACAGTCGTACTCTGACACCCACGGGTCAGCCACCAAGAACCCTGTGGAACACAGTCGTACTCTGACGTACACGGGTCAGCCACCAAGAACCCTGTGGAACACAGTCGTACTCTGACACACACGGGTCAGCCACCAAGAACCCTGTGGAACACAGTCGTACTCTGACGTACACGGGTCAGCCACCAAGAACCCTGTGGAACACAGTCATACTCTGACGTACACGGGTCAGCCACCAAGACCCCTGTGGAACACAGTCGCACACTGACGTACACGGGTCAGCCCCCAAGAACCCTATGGAACACAATCGTACTCTGACGTACACGGGTCAGCCCCCAAGAACCCTGTGGAACACAGTCGTACTCTGACACACACGGGTCAGCCACCAAGAACCCTGTGGAACACAGTCATACTCTGACGTACACGGGTCAGCCACCAAGACCCCTGTGGAACACAGTCATCCACTGACGTACACGGGTCAGCCCCCAAGAACCCTGTGGAACACAGTCGTACTCTGACGTACACAGGTCAGCCACCAAAAACCCTGTGGAACACAGTCGTACTCTGACACACACGGGTCAGCCACCAAGAACCCTGTGGAACACAGCCGTACTCTGACACACACGGGTCAGCTACCAAGAACCCAGTGGAACACAGTCGTACTCTGATGTACACGGGTCAGCCCCCAAGACCCCTGTGGAACACAGTCCTACTCTGACACCCACGGGTCAGCCACCAAGAACCCTGTGGAACACAGTCGTACTCTGACGTACACGGGTCAGCCACCCAGAACCCTGTGGAACACAGTCGTACTCTGACACACACGGGTCAGCCACCAAGAACCCTGTGGAACACAGTCGTACTCTGACACACACGGGTCAGCTACCAAGAACCCAGTGGAACACAGTCGTACTCTGATGTACACGGGTCAGCCCCCAAGACCCCTGTGGAACACAGTCCTACTCTGACACCCACGGGTCAGCCCCCAAGAACCCTGTGGAACACAGTCGTACTCTGACACCCACGGGTCAGCCACCAAGAACCCGGTGGAACACAGTCATACTCTGACACACACGGGTCAGCCACCAAGACCCCTGTGTTCCACAGTCGTACTCTGACACACACAGGTCAGCCACCAAGAACCCTGTGGAACACAGTCGTACTCTGACATACACGGGGCCTGCATGAGTCAAAGTTGACTCAACAGCAGCTGTTTTTTGTGGAAAACAACCCTCCCTGACGATACTGTCTACAGCAGGTCGGGGTAGGATCCGTGTCTCCTGGTTAACTGGGGAACCAAGGCCTCCTACACCTGGCCTTCCAAGGGCCAGCGGATTTTCTGCTGGAGGGAAGGGGTTGTGGCTGAATGCCCCCCTCCCGTTGCCTGAAACACCGGAGCCAGTTACGGTGGGGTGGGTATGAACAGAGCTCCGCCTTCTCCGTCACGCACATTGGTGCCCACGAACACAGAGACCGCACAGAACTCCCGGCAGGGTTTCCCATCAGCTTCGCTCTCACTCACATCTGTGTAGGCCCTGGGTGTCAGCGGTGGTGGGAACTGCTCGTAAGGACCCCCCAGGAGGTGGAGGGAACCAGAGTTGCATTGCATAGAACACAGGGCCACTGAGCATGATGGCCCCTAGACGGTAGTTGGAGCCACTGGTTAAGGCTTGCCTGCCCACGCGGGGCACCTGAGCTAGTACTTCTGCCCTCTTTCCACCTCACCAACCCCCGGAAACTCAGCTTGACCACCTTCAAAACCAAAGGTCCTGAGAGTTGCTGAGTTAGGATTTTTGTTACGTATTTGCTTCTAGTTCTTGGCAAAGCGCGAAGCCTTCTATCCATGTGAGACTTCTGGATTTTTAAACACTTGTTCCTTAGAGCTCTGCAGTGTTGTTAGTGTTCGTGTTGTCAGGAGCCATCGAGTCCATTTTGACTCATAATGAGCCGTGCGACAGAATAGAACTGCCACATAGGGTTTTCTAGACTGTAATCTTTAGGGGAGCAGATTGCCAGGTCTTTGTCCCATGGAGCTGCTGGGTGGATTTGAACCACCAACCTTTCTTTGGTTAGCAGCCAAGCACTTAACAGTTGCTCCACCAGGGTAGTAGTAGTAATAATAACGACAACCGACTGCCGCCGAGTTGACTCCAGCTTCCTTGAGCGTATTCTGGAACTGTGCTAAGTCCACCGCATGGCTTCTTGTCTTTAACCTCACGACAACCTATGACATACATAAGGACTGTTATTATTCCCATTTCTGAGGTCACGCACAGGAGGCTGAAAGAGAGTGAGCAGGTTTTCCTAGGCTGTGAATCTTTACAAGAGCAGATTGCTAGCTCTTTTCTCTTGCAGAGAGGCTAGTGGGTTCGAACTGCTGACCTTTTGGTTAGCAACCGAGTGCTTAACCATTGCACCACCAGGGCTTCATACATCCTGTGTAGTTTAGGTAAAACCTTCCCAAGGAAAATGTCACAGCTGTCCACAGAGCGTCTGTGAAGTTCCTCTGAAGGTGTTAATATGAGAGATATGCTTCATCCAGGTGGTGCAGGTGGGACTGAGTGGGAGCAGAGCTCTGTCCTTCATGACCTTGTATTGCCCTTCACAATAAGATTGGGCCCGAATTCTGTGGTTGCTCTGCAGAGATTTCTAATTAAAAGATGGATTTTTCTAATGAACGTTTATTAATTCAGCCATCTGTCTGGATGCTGAATTGTCATTTTTACTAATAGAAAAAATGGTTTGGTTTATTTTCCAGAACAGTGAAAATCATTCAACTTGATTAAATTGTCGGGGGAGATTTTCTACTTGTCTTACTCAATGCAGGCTGTGAGCTCGCTTCACTGTGTCAGCCACAGTGGCAATCAGAGTCCAGTGTTTCTTTTGAAATCTCGGTGGATTTGGTGTCATCTGCCGCTGAAATTCCTGATGTGTCTCGGAGGAACCAAGCTGGCCCAAGGCAGAGCAGCACGACGCCTGTGCACGTGGGTCCGGATTATCAGGCACGATGCCCGGGCAGCGTGGGTCTGGGTTATCAGTCACAATGCCCGGGCAGTGTGGGTCTGGGTTATCAGTCACAATGCCTGCAGTGCGTGGGTTCGGGTTATCAGGAAGGCCCTGGTCCCACAGCAAGTCCTCCCACCTACCACTGTGGCACGTCTCCAGGGAGGGTGGCAGCCAGCTTCATTTCCCAACAGCTTAGAACTTCATTTTGCAAAGACAGCGTGATCTAGACTTTAAAATCGAACAGCACCCTGAGAAGGAAACTTAAAAATTCACAGGTGCTAAAGCAAATACCAGCTAAAGTTGGCAGTGCCTTAGAAGAATGGTCTCTCTTGAGCAGGTAGGAGTTTATTCCAGTAATGAAAGACTGCTTCATAGTGAACTATCGTCCAGTGTTATGCGTCATGGACATAGGTCTCCAGAGAGAAACGACACTGTATTTGACGCTCAAACAAATGACCATCGAGTGGACTCCAAGTCATGGCGACCCCATGTGTGTCAGAGCGGAGCTGTGCTTCATAGTGTTTTCAGTGGCTAATTTTTGGGAAGTAGGTCATCAGGCCTATCTTCCAAGGAGCCTAAGGGTGGACTCCAACTTCCAAACTTTCAGTTAGAAGCCAAATGCGTTGGCTGTTTACATCACCCAGGGGAAGGGTATTCACCTGATGTCAAAGACCTTTCTTGGCACCACCAACCAACAGCGTTGGTGACCAGAAAACGCACATGCCCGTAAAAATCACACACGTGACAAGGATGACCACCGTGATCATTTTTTAAAAATGTTTTAAAGACTCTGGTGAATAGCTATTGGGAATAGAAAGATAAGTGCTATTATTTGCAGAGAATATGATCATATGCCTAGAAGATCAAGAGAATCTATTGACAAACTCTTAACATTAATAAGAAAGTTTTAAACGGTAAGATCCCAGATAAATATGCAGCAATCAATAGCTTTCCCAGATAATGGCAGTGACTGGTTAGGAGTGATACCCAGTCTTTAATTCAAATAATAACAATAAGGAAAATAATAATAAGGTAATTAGGATTGACTAACAGTGTGGGACTTAAAGAAAGCTACAACATCTATCTGAATAGATAATAAAATATTTTAACAAATAGATATTTGTGGGTGGAAGATGGAAACTTATTTTTTAATCATCCTTTTGATTTAATGTAAAAATCTAAACGATTTCTTTCTGGACTTACCTAAAGACCTAAAATATTTTGATTACAAGTAGTGAGGAAACGTTTTTCTCCTGCTCTGTCATACAGCATGCTTTACATTTTATTAAAGCACGAGCACAGAAACAGATGACACCGAATTGGATGCATGGAACCTGTTGAGATGGCGTGTATTTTGTTAGGTGTGTTTTCACCACAACTAAAAAAAAAATGCACAAACTCACATGGTACTCTGTGAGCCTCAGTTTCGTCATCTTACAAACATGAATAACAGTAACAAGTGCGTAGGTTTGTTTTGAGGATCAATGTTAGTTCATGTAAAAGGCTTATTTTAGTGCCTTGCAGAAAAATAAATGCTCAGAAAGTGTTAAAAAATGAGAAGACAGATGAGTGGTACAAAGTAGACAGCCCTAAGCTGACATGCCAAGAAAACAGCCTTAGCCGAGGCAGAAGGGTGGGATTAGCAAGTGTGTGGGAAAAACTTGGCAAACGACTTGAGAAGAACGCAAGTTAGACTTGCTGCTCACGGCTATGAACCCTTCCTTGGCCTCCCGATGACCTGCTGCCAGATGGGAGAGCAGGAGCCTTCACGGTGCCAGCCTCCTGGTCCGTGGCCTTGAGGCTGATTATGTAAGTACACCCAGAAGCTCATTTTGATGAGCGATGGATAGAAATCCAAGACGGTGGTGATTAAAACAAAGGCTGGGCTTGCCTCGGATGCAAATCATGGACTTTGTTAAAGATCAGCATAAGGGAAGTCCGGATGTTCTCACTGCTTAGCAAAGGACTGTTTTCCCCTCCTGTGCAAGGAAGCAGGGGGAGACTCTTCTCTCTAAAAAGCGTGCACCGTATTATTGAAGAGAGCTGGGTGAATGCTTGGAGAAGGTTGTTTCAAAAAAGGGGAAAGGCAGTTGAGAGCACACAGCCTTGGTTAACAAGGAGGCAGTAGTAAGAAAGCGGGGTGCAATCATCCAGTGCTCTGGGAATCCAGACAAGGGTCCTCTCTCAAAGCAGAGTCCCAGGAACGGCCCCTGGAGAGGGGGTACTGGCGTTGCACGCTTGTTAATCCTTTTCTCTGCTTCTGTCACTACCAAGAAGTTCCCTGGATGATGCAAGAGGTTTGCACTCAACTACTAACCTAAAGGTTGGCCCTTCAAACTCACCCAGCAGTGATGTGGAAGACAGGCCTGGTGATCTGCATTCATAAAGATTGTTGTTGTTGTTGTTAGGTGCCGTCGAGTCGGTTCCGGCTCATAGTGACCCATAAGATTACATAAAGATTACAGCCAAAAAAACCCTATGGAGCAGTTCTACTCTGCACGTGTGCGGTTGCCATGAGTCAGAATCCGCTTGATGGTTTTTTTAGGTTATCGCCACCGAACTTATCTGGGTACTGTGTGGGCTTTTTAGGAGGGATGGGTTAGGCACAAGTGATGGCAAAGGCAGAAGTCTGCTTTCCTTCCTGCAGATGAGCCCACAGTGGACTGGGGAGGGTAGGATAAGGTAGAGACCGGGAGTGGCATGTAGTCATCACTTGGTTGACAGTTGAGCTGGGACAGGACTGTGGCCTGAGCAAAAACGTAAGCAGGAGAGATTGGAGAAATGTGCAGGTAATGGCACGGGCAGAAGGAACCCAAGGGCCTTGCCCAACAGCGGTGAGATGAAGAGAGCTGACAGGTGGAAGAGAGGTGGCAGGATGCAGGCCTCCTTTGCAAAGTGGCTGGACATACCTAGATCAAGGGTAAGGAGGCCAAGTCATTCGAGATCTTCTGTCCAGAGCCTGTGTAGATGCTGCTGCCATTTACAGGGATAAGGAATGCTGGAGAAAGAGGCAGGTTTTGGTAGGTGGAGGCACCACCAGGAAGCAGAGCATGATTTTAGTGGGAGGTAAGCTAAGTCCACAAAAAGGAGGGATTTTACAGGGTTAAGAATTACAAATACTGTAGTTCTTGGATGGGGAGACAGTTTTCAGCCAAGGGGTCATCTCATGCCACAGGCCCTAAACATCAGATGTCAGTGACGTCAGAATCAAGGCACATGGCTTTGTTACGTTCTTGCTTCTCTGACAGTTTCTCCCATTTCGGGATCTTACACACGAATAGAGTAGAAACTCTGCTTCCATTCAGACTGAATGCAAGAAAAAGGGATTAAATTACTAATGCTGGGTTTGTGGGTATTGAAGTGAATGAAAGAATGTGGCTTTCATTTTCACGAGGGACAGCCTGTATAAAAAAACCAAACCCACTGCTGTCCAGTTGATTCTGACTCATAGCAACCTATATAAAAAAGGGATGAAAAACCCTTCAGAGAAATAGAATGTCCAGAGTCCCTGGACATTAATACCACCCTTGGAAGGCCTTCAGGAAGTCCACCCATGGTGTTAGCACCAAGTCCTCAGTCATTCTTGTTTATTGCCATTCTGCCATCTTGATTATTTCTAGGGATTTCATTTAGTGATGTGAATGGAGAGATTGCCCATCAGAGTGAAGAGCTGGGGTGACCTTGTGACCTCTGGTACCATCCAGGCCCCCCTGCGATTGATAAATGGCTCAGCTCTCCTCCCACCCCTTGGGAGAAATGAAGTGCACTCAGGGCCTTATGGATTTTCCATAACAACTGATGCATCTTTAGGGCTCTATTTTTAGTCCAGAGGTGACCTTCTGACCTGGTTCAGGCCTACACAAGATTCACCCAGTCTTCGGACAGGCCTGTGCCAAAAGCAGATGGGCTGCCTGGCTACCTCCATCTGTCATCTTATATCTCGTTGCTAGCATAGCTTGAGATATGGCTTCCTTTCCTACCAATGTCTGATTTGTTCCAGTGCCTTCCTCAGTAACATTTGACAGTGGGCAGGTCCACAAGTTTAATTACTTGTTGCCAGAATGTTTCACTTTATCCATTTTGCAGGCAGGGCTTCTTGATTTTGTAATTGCTCCACACCTGTGTTTAGGGGAGATGTGTCTTGACTGGCCTTCCTGCCCTGTCTTTTCTGTGTTGCATATGCCTCTTATGTTCTCGGCCTCACGAGTGCACAGAGAGAACTGCCCTCTCTTCTCCCTCAATATCTTAGATCAGGGTCCCCAAGAAGCTGACCCTGAGCAAAAATTCAAGTGCAAGGGGTTTCTTTGGGAGATGATCCCAGGAAGCATATGTGGAAGGTGAGTGGGGAAGTGAGACAGGAGAAGGAAGGAAATCCATGAAAATGTGCTAATGAGCAAGTTGCTTTTGTGGGCAACTGGGGTTCAGTCCCACTGGAAAGCTCTTGGATGTGGTATGTGGGGGAGGAACCTGAAGGTTTTACCTCCAACCCCCACCTGTCCTTGGCAGGGGCTGCTCCTAGGGTTATTGACTCCTGCCTCTTGTAGTCTGTTCCCTCGTAGGTAAGTGGAAGCCCTTGGGGGAAGGTCTGCATTAGGACCATGAGTGCTCAGAACACATGGGTGGGACATTGACATTGCTGGCTATACTTGGACTTTGAAGATCGTGACAGAAAATTCTGAGGAGCTGTGGCCTCAATGCCTGCTAGCCCAGTGGGCTTGGGCAAGCTGCTCAACCTCTATGAGACTCAGTTATTTCCTCTGTAAAATAGGGGCAGTCATGGTACATACCTCATACAGTGGTTTTAAAAACCAAGAAATGCCCATTGAGCACCCATCTTGAGGCCTGGCTACAAAAGTACAGACATTTTAGCCATCACCAATGGTCTTATCATACGTGTCCTTTGCCACCTCTTTTGGACTGGCATTTGTTCAGTTCAGGGTGATTAGGTAGTGCCTGTGTGCAGCAGAAAGCTGTAACTACTAGGAGGTGATGGTGGGTGGAGCGCTTGGGTGTCTGGCCATTAGATTAGTGAGCAAAGAAAAGCCATTTCATATCTCTGGGCCCAGCTATCTCATTTGTAAAGGTTGGACTACAGAAGTTGATGTTGTTGTTAGGTGCCGTTGAGTTGCTTCCAACTCATAGCGACCCTATGTACAACAGAACGAAACACTGCCCGGTCCTGCGCCATCCTCATGATCGTTGTTATGCTTGAGCCCATTGTTGCAGCCATTTGTCAGTCTATCTCATTGAGGGTCTTCCCCTCTTTCGCTGACCCTCCACTTTACCAAGCATGATGTCCTTCTGCAGGGACTGGTCCCTCCTAATAATACTGTGTCCAAAGTACTTTAGATGAAGTCTTGTCATCCTTGCTTCCAAGGAGCACTCTGGTTCTACTTCTTCCAAGACTACAGGAAAGGCTCTAATAGTTGATAGTTCTATGCAGCTGCCATTCCTCAGAGAAAGCAGCACTTTATTCCACATTGGCCTTTTTGATTCCCAAATCCAAGTTTACACACACCTTAGCAACCCCCTTGCCTTTGGAGCTATGTTTACATCATTGGACACACAGTTGCCTGAATTTTCATTTTATAAAAACAATAATAGCTGTGCCCAGTTTGAGGTGCGCCATTGCATTAACGAACTGGGGATGTGCCTGGCAGGTTGACTAGCTGATGGGTGGTGGATCCTCAGCTTTAGACTTGGTTCTGTGCCTTTGCCAAACACTAGCCCATTTAGCTCCCAGAGTGGTCGAGAACCTTCTGTACCCCATATTCCTTATCCTTACACTGAATTGGGGCAGAGATTCTGTGTGCTGATGTAGAAAGGAAAGTGCCCAAGGCACGGTTAATTACCTGAATTCACTGTGGTCAGCAGACCTAATCTGAGAGCTGGGTTTATCGTTTATGAATATTTGGGTCCTGGGAGACATAGCCATCCTAGCCTTCTGGAATGCTTTGAAACAACACAATTGAGTTTAGTCATGTTAAAAGAAATCCAGTAGAATTCATGAAATGCATATTGACTGCCCTGTTTAATGAAAAGCCTCTGAAAAGGCCCTGGGTTCTCAGCAGGAATATGGCAAATGCACATTTTCCATGCTGATCCCTAGATGCTCGGATGTGTCCGCTGATGGGGCAGTCACGTGTGGAGCCCTTTCAGGTCATGTAAAGGGATCTTGGGAATCAAATGTGAATAAGATCCAGCCCCTGCCTGCAAGAAGTTGCCAGTCAGGAGGAAGAAGCAGATATTTTAGACAGTACCCTCTGTAGAAGGTGCTATATCACTACACCTTGGCCCTTAGTGCACACCAAGTATGTTGAAAGAGATACTAAAATATCGATAGATAATATTCATATAGCAATTACTATGTGCTAGAGGCTGGTTTTAGCACTTCACGTGTATTTGTGCCAATATATGCCAAATATATGAGGCAGTAACTTGGGCATAACTTGCCTGAGGTTGCCTTGCCAGCAAGTGGTGAAGTCAGAATGGGAATCAGGAGGCTGGCTTTAGACCTTCCTGAAGTTCCATCCTACAGAGAGAAGAAGACCTGACAAGGACGGAGAGGAGGCACCTGAGTGAGACAGTCCTGGGCCTGAGTCAAGCTCAGGAGGTTCGCCATGGTGCCGATGTTCTGATTAGACGCCTGGGAAAATGGTGGTCCTGCCAGCCCTGGGTGGCACGAATGGTTAAGCGCTCAGCTGTTAACTGGAAGGTTGACTGTTAGAATCCACCCAAAGACCTAATGATATGCTTCCAGAAGGTTAGAGCCATTGAAACCCCCTGGAACAGTTCTAATCTGACACACATGGGGCTGCCAGAGGTCAGAATCAACTCCATGGCAACTGGTTTGGCTTTGTTTTTACCAGTCCATAGAAAGTACACAGGACGAGAGTTTAGTAGTTGGCTCTGAGGTGGGGGAGGGCAAAACGAGTCTGACTTGGGAGAAGTGGGGCCAGGCATTGGTGAGAGAGCTGAGAGGATGTCCAAGGGGCGGCATAGCACTCTTCTGGGGACTCCCAGAGAAGTTAGGAAAGCCAAACCAGCATCTCATTCTACCCAGAGGTATCCCAGGGAGCATCCGGTGGTGGCTGCCTACACATGAATCACAACCCTCCTCTCTGCAGTGGGTTTTATGGTCTCCCCTGCTTTATCCCTGTCCCCCTAAGTGCTTGACCCACACTCCAGGGCTCTAGATCTGTCTGACACCTTCTCCTGGACAGTCATGGGGTCTTCACACTCCATGTGTCCAACGGACTTCTTGACCCATTCCTGAGACCTGGTGTTCTTCCTGGGTTCCCATTCTCCATGCATTGCCAGCCAGCCATCTTTGCTGAAGCTGGAAAAGGGAAGCCCCATAGGCCCTCTCTATCCCTCCCACCTTATTACCTCGCTGACACACCCGCTGCTGGTGAACAACCTGTGATCTGAGTCTGGTCACACCTGACCACAGTGGTCCCAAGCACCTTTCATCTCACCTGGACTGTGCTGTGGCCTGCGCACATCTCTCTTTCCCCTTGTCTCAATGACCACGGACTCCTGATGCGTTGCTCCATCCAGCAGCTAGTGTGATCCTTCTGTACATCAAACCTGATCAGGCACCCCTTTCCTTAAAATGCCTACATGGCTTCCCATTGCTCTAAGGGTAAAGACCCGTGCTTTCAACCTCACCCACGTGGTCTTGTGTGGTTTTCCCTTCCCTCTCCACCTCGGCCCTCTCACATTCTTCCTACTCCGCCCCCTCACTCTCCCCCTGCCCTGCCCCACTCCAACCTCCCTCTCCTTTGCAGTTGCATGAACCCACCATGTTGTCCTCCCTCTCTGGCTCCTCTAGGCTCTTTTTCTCTTCCTGGAACCGGTTTCCTCCACTCTCCCCTACTTGACTCTCCTCACCCCTACCTGGGCTGGGGGAGTCACAGCCCTTCTTTCACAGGCTCTTAGAGCACCAGGGAGCACCTGCCAGTGCCTGTTACAGTGAAAACTTTACATTTATTAGTGAAATTAAGCCGTCAATTGCTCCGCTCCACCTCTGAACTGTAATCTGTCTGCACTAATGAATGTCAGGCCTGGAAGAGGCGCACCTGTTCTCATAGCCCAAATGTCAGGAGACTTACCGAATGAAGAATGAATGAAGCAAACCTGGGATAGCCTCTTTGACTTTCCTGTTTGGGGATTCTTGCTTCTTGAGAACAGAATACATACCTTGCCGAAATGTTTGGGGTAGCAAGAATCCCTCTGTTGAGACATTTCCTCTGGCTCCTGACTTGGTAGGCCTCGGAGGTTACAGGAAAAACCCCTGGGAAGAGTTTGGGGATCCTCCAAGCACGTGCTCGGCCAGCACAAAGCTCTGAGGCCACAATGAATGGTTCAGCGTGAAGACCAGCAGAGCAAACGGAAAGAGTACCGAGTCACAGGAGTGTGCAATGGCATTGCTGTGGCATTTCCCTCACAGCGTGCATGTCCACTCACCTCTGTCCCCCTGAAGTAGGGCTTCCTACCGGTTCATTCCAGCTCGAACCCCTGGTGAGAATTTGCATTTCTAGCAAGTACCCAGGAGATGCTAATGCTGCTGGTTAGGCATCAATTCTGACAGCGGCTAGTAGAGCCAAAACCCCAAACCCACTGCTGTCAAGTCATTTCCAACTCATAGCAACCTCATAGGGTTTCCAAGTCTTTAAATCTCTACAGAAGCAGACTGCAACATCTTTCTCCTGCAGAGCAGCTGATGGTTTCAAACAGCTGTCCTTTCAGTTAGCAGTTGATCCCTTTAACCACAGCACTGCCGCCACCAGGGCTCCTTACTAGTAGACCAGGGGCTCTCAAAATTGATTATACATAAGATTCATCTGAGGATTTTGTTAAAATGTAGATTCTGATTCAGTATATCTGGGGTGGAAATGCAAGTTCTCAGCAGGGGTTCAAACTGGAAAGAACCATTTGAAGCTCTGCCCTGAAGCCATCTAAGTTGTAGCAGTAACTTACCTACTGATGATTGGCTTGTTGGCTTATAGTTAATGACAGCTGAGGCCCAGCACCAGGGCCAATGATTAGTTCTGATGCACTGATCAGACCATCCCAGTGATCACAGACTCCTGATGCACTGGTCAAACCGTCCCAATAATCAAGGACTAATGCATTGATCAAACCTTCCCAGAGACCATAGATCCCTGATGCATTGACCAAATATCATCCAATGACCACGGACTCTTGCTTTATCGATCACGCTGTTTCAATGACCACAGACACTAGAAGGCAGCCACACGCAGTCTCCGATAATTCTCCTGTTCAGTAGGAAACTGACATTTAACAAGTTGTAGGTCCTCAGTAGGAAAGCCTGGTGGTGTAGTGGTTAAAAGCTGTAGCTGCTAACCAAAAGGTCAGCAGTTCAAATCCACCAACTGCTCCTTGGAAACTCTATGGGGCAGTTCCTCTCTGTCTATAGGGTCGCTATGAGTTGAAATCAACTTGACAGCAACAGGTTTGTTTTTTTTGTTGGGGGGTCCCTCAACAGGGTTTTGACTGAGCTGGGGTCTCCAAAGCAGTGGAAAAAGGGACAAAAATTCGGAGGCAGCTAGCCATGTCTATGATAATGGACACAGACCTGACTATCACATTTCGGTGGCTTGTGAGGTTGTGGAGTAGTTGTGTGTGTGAGTTAACCAAACCTAATTTAGGCCTTGGGATATTTACAAGGTCTTTAGGGTAGGTGGTGGAAACCTTAGTGGCATAGTAGTTAAGTGCTACAGCTGCTAACCCAAGGGTTGGCAGTTCGTAATCCGCCAGGCGCCCCTTGGAAACTCTGTGGGGTGGTTCTACTCTGTCCTGTAGGGTCGCTATGAGTCGGAATCGACTCGACGGCACTGGGTTTGGTTTTGGTTTGGTACCACCTGTTTTTCTTTCGTGTGAGCTTAAATGATGCCCAGAGGAGCTGCCTCCTTTGCTGTGGACACCAGAGTTGCTATAGCTGTGAATAGAAGAAAAGCCTCTGGCAAGTCTACACAGCTGTGTGGCTTGACCCTGGACCCTGAGGACTGAGCAGATGTGACTGCTGGGTCAGGGGCTTTGGAGCTTCTCTTAACTGCTGCGCCTGGTTGGCTTTGCACTTCTAGGGCTGGATTCTGAGGATCAGTGCATTATTTCTGAGTAACATTGGGAGAGGCTAAGTCCCAAAGCACCATAGTGAGCTCAGGAAGCTAAGGATGAATTCAGCGATGGAATTACAGTTTGAAGAGAGGGCCTTCCTAGGAACAGAGGTCCTGGTTGGCATTTAAGCATCAAATGAAATAAAGTCGCATTAAGACATATTGAAAGATACTTAGTTTCATCAGTTATAAGCAAAAATGCAAACTAAAAAACAAAACAACTGTATGAGACCAAAAGGTCAAAAATTACTCTAAAGCAAGGATGAGAAGATAAGGAGGCAGAGAAACTAGAGTGCCGGAAACAGAACCAGAATGCAATAAAGAGAATGTTGACACATTGTGAGAAATGTAATAATGTCACTGAACAATTTGGATAGAAATTGTCAAATGGGAACTTAATTTGCTGTGTGAACTTTCACCAAAAGTGCAATAAAATATTATTTAAAAAAATGCCAACTGAATTACACTGGACACTATTTTCCCTATATTATACTGCAGAGGTTAGAAAGTTAGATAATTCAGTGTGTGCACAGGGTGTGGCATCAGGCTCTCTCACATATTGCTGGTGGGTATAAAAATTTGTCCAACCTCTTGGATGGTATTTTATTTTATTCCTGTGGAAAAAAAAAGTGTATATTGCTTTGACCCATGAATTTCACTTCTAAGAATTTATCCTATGTATATACTGGTCCAGATACACAAAGAAGTGTGTGTGAGGACGCTGCAGCACGGTCTACACGGCAAATGCCAGGAAGCCCTCTGTACGGCCATTGCTAGGCACCATCAGCTAAATCACTCATTTCCTTCTAGTCAGTGGAAGAGGGGCTGGGTTGATGTGTTGAAACCCAAAGAGTCAAGATACATCGTTATGTAAAACTAGCAGCATTCAGAAGACTGTGTTTAATTTTTAGTTCCCATTTGTGTGAAAACAAAGTGAGTGCATTTATGCCTAAGAGTTTGTAAGTGCGTAAGAATATACATGCCAGAGTCTGGGGTCCACAAGACACTGCTCACTGTGGTCGTCTCTGGGAGGGGGATCAGGTGACTGGGGACTTCATCCCTTCTTATGTCTTTGAGGATTATTTTTGCACAAGCATGTACAACCTATTATAAATAAGCACATGTGTACATAATACATTCATCCAAACAAACATACTTTTTTTTTTAAGAGTTGGCTATAATGATGGAAACAAGAGCCATACTGGACTTAGAACTTCTCAGGGACCCCTCTGGAAGAACCCAACTACCAGGTTTCACCCATTTCCAGAAAACGCCCCACTACAGTTATCTTCCCCACACTGCGAGAATCACTCTACCTGAAATCTGGACAATTCGAGGTACATGTGGTAACTGTCGCTATGAGTTGCAATCGACTGGATGGCACTGGGTTTTTGGTTTGGTGGTAACTGAGTATCATCATTTTTAAAGAATACTGTCTCTATCTGCCATTTATAACTTACTCTGAATTTAATTAATTCGCTTTTTCTTAAAAAGTCTCTGATGGCTTTCATACTGAAGGAAGATGAGTTTCAATTGTGAAAAATAAAAAGGAGAGAGAAATGATTTGGGAGTATGGGTCCTTGGCAAGAGTGGAGCAGGGTTCATGAGAGGACTCTGGGCTCCCTGAGGCGCGGCTCTCGACAGACGGGTGGAGTAAGCCCCATAGAATGGGGAGAGCCAGGATGGCCAGTGGTCCCATCACTACAAACCCACCCTCCCCAGAGCACAAGTGGCCTCCTAACAAATGGATCCCCAGGGGTCTGTGTCATTGTCAGGCCCTGAAAAGACAGGTGGGGAAAGTCCATTAGGGGGAGCTCAAGCTGCCCCTCCTGTCCAGAACTTGACCTGGGAGGGGAGCGGACAGGACCGGGGCCCCTGCCCCTCAGACCCCTGCCTAATACCACCAAGAATGCCCTCTTGGCTGAGTCTTGCTTTCTACCTGCTGAAATGGTTTTTGAGAAAAACCAGGTCAAGCATTCAAAGAAGATACTTCAGAGGGTTAAAAGTGAGGGGAACTATTATGCTACTTAGCCAGAGTCTGGAGGCCTTTAATGCACCTTCACCCAGACCCCTGGCTGTCTCTCAAACAGAGGTCTCCCCTCTGGGCAGGATCTCCTCCCAACCTAAATGATGCGTTCCTTCATCTCATTGGGAACAGAATTTTCAAGGAAAGAGAGGGTCCTGTCCAGGAGAGAGTGTCCCCTCCTGATGGAGACCATTCAAATCTTGAGTTGAATTTAATGTCCTCTAGTGATAACAAGGGTCTTGGAGGTAGGATGCTTCAGTGTATTGGAATCCTCCTGGCTTCCTCCCAGAAGTCCAAAGAAGGCTCTCGTTTTTCACCACCTCCATTCTCTCTTTGCCCTTCATTGTTCATTGTTTTCATTTTTGTCATTCCTTTTTTCCTCACTGCACTTCGACTAAATCAGGTTGTTTTTTCTTGTACCATAATAAATGCTTCTGAATAATAATAATGATAACAACAACAATAGCCCTTTACAATTTCCAGACTCTGAGTTTCGTAGATGAGGAAACCAAGGCTTAGAGGAGCCACACGACTCAGCCCTGGTTCCCAAACTAATATATATATGGTGGACTCAAAGCCCTGGAGAACCAAATCCCAACTTGTTGCACAATTGAACATCAGCATTAGAAGATAGCAAGAAATTTGATCTTGAGTCAAGCACAGCCCCTATACTTAGTCAGTCAATGTGGGTTGAAAGACGAAGACAAAGTAATGTACACCACACCAACTGCCCCGTGAATTCATAGGGCAAGCCGTAGCTCCTGTAACCAAATGCCACTCGGGTTCCTGTCCTGTCTTATTAGCTGATTGAAATAAGACAGACACTAATTGCAAGGAAAACAGAAAGTGGCAAGTTTATTGTCTGCACACGTAAGGAGCGTGGTGCTCACCGTCTAAGGGGGCTGAGGAGCCTTTTGTTTCCAGTGGCATCAGGGGTTGGGTTGGTACTCGGAACTTTTTTAGCCTTCCCATGCCCATATTTGGGGGTCTGGATATTAAATCATCTTCCATGGGATGTGCCTGTAGTGGGACCCCTTGCTTCTAAAATGGAATCAGGTGAAATCATGGGCTGGGAAATATGGTTCCTTCCGGTGACGATTGGGTCTGGGTATCGGTTGAAGGATGTAATCTCTTCAATCCACGCATGCTTCAAGGTGTAAGTCGGCTAGTTCAGTGGATGGAGCCACTACCTGCTGTGACTTCCTGAAAAATGTTGCTCAGAACAAGCTTGTGGTTAGCAAGACAAAGAAAGGGGTAAGGGGTGTTGATTGGGGTTTTCCCTACTGAATTGTAGAAATTTTTGCTGATCCCCAGGGTATTTCGGAGGTCATGAAGCCCTGTTCTAAGCCTCCTTAGAATGATGTTTCATTGTGGTTAGCTGTTGCTTCAATTTTATTTTCAAATTTCTTATAGATTTTTGTTTGGTTTTGCCTGAAAAAGCTGTATATGTGGGATATTTCCTTCTTCAAATGTGGGCTAAATTGTGAGATAAACCAATAACCTTCTCTGTGTGTTTATATCTCCACAACCAAAACAGGCCCTCAGGTAGTTCTTCTCTGAAAGTCTGATGAGGATTGTAACTCATCACTGAGAGTGCTTTCTTATGATAAGCAAGAGGGAAATTTTAGCATCCTTGGGTCAAAGGATTGCTGTATTTACTCTGGCTTCTGTCCCACAGGAAACCCTGGTGGCGCAGTGGTTAAGTTCTATGGCTGCTAACCAAGAGGTTGGCAGTTCAAATCTGCCAGGTGCTCCTTGGAAACTCTATGGGGCAGTGCCACTCTGTCCTATAGGGCCACTATAAGTTGGAATTGGCTCAATGGCAGTGGGTTTGGTTTTTTGGTTTGGTCTGTCCCACAGGAAACCCTGGTGGCTTAGTGGTTAAGTGCTATGGCTGCTAACTAAGAGGTCAGCGGTTCGATTCCACCAGGTGCTCCTTGGAAGCTCTATGGGCAGTTCTACTTTGTCCTATAGGGTCTTTATGAGTTGGAATTGATTCGAAAGTAGCGGGTTTTCTGTCCCACAGTTGCCTCTATAATCATGGGTCTCAGTGCTCAGATGCCTTGTCCTGGCCAGGCAGAGGCCACAGGGCTGGAGGCAGGGTGCCTGGAGCACTGACCTGCAACTCCAATCCCAGCTCTGTCCCTGCTGGCCTGGGAGGTAAAGCACCTCCTTCCTCACTTGAATAATTCAAGGACTGGACAGAGAAGTGACGAAGATTACTGAGTGGCTCTTTACATTGGGAAACAGTAACAACAGGGAACTATGTCCTTAGAGAACTCTGTGTGTTGGGTTCTCCGGCTTCCTTCAGGCCTAGAGAAAGATCTGAGGAAGTGCTTTCCCTCCATGAAGAAGGAAGGGTATCAGCCCAGCGCTAGCTCAGCATAACATCCTCCTGGAGAAGAAAATGCCCAGGACTTTCGGCTCTCCCTTCCAGGGACGGCCAGGGATACCTCTTCTCCTAGACTTCTCATTTCAAAGGTCCCTGTGGATAAGCCCCATTGGGAAATTTGTCAAACTCCATTTCAACCTAGTTACCAATGGACAGAAGTAGTTTCCTTAAGCTGTACTCATCCAAGATCAGTCAGAGCAGAACCCTGGGTACTTTCTAGTTTTTCTTTTTCTGCACTCAGGCAAATGAAACATTTAGCTATCCTTAGAATTTGTGGGGAGGGTACATGGCCTTATACAACTCATACATTCAAATTCTCTATAATTCCTTGAGACAAAAGGATATGGTCACGTGATGAGGTGGTGCACCTCCAGACTCCCAGTCCCATTTGTAGGCAGTAATTTAAGTACAGGTACTCTCTTCTCATTAGGACTGACCCACTGACTCCATGTTGTTGTTGCTATTAGTTACTGTCGAGTTGGCTCCCATACAACAGAGTGAAATGCTGCCTGGTCCTGCACCATCTTCATGATGTCTGGGTTGCTCAGGTCAGTTGTTGCGTCCACTGTGTATTTTGAGTGCCTTCCAACCTAGAGCCCTCATCGTCCCACGCTGTATCAGACAAGGGTGATCCATAGGGTTTTCGGAGGTTAATTTTTTGCAGTAGATCACCAGGCTTTCTTCCTAGTCTGTTGCAGTCTGGAAGTTCCGCTGAAACCTGCCCACCTTCGGTGAGCCTGAGGCTTTGGTTTTCTCTGTGGATGTGGGTTTTTATGTTTCAGAATCCTGAGCTATGATTACAGATTTTTATGGCAAATATTTTGTTTCTTTTTATTTTATTTTAATTACCACTGCAGGACAAGTCAGCATGTGACTCAAGAAAATTAAGTAAACACCATGGTAACATATTCAACAGGGGCTCGTACCCTTTGCTGTCAGTTCATAATTTCCATTTATTAAATGCCTGCAATTTGGTAGGAACTATTTTAAACATTTACATGCTTCTCTCTTTTATGTTTTTTTTCTTTCCCCCAGTTTATTTTTCAAATAAGCTCAAGGGCCTTTGGAAGCAAAATAAAAATAGGGTTTTTCAGGATTCTCTCAGCCAGAAACCATTGTTCTGAGGCACCGAGGTGCTTATCGATGAAGTCGTGACTGTTGTTGAGTTTCATAGTGACCCTGAGAATCTGTAGGTCCGGAACTGTCTTTTGATTATGGAAGAAAAATCAAATTATGTTCAGAAAAATTTTAGTGCCAAGTGCACTTTATAGTGCTGTGATCTTTTTAATTGACAGCCTATCTCTTAGCATATGATAGGTGGCATCTCTGGATATACTGTTCCTTTTATCTCCCTGAGTAGCCAAGAGAAATGCTGCCCCATTTTCTGCCTGAACCCAGCACTAGATTTTGGAGACTTTGGGTAGGAGGAAGAAGAGAATATATTTGAGAATAGAGAAAGTTCATGTGTGTGTGTGTGTCTGTGTGTGTGTGTGTGTCTGTGTGTGTGTGTGTGTGTGTGTGTGTGTGTGTTTGAGTATGAGATCCTGAATTGCTTACTTTTCTCTAAGTTCATAAACTTCCAAAGACACTGAGAGAGCCCAGGGACTGTGCCTCTTGTTCATTGTTGGCTCCAGGGTGGCCATATGAACTGGAGCCAGTTCACCCAAGCTGTTCTCTTGATTCCACAGGCCACGCGACTTACCCTCCTGCCATGTTGCGCATAATGTGACGGAAACCAACCTTGAGCCTGTGGGTAGCACCTGTCTAGTGCACAGCACATGGCCCTCTGGGGATTGTAAAAGTGGCTCCTGGTTTACATTACCAAAACAGAAACTCTTCTCAGGCTCGTGAGAAAACTGGCAGTTGAAAATTGTCTTCTGCCCTCCACCCCATCCACTCCATTCCACACAGCTCAAGGGAGCAGTAGGTCAGAGCCCAAGAGTCCTGCTGGCCTTCTTCGTTATTGAATCACCTGACCTTCTGGGGAAGGAGATACCCCGGTAGCCCTAGGTTATCATGTGCACGATTAGCTACCTTTTAGAAAGCTTCAGCTACAATCATATCTGAACCATTAAAAACCCCTGACCTGGGAGTCTGGCAGGAGATAATCCTTATAATTCAGTGGTTGATATAATTCAGAGCTGTTATTAAGGTTGGAAGGTTATGGCGAAGAGTTTACCAGACACACCAGTGTTTTAACACTAGGCGTTTCTTTTTAAATAAGCACTGTTGCTCACTTTGGTTGTTGCACACCGCAGGTCTACCTTCCCCAAGGACGGGGATTCCATGTGCTCTCTGCACAGAATGACACGGGCTCTGTGAGGCACGGTGAGGGGGCAACTGGGGACTGCCTTCCTCCCTCCTTCCTCTTTGCCTTCCCTCCAAACCAAAACCAAACCTATTGGTGTGGAGTCAGGTCCACCCTCAGAAGTTTTAAAAATATCTGTTTTAGATGTTACATAGATATGAATGACTGGCTTTGGGACAAAAAAAAAATCTTTCTCTGCTCTTCTTGCTTGTGGTGATCTGTGGTACTGCACTTTTTAAACTCAGATTGTCTCTATGTCACTTTTCAATTAGCAGAAAATAGGCTATTCCTATTAAAAAATATGGAATATTAATAAAATGGATTTTTACTTTTCCCCTTTTGCATAGATTAATAGCTCAGCAGTATAATAACAATTTGAAGCTTGTGAACTGGCCTACCATTCCTCAGTGATGGTGGGTCCTTAGTGCTGTCTTTGCCTTTGGAAGCCTGCGTTTAGTAACCTCAAGTTGCCTTTCCCCAAGCCTCTGCATCTCTTAGCTCAGTTGGAGTTGCCCAGAGAAGGGACCTGCCCTTTGAGTGTGTGTTTTTTCCCATTCTGATTGCTCCTGGTCCTTGATTTTTCCTGTGGATTGATTTTGCACTTCCTTGTTAGTTATGCGGTCTATGTTACTAACCTCTTCAAGGGTGGCTTCCTCAGCGGGCTTCATACCCCAGCACTGCTCACAGTCGGCAATGCCCGCAGTTGTTCGAGAAGAAGAATCACCATCTCCTTCCATGCCCCTCTAGCACAGCGACCTCAGGGGCAAAAATTAACCACCCTTGTCTTTGATGGCCGAAAGTGGCCTGGTAAGGACTGAGCTTCTGGTCACCCTCGCTGTGTCCTCTCCAGGTCCTGTGGGGTGGCCTAGCCATCATTCCCTGGGCACCCTCTCAACACCCTCATCCCCCTTCCTGCTCATGCTTTTGACTCCTCTACCCACACTGTCTTAGGTGAGCTCTCCAGAAGTAGTCCCCGAGATGAGGGTTTGTGTGCAAGTCTCTTAAAAGGAAGTGCTAGTGACGGAGTGTTGTGGGGGGGCGGGGGGGGACGTCATCTCAGTGAGAGTCTTCAGAGGGCAGCTTCACCCTGACCCCACATGGAGCTCTAGTGTAAAATACGCCTTCGGAGGTTCCAACCCCAGGCAAGGAAGCTGGATGGTCAAGCTTCTGCATCCATCAGTCTTTGGTAAGGGGCCCAACACAGGGGGAGGGGTAACTGCTGGTTGCCTTAGGGTCATCCTCCTAAGGAAGGGTGCAGGTGCTGGCTCTTTGAAGCAGACAGCACACTGAAAGGGGGTACACATGAAAACAAAGGGGTCCCAGCTGATCCCCGATGTTGTCACTGTGCATCAGACTTGAAATGTCAAGTAAGATAGGTAGGTAACCTTGACAATATTTCAAATAGAGTTTCTGGCCTTCACAAAGGCATTCGTAGCCTTCCTTACCCTTTCGGCCGGACGCTTACCTTAAGGTGGTTAAAAGCAAGTGTGGGCTCTGGAGTCAAATGAAACTGGGTTTAGATCTGGCTGTTTTGTGGCCTTGGGCAAGTTTCCGAGTGGGATCGCCTAACCTGTGTAATGTGACAGTTCCACTTATCTGCCAGAGTGTTTGGAGCACTGTTTGAGACAGTGTGTGTTTGACCAGCTCCAGGGCCCAGCTCATCACACATGCTCAACACACCGGAGGTCTTGAGATCACTCAGTGTTTCTGAGAGCAGAAGAATCCAGAAGTTAATGCTATAGTAGGATCCCGCTTGCTATGGACCTTTGACCCTTTAATCCCACAGCCAAAATCCTCATACTTCAGTTGCCGCTCGTACCATCTTTACATGTTTGCCGTGTCCACATCCACCCTGGACAATTATTTTCTTTAAATTAACTCACTTTCAAAATATGTATTTATTTTAAAGGTAATTTTAGCTCTTCCATTAATGAACAGATATTCTTACAATAGACATAAAAATAAGCATTATATAACTATTAATACTAAAAAGGTGTGTTCTTTTATGACCCAACATCATCTCACATATCCCCTGTAGTCCACAGACCACACACCCGGCAGTGTTTTCGTGAGCACTTCCCATTCGTTAAATACTTTCCAATCAGGTTTTCTTATCTTTCCAATAATATTTTATATTTTTGATTGCCAATGTCTGACACTAGGCATAGAATTATATTTGGACCCTGAGGTGACTTGTGGGGCTGGTGGGTAGCTCTCTGAATTAAATGGTTGGTTCAGGTCTTATCTCCATGGTGACATGAATCAGCACAAGCCGAGTAGGGACCCATGGAGAGGAGCTTGCTAGGGCAGAGTTACAGGTGTGAGCCATTCTTTGTCGGCTTTCCCAATGAGTCTCTCTCCATCTCCTCCAGCTGGTCACACCATCTCAGGTCCCATCACTGACATCTCGATAGGGAGGGTCTGGAGACGATGGAGCCTCATCCATTATGTGTACCTGGGAAGACACAGATGATGCAGTGATATCAAAAAAAGAGTGAGAGAAGACAACTCTATTAACTGAGGCTTAAACCCTGGGGTTGCCCACCTGCAGTCCCCAGGGTGAACTTTTTAATGTGTTTTAGTCCTGGCAATTAAGGAGAGCAAAATCTCCATCAAAAGTTGAGTTTAGCATACTCCAACAGAGAAGCGCCTCTGCGGCCACAGGGCCTGTCTACAAGAGGTACAGAGTGGCTGCGCAGAGCTTTGCCAACACGAATCTTTGGGGTATCTCACAACGGAAGCCTGGCTTTGTCCAAACTCATTACCTTCCAAGTGACAGAATCATCTAGAAAATAAGTTTCATGTTAAAATATAAAGCCTCCCAGAATCCCTCCTCAAACTTCAAAGGGAGATTATGGGGAAGGAAATCCAGGCCATTTTAACTATCCCAGGGATGTTTGGCGAAAAAGAAGAGCAGATGGCCCTTAGCGCCAAGTCCGAATATGGTCCCGAGCTGTCAGTCAGTCTCCAGGGCACAAAGCCTGGACATACGCTTTTCTCATGCCTGTGGCTTAATTAGAGCAGAAAGAGCTAGAACTTCTGGTCCAGCCTTGTGCTGCTGAAATTTGGAGGAATTAAAAGAGGTAAAGCTTGCCTTGGTCATTCCTAAGTGCACCAGAACCTCACCACTTATAGCTGGCCTGCATTTTACACTTCAAAGAGATGCTCCATTCTTTTGGAGACTGAGAGAGTCTCCTGCAAGCAGTATGTTGTTAGGTGCCATCGAGTCAGTTCCGACTCATAGCGACTTTATAGGACAGAGTAGGGTTTCCAAGGAGCAGCTGGTTGATTTGAACTGCAGACCTTTTCACTAATATAGTGATGGAGAATTCTCCAGCGAAGGGGAGAGAGAGAACAGCATGGGGCAGGAGGAGGACCCCTCAGAGATGAGGGCTCGGTGGCACACTAGCCTCTGCCTGATCCCACAGGGACCTCTGGAACGTGGATGGCATCACAGGGTTGTCCCATGTGGACCCAGGGGCTGGGACCCCTATGTCAGTTAGACGGAGTCCCTGGGTGGCACAAAGGGTTAATGTTCTCGCTCCTAACACAAAAGGTTGGAAATTCTCGTCCAAGCAAAGGTGCCTCAAAAAAAAAGTCCTGTTCTTCTTTCAAAAACTCAGCCATTGAAAACCCTGTGGAGCACAGTTCTACTCTGACACACATGAGGTCACCATGAGTTGGAATGGACTTGACTGAGTCAGTCAGGCATTGGCCAGGGACCCCTCTTGGAGAGAGGACTTAAACTTCCAGGCATGTCTGAGTGAGGTGGCAGACACCAGCCAAGGGTGGTTCTTGGGAGAGGAATGTACCCTGAGCCACTAGCAGGCACCATCCACAGTGGCAGAGGAGGGGACTGGGTGCACCAACTCAGCTAAGGGGATCGGGCAGGGCAGCAACAGTGTGTCCTGCAGGGGCATATAGTCATTGCGTTGTCCAGCTGGTACTTCACAGTGGACTGGGTGTTGTAAAATTACAAGTTCTTATCACGTTTGCAAGGAAGTGTCACTCATCTGCCTGTAAGAGTTCACTTTCCTTTCCAAGCCATTATTCCTCACAGGTTTCAGACAGGTTTATAGAGGGCTGGGAGGGGATACATAAGCCAATGTAGCTGATCCGACGTCAACACCTTGCCTTGTACAGAGTGCCGCCAGCCAGGGACATGGCCACTCAGCTATTCAGCCATACTTGTTAAAGATAAAGGCATAAAAAAAAGCTGATCACATTCATTTTATAACAGTATGGTTTCTTCCAGGAAAGGCAAGGCTGGCCAAAATGTGTGTGGTCCATACTTTGTGTGCTGAAGGTATTTCCGAGACTTGTCTGTGCTGGCCTTCCCCCGGCCGTTCTCTCCTGCATCTTGCCTTTTCTCTAGCATTTGCCTTCCTGTTGTTTGAAAATGATCTCCGAAAATCACCACTTTTTCCTTTCCCAAGCCCAAGTGGCCATTTTCTTTCACCCCGTGAAGTGCTAACATCCACGCTTTCCTCAACAGCACTGATTTGAAGCTGGGTTTTTTGTTGTCACCCATGAGCCCGTTCCTCCTCTCCACAGACCAGGATGGAGACACAGCTTCTGTTCTGTTGGGTGGTTTGGTCTGAGCTTTCGGGTAAGAACAAGAGTTTAAAAAATGATGCGCTGGGAGAAGAGAGAGAGGCCGGGAATGTGTGCCAGCCCAGGGAAAATACCATGAGAAGACACTTTCACGCCGCTTCTCAGCGCAGACAAGGTAGACATGCCGCTGAACTCCTGGCTCCCCTTGGCTGGCACAGGGAATGGAAACTCTGGACATGGGTAGTTGTTTCTGTGGCTTCTCCACTCCCTGCCTCACCCTGTCCCTCTCGCCTTTTCTGCCAGTTTCTCAGTACAAGTCCAGTCTAGCATCGTTCCATCTTAAATGCCAGCCAGCCAGCCAGAGTGCTGTGAGGACCAATAGCTCACAGGAACCTAAACAGAAGACACACTTGCACGCTGAGCAACACCAAGCCAGCACACACTGGGACTGGTGGTTGCCGAGTGATGTGTGTCACTCGAGACCCTGTCATCAAAGAGAAAGGACAGAATGCTGTGCGTACCTGGGTGTGGAGAACATGTTGCTGTCCACGACCGCCCCTGGCCTGCTCTCTTATGGTTTGGATCCCAGTCCCTGGAGCAGTTTTGCAAAGGATGCCTTTAGGATGATCAAGGGGACGTTTGTGGAAGAAGCAGTGTTTGTGAGGCTCCTGGGTTAGCTGGTTCCGAGGCGCGGGCCCTGGCACAAGCGTTCATATGAAGGGGATTTGGACAGTGCTCCTGGAAAGACTGGTGGAGGGCGGGGAAGTGGGGGCAGGAAGAGTAGGAGCCCAAAGAAGTGTGCAGTATTAAAGGAAGTCCCACAGTGAGGAACCCCAGCTCAGTCATCCCAGCCCCGGGAGCCCTGGTGCTGGCTGGTGCATGTGAACACACCCTGGGGCTGGAGTGAACAAAACGGTGAAGCGGTTTGTGGGGACCGGGTGTGGCATGGATGGCGTCTGCTCCATTTTTGTTCTAGTGACTTACAGAGGAATTTACAGGAGCAAAAAATTGCACTGGCTCCGGTTCTTCACCAGTGTCTAAACCTCGCTCTCTTAGAAGCTGAGAGCTTTTGGAAACCCTTACACCAACTCTTTTCACCTCTCCCTGGGGTGCTAACACACCAAGCAGAGAGTGGGGAACCAGCACTTAGGGTAATCAAATGGGCCAGTCATAACAATGGTTCCCTGGGGCACAGAAAGAGTTGCTGCAAAAGGTCCCAACATCTTCTCATCTCAGGCGATGGGAGATTCTGAGTCAACTCCTAGCTCATTCTTCGCCTATGACAACTGTCGAGACACAAATAGACATGCCCAGCTCTGAAATAAGGCAAGAACTCCAAATCCATCCCTTTTGGAGTAGAAGAGGCCAGGAAAAGTTTTCTCTGAATAGGAAGTGCTGGATGGAGAAGGGCACTCTCCGCAAGGCCTGCAGTGGAGCGCAGAAAACCCCCGAACTCCATGCATTCCAGAGTTCTGTTTCTCTAGCCTGAGGCTTAGTAACAGTCTAATCAGGAAAACCAGCCAATTTTAGTCTTGGGTCCCATTCCGGGTTCTAATGTACCATAAAATTTAATGCGATTCTCCATATTCTTTCAGACTCTGGGTGAAGTGTTTTCTTTTAGGAAAAACAAAGCTGGAGTCTGCATAAGCACAGGCTTTATCTAGCTGAGCCTGGGGGAGACGTGGGAACTCAGCCATGTCTAACGGTGCTGATTCTGAAGAGGCTACTGTGGTGCAGAAGAAGGAGCTCTGGGTGTACAGGCCTCAAGACCACCCTTGCTGTGTGAACTGACCCTCCGCTTCCCCTCTGTAAAGCCAGAGT
Organism: Loxodonta africana; assembly: GCF_030014295.1. Classification (NCBI taxonomy): domain Eukaryota; kingdom Metazoa; phylum Chordata; class Mammalia; order Proboscidea; family Elephantidae; genus Loxodonta; species Loxodonta africana. The sequence continues at coordinate 8,370,832 of NC_087365.1, read as the reverse complement.
TCTCAGGGTCACTACGAGGATTCAGGAAGGGCCCGTAAGGGAGACAGTGGTATCTTAACACATTGATAAGCTATTATTATTTCCATGAGGAACGTGGCTCTTGGTTCGAGGAAGACAACGTTCGAAAGCAGCCAGCTTATTAGAACACGGAATGGCCCTGCTGTTCCCACCTCTGCACCTTAGTCTCTCCTTCCCCACCTGGAATGCCTTCTCTACAGACACTTAAACCCCGCTCCTTCTCCAAGGCCCCACTCGTGCTGTACTGGACCCACACACTCTCTGCACACTGAGCTGGCTCAAACTGGTGTCTTTTCTTGACCTCACATACCACTCACTGTCTGATCCATATTAATAGATATAGACAGTTATAGATATCGTTAACATTACAGATAATAGATTAAGAGTGGCAGATGCCATTTTCCAAAAAGGCCTCAGCAGTAAATTTGGGTCCACATGCCCTTCTAGAATCTTGTCCCTCTTCCATCAAAAATCAAGAGGTAGAGCCTATGCTCTGTCCTGTTGAGGCCAGGAAGACCTTTGTAACTACCCTGATGAACAGAATGCAGGGGAAATGCTTTGCGTGACTTCCCAGGCTAGGTCATAAAAAGCCACACGGCTGCCTCCTGGCTCTCTCTCTTGAAACATGTGCCTTCATAGCTGTGAGCCATGCCTGTGAGAAGTCACCAGCCTGGAGAGACCACGTGGAAAGACCATGTGGAGAAGTCACACTGAGAATGAGAGATGCCAAGGAGTCCCAGCTGGCTCAGTCCCAGGTGTTTGTGTCTCCCCGGCCCAGGTGCCAGCCCGTCAGTGGGTGAGTGAGCCTTCACATGCCTCCAGCGCCACCCATTATGTGATTGCCATCATGTGAGACTGAGTATGGACCACCTGCCTGGGCCTGGTCAGCCCCCGGAAATGAAAGAAGGATAAAATGTTGCTGTTATTTTAAACCACTGAGTTCTGAGGTGGTTATTATGTAGCAGTAGATAAGTAGACTATACATACATATAAACACATTTACATACATATACACAAGTGTGTATACACATAAATACACATCCATGAGTGTACGTGTGCGTATATACATTCATGCATGTATATGCATACATACACACACACACACACACACTTTTATATGTTTGGGGTTATATCCTCCTTTCTACCATCCTCCAATTGGTGTGTGTGTGTTTGTTTCCGTCTGACTTCCCTAACTAGACTGTAAAGTCCGTGAGGCAAAGGCTGTGTTGTATTCTTCCTTGTCGTCTACAGGCAGATTCAGAAGGACGTGGCAAGCTACACCATGAATTCTTGAGTTAAATTGTTGGGAGACATCTGTGTGCATATCTGTTTTCCTAAAAAGTCCGCTATCTTTACAGGGTGTAACACAAATCACAAAGCAATTGAAATTACTTTGGTCTCTGACTGTTTCTCAAAGGAACCTACATCCTTGGAAAGAGTAATTTGCCTGAAATCACTAAGAATAAGCCACTTTCCTTGCCTCCATGTGGTGGACTCAGCAAAAGACAGAACTGCTCTCGCCAGCTTTCCCACCTGTGGAAACTTGACAGCTGGACTCTTCAAGGCTCTTAGACCAGACCTTGATTCCTAGTCCAGGATTCCCATAGGGTTCGATGCTTCTGTCTGCAGATGAGAAGGCAGCCCCTTTGCCCATCTCCTCATCTTAGTGTTACCTAGGAGATGAGAGATCTTACGCAGACAGGTTTGACAGTCTGATCATATTTATGGGACTATGCAAGAACATTTAAACACTTTAATCTCTCATAAGTAATAATACACCCACTCCTCACTTATTGACATGGTTAGGTTCCAAAGACCAGGTCGTTATGTGAAAATCCATGATATGTGAAAATGGAGGATGACCACGTCAGATCACAAAATAGCAGATGACTACATCAGATGACAAAATGGAGGATGACTACATCATTACATAACTGCCAAACCACTGAGAGTCATGGCCCAGCCAAGATGACACATAACTTAAACCATTAAGCCAGCATTACTCTTGCCTCACACCTCAGCGTCGTTATTGTCAGACGTATGTTCTTAATGTGCAAAATAGTTGGATAGTAGGTATTTTGTTATTGTCGTAAATGTGAAATGTTGGATAATGAAGAGTCAGTAGGTGAAAAGTGGGTGTATTAATTTTATCCAAAATAATGTTTGTCAGACCTTAAAAGGGTCATTTTATATATATATATATATATATATATATGTATATATATATATTTTTTTTTTAAATAGATTTTCTCCTTGGGATTTTTTTTTTTTTAATCTCTTTGGGATTACCCCAAATTCAAGGTTATGTATGAGAAAGGATCAAAGGAATTAATAATGTGAACTTCTTTTCCAGTCTTTGCAAGTCTGCTAAGCCAGTCTGCCTACCCTCAGCGTAAACTTTGTATTTTACCACCCAGGAAATATAAAGTTTCTCCAGTAGCACAGCATACCAGATGTGGGGCTGCAACATGACATCTCCAAGCACATTGGATGGCAGGGGTGGTGAGGGTGTACTTACTTTCGTCAATCAACCGTTTACTCAAATGACCCTGAGATTTTTTCTGGTTTATGACAATAAATATGTACATTTGCCTCTGGCCTCTGTGCTGTCTATCACAGCGTAACGTCCTGTTGCTACCGTTGCCCCGCCATTTTTTGTCTCGAAATAATTATGTTGATTAAGGAATTCTGTGACTGAACTTTGTGCTCCAACCGCCCTGCAATGGAATATAAGCAAAGAGAAAGATGCAAGATAGCCAACAGTGGCACGCAATCATAATTTCTGAGGAGGATCTAGAGGTCTCGACTTGTAACCAGGAATGTAATTGAGTTCTGACGCATGAACAAAGTGCAAGCTTCGCGTCCTCCTCCCCCTCCTCATCCACTTTTCCTCTTTACTTTCTTTGAATGCGAGTTATGGTATATATTATTTTGGCCTCCACTGACTCAAGAACTAAGAGGATTTTTCCTTTTCTTCCTCTTAAGAAAATTAAACCTGAATACTTCCATGTGCGTTATATAATAGCCAGATTTAGTCAAAAGATTTGTTGGCTGCCTAATTTTTCTTTTCTATTTCTAAAGCTTCACAAATTTGTCTGGACTTGAAAAGCACTTATTAAACACCTACCTTCAATTGCTGTGAATTTCAATTTGCCAACTTCATGTCGGACATCAAAATCTGACACTTGGGGGAAAAATGTAAAAGAACGTTGAAATTCCAAAAGAAGGTAGAACGTGACTTCATTCCCTTGGCTGTAACTGTTTTCCAGTATTATTTTGCCTCCTCATACACGTTCTTACCTCCAAGCCTGAAGGTGTTCACCTGTCCGAAATATCAGCATTGCCACAGATGCTTCTTTGGAATGCCTTGACTTTGAAATATTATAGTTGAGGGCTTCGAGATACTGCAGTAACAGTCCCTTTAATATCCTACCATAGTGAATGCTCTTCCCAGCCAACACTTGGTTTACGCATTTTAAGTTTGTGTGAAATTAGATCGCTTACCAGCTCTTCCATTCTCTCCTGCCAGTCCATTGCAGCAACCCTCACTCTTCCCAGGTTGTTACTTACCACTGGGACCTACGGTTACTTTGGGCTCCATTACTTCTTTCAGCAAGGACTTAACGTGACCAACGGGAACCCTTAATGTAAATTTATTGTTGTTATTGGCTGCCATCAAGCTGGCTCCAAATCATGGCAACCTTATATATAACAGACCAAAATGTTACCCGGCCCTGCGCCATCCTTGTGATTGCTGATACATTGAGCGCATCGTTGTGGCTGTTCTGTCACCCCACCTCATTGAGGGTTTCCCTTGTTTTCTCTGACCTTCTGCTTTACCGACTATGAAGTGCTTTCCTAGAAATTGACCTTTCCTGATGATGTAGCCAAAGTAAGGAAGCTGAAGTTTCACCGTACTCGCTTGTAAGGAGCATTCTAGTTGTATTCTTCTAAGACTGACATGTTTGTTCTTCTGGAATTTCACAGTATATTCTTCTGTAAACGTTATGATCTAGAAGGTATTCTGGACTTCTGACTTCACGTCATGGTAAAGTAGCTTGTAATGGATTAACCCTCTTGTAGGAAACAAGGGTAAATACTGGACAAAAAGAAAAACAGCTGTTTGAAGGTTCTGGAAAAATAAATGATCAGAACCTTGTAAGAAGAGCCACGAGAGCTGTGCCAATTGTCTTTTCCCCTAATGAGGCCACCAGTACATGCAGTACACAGGGAATAGAGCTCAAGAAGAAAGGATCAGTCTTACTGGGATGAGGCATCAGAGGCTAGAGTTTGGGATTCCTAGAGAAGCTAGAAATTGAGTGGGGATATCCTGGAAAAGAAGGAGTCACAGAGGGAGAGCCCCAAAATCTGCATATAAATTGTTCTCCAGTTGTTGCTGGACCTGAACTATGCTTGCTGGGGAGACTCCAAGCAGCCAGGGGAAATAACGGCTCAAAGGCTGGAAGAGCTGAGGCAAGATTTTAACAGCTTCCCATCACTGGGGTGATAGAGTTTGGAATTCAAGTTACCAAAGTTAAAGGGGCTTGGTAAATAACTTGGGCTCTCTCTTAAAATCCCATAAAGGCCAAGTCCCAGCACAAAGGGCATAATAAAAACGTCTTTTTTTTTTTTTTTTCATAACAAATCCTAAAACCACCACAAAAGGTGGTGCTTCAGTAATTCAACTAAATGCTAGAACAAAACACTCTTCGGGGGAAGACGACAGAATCCAGAGTCTCTTCAACATGTTATGCACAAAGTCAAATATACTATCAAAAATCACTAAGCACAATCAAGTAGATTCAAAATCCCCTCGCTTTGATCTTGCCAGCTCCAAGCTATTACCAGTATTTTTCTGTTAATTACGATACAGCACAATGGCCTTTGTAAGCTATCTTCCATGTCATCGGTTTCCACTCTTGGTCTCTACCCTAAAAGCCTAGCTGGAAACCAGAGCACATGTGGAAGCAAAAGACACTTTGCCTGTTTCATTAAAGTTGATGATGGTCCAAGAAAATGGGGGAAATGGATATAAGAATTACTTTTTTGTTTGGATTAATCAGGCTCTTGTCTTAATTTTCATTCCTATTCAGTGACAGATCTTTTCCAAGTGATGGATCCAAGACATTTGGATTCCAAACTTCAGAGGCACAAACTTAGTGATCTAATAAAAAATCCTTAAGCCCAAATCTACCTTTACAAGAGTTTCAGGTATAATGAGCAGATTCTTAAGGGCTTTGACTCAAATTCATATGTAAATAGTCAAGGGATATCTATTATGTGGTAACATAAAATGGCAACTCCTTTCCACAGTTAACATCTGCATTTTCCCCTCAAGAAGGGAGCCAAAGGTTGTCAACTACTAAATTGAGGAGTGAGCACAGTTTACATATTATCAAAGGAATTAGCCATTGGTTTGTCTGTTTGTTTATATCTCTTTGTATAACTACCCCACCCAGCAACCCAGTGCCATGGAGTCGATTCCGACTCATAGCGACCCTATAGGACAGACTAGCTGTGAGTTTTCTTAAATATGTATTTCACTTTATAGACTAGATTTCAAGCTTAATATTTTATGACAATAGTCTAATCCATATGCTTGAATTCATTTGGCATCTTTGGTGGATTACACTGTAACATCTTTATTTATTTCTCCTTGTAAATTAATTATACTCTGAAAGGGGCGTGAATCAAAGAAAATGACTGCAGGAATCATGATTACTAGGAGCAAGGACTGCCAGTTAGTCTTTCAATTTAGAGCTTTGTCAGCAAAACCTCAGTGTAGGGAAATAAGAAAGACCCATTATTACTGTGGCAGACATTGTTAATAAATCCCGATGCTCTGACAATCTGAGCGCCATCAAGACTCAGCTTGATAGTCAGTCCTTACCAGTCAATTGATGAACATATGAAATGAGACTTACTTGCTGTCCCTGAAACTGGCAATGGTGGAAGACATCCTGGGGAAAAGGAAAGAGCTTGCTTTGAAAGGGGAAGCAGAGGGAAAACTTGAACTCTGTGTCTCATGGAATCCTACCTCCCCATTGGTAGAGCAATAAGCCTTTAAAGGTCTAGACTTGAATTTGATGAGTTAACATTAAAGAAAATTACTGCTTCTGAAACCTGTAGTCATTTAGCGTACACTCTTCATCTACTGAATAAATACACAGAGTAAAAATTTCAATGTAGATTCCTATAGGGGATTATTACATTCAAAGAGAACTATTTTAAGTGTATTTCTCCTAAGAAAGTGTATCATGCAACTTCATGTTTTCCAACGATACCGAGGAAGACTGTGCATTCCGTCTAACCGTTGTGAGTTCTCTGAAGGAGCTGTTGAGTGGGTTTCTGTGTACATCCACTCATCTGTCTGAATTTCTCTGGATCAATAAGCAGACAAGAGAACATGAGACAGGCAGCACCTGGGTCAGCCCGGGTTTATCCATCCACACATTCTGCATCTGACACTGGCACCAAAGGACACTTCGAGGAAGAAAGTAGTCTAAGGAAGGCCGTAAAGATCTGAACACCACAGGGCTATGTACCATAAATATTTCATTTCCTGTAATGAGAATTCATTACTGACACAGCCTTGGTGATCCCACATGAGCAACAAATGCAAGTTGTGGACTCTTGCCCTGCAAATTGTCCTCCCCTCTGCAGCCATGACTGTGGCCTGAGAACTGTACATTATTCATGAGATTACTGTCTTTTCTACAGTAGCTGCTGGCTCAGAGATTTGAGCGGTGTGGATACTATACTATATTGATAAAGAAATGTGTTTCTAGTTCATTAAATTACATTTCAGTGCCCTGCCAGGCCATGAGTCTATGTAACTAGCGATTGGGATTGTTTCATTGCAAAGAATGCCTGTTCCCTTCCAGGAGAAAGCTTGCGTGGGATGGTTGTTTAAAATCTCCTGCCAATATAGACATGCAAAAAAGAGCTCCAGAGTGGAAACCAAGAAGCTTCTCATAGATGTTGGATCAACTTCAACACTGTGAAAAAGAGGCAAAAACAGCTTCCCAACCGCATTTGGGAATGAAATGGCCCCATGCTGCCATCTACATTGTAGAATACATTGTAGGATTCTCTAAAATTTACCTGAGTATGAACGAGTCCTCTGCTGGGGGGGAAAAAAAACCTAATCTTTGCTGAAATGGAGGGACAAAAACGGGCAAAATCCCTAACTCCCCTTGTCTAAATATAGGTTCTCCAGAAGTAGACCTTGAGGCAGACTCAAGTGCAAGGGGTTTGTTTGGGAGATGATCACAGGGGGAGAGTTGGACAGTGAGACAGGGAAGGGAAGGCAGCCAATCAAAGGAGTGTTATAATGCCAGTGATCACTGTGGGCAACTAGAGCTTAATCAGACGTCTTAGTCATCTAGTGCTGCTAGATGGCTTTAACAAAGAGAAATTTATTCTCTCACAGTCCAGTAGGCTAGAAGTTCGAATTTAGGGTGCCAGCTCCAGGGGAAGGCTTGCTTTCTTTGTCAGCTCTGGAGAAAGGTCCTTGTCATCAGTCTTCCCTTGGACTGGGAGCATCTCAGCGCAGGAAGGACACACACTGCTCCCAGCGCTGCTTTCTTGACAGTATGAGGTCCCCATCCCAAGTTTCAGGATCCCATTTCTTCCCAATCAGTGCCATTACTTTAACTTCAGACACCTCTCGAGGTTGGAGATTAAGCTGGCATTGTAATTCAGCCGCTCTTACAATAAGACTCTGGGCTTGGTTTTTGGCAATTTCAGCTTTGTTCCTATAAGAAATTAGGCTTTCTTTCAAAGCACAAGTGGAAGCTCTGAGGTCATTTATGTGGCACGTGAGCTTTGACTCTGACCCTGAGCACATCTCTTTCTTTCACCAGTTTGTCTAGTAAAAGTAGGACCAACCAACCAGCTTCCTTATACGTCTCATTCTGACAAAGCTGTAGAAAGATATTACACATGTGTTCACCCTGAGCCTGGCCTTTCACCAATACCTGATTTACTGGTGGTGACATTTTGCATAATTGTATCACCACCTCACGTCATGGATTAGCAGTGACCTCTTTACTGCTGGAAGCAGAGTCATCAACATCTTTAAGACTAATCAGACTTGAGAACTAATTTAGAAAACTCATCCTTACAATTTTGTTTCTCTAGAACCACTGTTGGTACTGAATGTCTTAGGCTGGGTTCTCTAGAGAAGCAAAACCAGTAAAGCATATAAATATGTATAGAGAGAGATTTATATCAAGGAAACGGCTCATGCAGTTATAGAGGCTAGAACGTCCCAAGATCAGGATAGAAGCTTCTCTTGGTTCACGTAGCCACAGGGGCTGGTGAACCCAAAATTGGCAGGTTGTGGAACAGGGCCCTTGCTCACAGGCTGTGAAGATCAACGAATCCCAAAATCAGCAGATAAGCTGATAGCTCAAGTCCCAAGAACCGAAGGTCGGATGAACAGGAGACAGTCGCAGGATCCAGAGTGAGCAAAAATCCAGAACATCTGCTTATATTTGGATGCAGGCCGCACCCCCAAGGAAACTCTCTTTTAATTGATTGGCTACTCACAGCAGATTCTATCATGGGAGCGATCACATATAAACACTGAGAATCACGGCCCAGCCAAGTCGACACACAATCTTAACCATCACATCAGGCCAGGATCTCCAGAAAACAGCATAGGGCTCACCTCCAAGGGATCTCAGCCAGTGATGAGGGAGCTGGGGTATTAATACATCCACCTTCTGTCAGACTTTGGTTGAGGGCTTCTCCGGGGGAAACCCAAAAAACCAAACCCAGTGCCCTCGAGTCGATTCTGACTCATAGCGGCCCTATAGGACAGAGTAGAGGGGAGAAGGAGGTGTTAATTCTCCAGCACATGTAGCCCGCAGTGTCTGGGCAGGGCACCCTTTCTTCACTTGGGAGGCGGCCCTACAGCAGAGAGATACAGGTGCTGTGGTTACTCAGCACAAAAGTGAGAAGATCCAGGGATGCAGGAGGGAACCAGAATCTTCAAAAATACCCCTTGTCCATATTTCCCCCTCTCCTTTATTTAATAAAGTCAGAAGGAGGTACCATTTGAAAATACCTGCCCAAGTCTAGGTACTGCATGTTTCAAAGGCATCGTCACGTTTAATCCTCATAACAACCATCGGTTTGTTCTCCCATTTCGTGTATTAAGAAATCAAAACTCCAAGAGGCTAAGGAATTGTCCCAAGGCCACAGAACTCATGAGCATGACGGAGGGCTTCAAATTTAGGTGGTCAGCCTCTCATAAAACCCTAGGTGACTATGGTAAACAAATGTCACTGCATAGACCATTGGCTGATCTAAACCTTCTCAAAATTTTTTGATAGGTAGTATCTTAAAAAAAATAATTGGGGCGAAATATATATAGCAAAACATTTGCCCTTTGAACCATTTTTGCATGTAGATTCAGTGACATTAATTACATTCACCATGTTTGTTTCCAAATTTTTTTATTACCTTCAACAAAAACTCTTTTTCCCGTAAGCAATATGCCTCCACTTCTCCCCTCCCACCCACCTCTAGTAACTCCTAATAAATGTCGGTCTCTATGCATTGCCTGTTCGGGATGTTTCCTGTAAGTGGGATCATACAGTGTTTGTCCTTTTGCGTCTGACATATTTCACTCAGCATCACGTTTTCACGGTCCATCTGTGTCATAGCAGGTATGAGAGCCTCATCTCTCTTTAGGGCTGAATAATATTCCAGTGTACTGGTAATATCTTTTTGATTGATAGTTGGATGTGTTCTGCATCGAGGCTCTTGGTAGTATATGCCCTGTGGCTGCATCGTCCTTCACAGACATGCTTTTCGTGATCTGGTTTCCATGCACACTTCAATCTATTTGAATCTAGGAATTTGTTTCTGGCTTTTGAAGGGAAGGGGATTATGCCCTTAAAGATTGAGAAAAAAAAAAAAAAAAAACAGGTACCCAGTGCCGTCGAGTCGATTCCGACTCATAGTTTTAATTTTCCCTTTCTAGTATAATGGAATCAATATGCTAGAAAGTAGGACCCCTGTTATAATCTCAGCTCCTCCACTAGCTTCCGTGTAAACTTGGGTGAGTTACTTGCCTCAGTTTATTTATCTGCAAAGTGGGGGTAATGCTTCCTTTCATGTAGAGGTAGTGAAAAAGTGATACATTTATATTTACAGTATTCAATAAAGATTAGTTCTGTTCTTAAATTCAGGATACTTCAATTACTGGGATCATTTCTAAGAGAGTTGAGGGCCCTTTGTCCCTAGCCTAAAAAACCTTTGCTCATTTACTTAGCTACAGACTCCTCAAGGATAAGGACTACGTGTGCGTCTTTGATCTTTCTCTAACTAGGGTCAAGTATGGAACCCAGCACATGGTAAGGGCTAAATAAGTACGTATTTTTTGCACTGCATTGATTTGTTAATAAATTTTCCAGTGGTACTAAACACAACGCTGAGAACCAGACACCAATTTGAAAGATGGCCTCAGAGCAGGCTGAGGTTCCCTGGACACCCTGCACCCTGCCCTTGGCAGACACACCCTCTCTTGCATCTTGTGTCTTGCTTAACCTCTCTGAGGGGGACAGGAGTACAAAGAGATGTCTCTATAACATTCCCAGAGACTAAATACTTAGAAAATAAATTTGTGACTGTATTCGCTTCCACACAGATTGTTTTGTAGATCATGTTCCCAGGGACCCTCGGTTATGACAGATGTTTTAATTGGGTCAGCAATCACTCACTAAGTGCCTGTTACATACCAGGCACTTCACTAGGCACTAGAGATAAAGAAAAATAAATATCATCCCAGTCGTAATCTCCCTCTCCTAGTCTGGTAAGAAGACAAAGACATAAACCAAAATTTGCTTCAAGGCAAGACTTTATGTACAAAATGCTAATGGGGCGCCAAGGGCCATATTAGCAGGCGCATTACTCAGGATGGGCCAGTATATGCTCAGTAACAAACCGCCCCCAAAATCTCAGAAGCTGAACACAACAAAATGTTATTTCTTACTCATGTTCAAAGTGTGTGTGTGTGTTTGTGTGTCGTCTGTCTGTGTGTCAGGGACTCTAAGCATCATAGTTTCTCAGGGACCCAGGCTGATGGAGGACCATTTAACGTATGTTTCCATGAAGACTAAAGCAAGAAAATACAACGTGGCAAATAGGCACGGGCTTTTAAAGCCTGCCGGGAGATGTGACACAAGCTGTTTTGTTCACCCGGCATTGACCACAGCAAGCTACACGGCCCCACCTAACTTGAGGGGGGTGGAATGTGCCCCACCCAGCTCTCTGGAGTGAGAGAAAATGGGATACTTGTGGACAGCCCTCATGGCTGCCAGAGTGGGGATCCAGTTATTGGGGTTTCACTGCAGACATCACTGTTCAGCTGATAATTCTGCCCTGTGTTTATATGAAACCACCGCCCGAGAGAAAGGCTGTCTGCATCCACTCACAATCGTACTCACTTGACCTTTATCAGTCTCTTTCATGTATCCAGGCCTGAGGTGGGTGCTGGTGACAGGGGCATGAGTGGCAGGGTTCCTGTCCTCGGGGCTTATAGCCTGGTAGAGTGGAAGGGACATGGGGCAAACAGATGACCGCAAGGTGGTGGGTACTGGCAAGGTGCAGCAGGGCCACCAGGGGAGAGCAGGGGAGGTTGCATGGAGGGCCATGTAAAAGTACCTTACCTGGCAGACAGAGGTTTCAAAATGCTCAGTCCAGAGGCAGACAGGCGAAAGTGTCTGAGGAGGAGGCCTGAGCAGCGTCAGGACCCCGATCCTTGGAGCCATCCCCAAGAGGCTGGCCACTTGTCATGCACTCAGTGTTTTGAAAAGGCCCCTGGGATGAGACTGGTGCTCTGGTGGCCGCAGTAGCTTTTTTGCTCAGAGGTGCCAAGAGAACAGGCATTTTAGGATTCGTCGATCTTCATCTCGGGCTACTCCATTTGATCAATATGGAATCAGTATGTCAAAAGACACTGGGAGTGTCTCTGCTACCTTTTTTTTTTTTTTTTTTCCCTCAAACAAAGCAGAAATCACCCTCCATCCCTGCAAACCTCCGTTTAGTCTCATCAAACTCGACCATCATGAAAGCAGCCGTGAGAGACACGGGATGCTGATTGCCGTTGCCTCGGTAAGAGGAGTCCACCCGGCTAAGTGCTCAGTGGTTTCTATGGGAACAGCACTGCTTGCTTTTCTGTCCCCCTGGGCTGCTGAGATATTCTGAAAGGAAAATTTGGGAGAAGGCAGCATTAAGACAGAGAGGAGCAGAAAGCGCCCTCGAGGATTTTGAAGGTATTTAGGGAACCTCAGCTGGCCGAGGCTGCTCCATCCTCCTGCACATGGAGCCATTCCATGTGAGCAGTGTGGCTGCAGCAGATGGAACAAGGGAAGCTCTTACCTGAGAGGCACGGGCATTAATGCAGCTCCCAGGACTAGACACTGTCCTGGAGAAACATGCCAACACAAGGCAGGCAGAAACTGGCAGTGCGTGGACTTCAACCCAAGACCAGGAACGTGTCCTCTGCCCCACGCTGGACCAGCATCTTACTACCGTTATGATGATGAATGGTGACAGGTGGCCGCAGAGTCACTGTGATATGTATTTCACATGTGCTGTCTACACTCTATACAACAGCCCTCCGAGGATGGCTTCAGTGCCTCCAGGTCTAGAAGGGAAATGCCAATCAAAGCCCATGGCCAGTGAGTGGTGCAGGTGGGATCTGAACACAGGCCTGGCTGGTGCCCAAGCCAAGGCACTTATGCAAAATCCAACTGACAGTCCAAGGAAATGTTAAGGTCCCAAAGATGGGTAAGCATCCCAGCCCAAGCCTTGCTGAAGAAACACCCCGGTGCCTTTGGACTGGGCATGAGGAGGCACACTAGTGGGGCGACAGCCGGGACGGCACCGGCACTGGCCATCAGATGTGCTGGAGGCACTGGAGGCACTACCCTGTCTGAGCTCTTGCTTCGTGGATGAGGAAACTGAGGCCAAAAAGAAGTGTTTTGGCCTACGATGGAGCTAGGTGGAGGCTCCCAGGCCTCCTTTGAGAGCTGCAGCTATTTCTGAACATATCATTTCTGCATGCCCATGTGTGGCACCGGACTGCATTTCTGCCAGGCGGACCATGAGCCGCGAGTCCGGGAAGTGAGCACAGCTGCTGCTGTGGGGAACTCGTCCCTACCGGCAGCTCTTGTCTCGAACCAGTGGGCCAACTGTGCAAAGCTGACTCACTCCATCTCTAACCAGCAACCAGGGTCTGCTCTCAGACTTCTTCATCCCACTGGCACTTATTAGGCACCTTCTGTAGGCACTGCATAGTACTGTGTGCATAGAGAGAGCTCTGAGGAGGGAACCTCAGAAACCATCGTACAATGGCAGATAGGCAAACTAAGACACAGAGAGATGAAGTGACACACTGCCAAAGGCCACACAGCAGGAGCACTGGGACTGACCACATGGCCAGACTCCCTACTGAGGACACGTTCCTTGGCCCCAGCTGATCCCTTCTTTAGGGAGATTAAACAGGAACGTAGCAGCCTGCTTCAGAACCATGACCAGGCAGCACCTAATGAAATAACTTGTGTATTGTAGGCTTGTGTCTCAGTCATCTCATGCTGCTATAACAGAAATACCATAAGTGGATGGCTTTAACAAAGAGAAGTTTATTCTCTCACAGTCTGATTGGCTACAAGTCCAAATTCAGGCCATCAGCTCCGGGGGAAGGCTCTCTCTGTTAGCTCTGAAGGAAGGTCCTTGTCGTAAGCCTTTCCTTGGCCTGGGAGCATCTCAGTGCAGGACCCTCAGGTCCAAAGGACGTGCTCTGCTCCCAGCACTGTTTTCTTGGTGGTGTGAGGTCCCCCTGTCTCTCTGCTCGCTTCTCTCTTTTATGTCTCAAAGAGATTGGCTTAAGACACCACCTAATCTCATAGAGTTCATCAGCCACTAATCCACCTCATTTCATCCTAGTGATAGGATTTACGACACATATGGAAATCACATAAAATGGTGGACAATCACACAATACTGAGAATCATGACTCAGCTAAGTTGACAGGTATTTTGGGGGGACACAATTCAATCCATGACAGTTTATGTACGTAGTGCCTAAGTCAGGGATGATTGAGACAGATGCTAAGCACTAGGGGCCTCCCTCAGACTAAGCTGCTGTCCCAAGGAATCTCTGGCCATAGGGCTCTGCCCATTTCACATTCTATGCTGCTGAGGTCATCTGGCAATGTCTTTTGCAAATGCTTTCCAGAGGCTTTTAGTAGAGTTAGAACTGGCTACTTCATGTAAGAGCATGATACAGTACCGCTATCTCTGGTGGAAGTCTTACAGTTTGGGCCCTAACCTGCTGGAGCCACCACCCATCTGTCAGTTTGTCTTACTGTGGTGGCTTGCATATTGCCATCATGCTGGAAACCATGCCAACTGTATTTCAAATACCAGCAGAGTCACCCAGGGTGGCCAGGTTTCAATGGAACTTCCAGACTAAGGCAGGGTAGGAAGAAAGGCCTGGCAATCTACTTATGAAAAATCAGCCAATGAAACACGTTTGGATCACAACAGAACGCCGTCTCACTTGCTTTGGACACAGCCTCAGGAGGGATCAGTTGCTGGAAGAGGACATCGTTTTTAGTAGAGGGCCAGCGAGGGCAAGGGAGACCCTCAGTGAGATGGCCTGGCACGACAGCTGCAACGATGGGCTCAGACACACCGGTGATTGTGAGAATGATGCAGGACCAGGCTACGTTTTGTTCTGTTGTATCTAAGTCTTCATGAATAAGAGCGGCTAATAGCAACAACATGCCAATTCCTGATGCATGTCCCCAAACCCCCATGTTCCAGCCACAGTTTATTCTAACTTCTAAGCCTTGGCATAGGGCTTCCTTCGGCCATCTCACTCCCCTCCCCGCCACACACACACAGCTCTGTGCGTTGATGCTAAGTTATGCCTGTATATGTGACGGCCGTTCCATTCCTGCACACCGAGACACCCTGTGTGTCCTCTTTTCCAGTTCTCACCCACAGGAGCCTTGGAAGGTTACGGGGTTGGGGCCACAGGCTATAGTGGACACTGGGCATCAGCATGCCCAGAGGTGCGGGTGGTTTTGCGAATCCACCTGTGACTGCCTGGGGGCCCTCTCTGGCCTGGCCAGTGCTGGGCTGAGCAGAAGTGTTGAGGAGTCGGTGCTGTGGGAGCAGCCCTAGGCAGTGGCCGATGGGCACTAGTGGTTAAAGCCCAGCTCCTGACCTCCTTGGTGGATGACTCTGAGGCAAGTTCTACACCGTCTCCCAGAGAGGCCCCAGCAAGTCCAGACCGTCGTACTGGCCTCCCTCCCTCCCTTCTGGGTCTCACATCCCCACTCTCCTCTGGTGCCCTGGGGTCACCTCCCGCATACACTGCTGATGTTCAAATCCCTGGTCTTGAGGGATCCAGCCTAAGACACAAGCATTTGGGACACATAAAGGGAGACTCGTCTCTGGAAGGGCAGGGCGAGAGGGGCCGCAGGTCACGGACTCACGAGGACCCCAGGTCAATGTTAAAAGAAATCTTGTAATATTTTTCCCCCAAAAGATGGTAATATATTAGAAGGGAGAAGTATGTATATAGCGTTCTTTGCACGTTGTGCGTGAGTTCTTTGAGCTCACTGTTAGTTTCCCTACCGCCATCACGTTTTCCGAGAGGAGCCGTAATAAGAAAGGCGAAAGAGTGGGAGAGGGTGTCTTCCGGCTTCTCAGGTGAAAATTTCACCTGGACATCCTGTTCATGTCACTATTAACAGCCACATGAAAACTGTTGCTGTTGTTCTAGAAGCAAACTGGTTAGAAAGCATTTGCTTGGTCCTTCCTGGCCTTCCCCTGCCTACTCACACCCAGCCTTCACCTGAGCCATTTACCAGCCATACTCGATTAAGCCAGTGAATCTGACCTACCAGCTGCCCCACTTGCAGGCTCTAGCATGCCCCACCACCGGAATGGTGGCTGGCATGGCCCTTGGAGAATTCCACACATCTTCTAGTGGCCGGTCCTGGCTCCAGCACCAAGGGCCAGGAGCTTGCAGCTGGTGATGGATCAAGGACCACACCCATGGAGGGCAGACCAAGATGGCTCACTGCCAAGACTGCAAAGAGAAAGAGAGGAAGGTCACTGAGCAGCGGGGCCACAGCTTCAAAAAGGGGGAGGACCCTGAACAAGCCCTGGACCCTCCTCAGCTCACTCTGGAGAGGCCTGGACTCTTGTGTGGCCCACCACTTGCCTTTCCTGAGCCAATGCTGGGCTCTTTGGGTCGCCCCCATCCACAGCCCCCAGGACAGCCTCCTCTAGGAGCCTCACCTGGGTCCACAGTGTTGGCTGGACATTAGATCTTTGACTAGACCCTTTCCCTGCTAAAAAATGAAGCCCAGCGGGATTCATTTATTCATTGTTATTTTATTCATTCAGTTGCTATTTGTTGAATGCCGTCGAGTTGATCCCAACTCGTAATAACAAGGAGATTTAAAATCAGAATACTTGAATTCAAAATTCCAATTCATCACTCACTGACATGGCCCGTAGCCAAACTGCGCAGCTTCCGGGCTCTGGGTTACCTCTTGGGTGAAATGCAATGAGGTGGGGAGGCTGCAGCGGCATCGAGTGTGGACCTGCCATGGATGTGGACTCGCCCTGTGATGCAGCTTTGCGCCCTGGATGGGGACTCGCGCCATGGACGCAGACCCAGGCTGTCCGCTCCCTTCCCGCCCGGCCTTCTCTCCCTTCCCATGCTGCGGTCCCCCACATGTGCTTAAAGCCACATTACTTCTCATGTAGGAAGCCCACGAGGCAGGAAGTAAAGAAATAGCTGGACTCCACATCTTTGTGGAAACCTCTGTCTCCACCTCTACTCTGATGATTCGGACCTCACCTAAGAGGTTCACGGATGTAAATCTTCTGGTTGGCAGCCATCCAGGATGCATCAGAGCTTCAGTTTCTGTGAGTGATAGGCTACTGTGATCGATAAAATCGGCGTGGTCTGGGAGCTCTGGGTGTGGAAGGGGCGACAGGGGTGGCAACATGTGAACACCGGGATTGGCCGGTGCTAGAGACCCTGCAGCTACATGGAGAAAGACAGAGAAGCAGCTGCGGTTCCCCCCGGTGGAAGAGAAGCAGAGTCTGGATGGCATCCTGAGCCCCTTTTCAAAGAGAAGAAGAGGTCACAGGGCGGATTATGGTGGCAAATGATGCCAGGAGGTGGGGTAGCAGCAGTGCGATGTCCGTAGCCCTGGGCTGGCTGGGTGTGTGGCCTCTGTAGTGTTCTAGCTGGGGTCCTTGAGTGTCTTATGTGACCTGTCCCTCAGCTTCCTCATCTATAAAATGGGAGTCATGGTTTTAGGCGAGGATCAGGAGGGACAGTGAGCATCAAGGACTCATTTAATATGCTCCATGGTCAACCTTGAAGAAGTTTATCATCAGCTCTCTCTCCCCCTTCAGAACCTTCATCTCAGCCCTTTACAGTCCATCACCAGCCCCTTCCCTGTCCCCCATCTCAAGGACAGGGAGCATTATACAAAATAAAGGGGCCACCAGAGGAGAAGCTGCAAAAAGGTGGATACTGGTTGTTAGGTTTTCAGACCAAAAGATTGGAATGCAAGTCTGGGCAGCCCAGGTAAACGCAGGCCTTGCAGTCACAGTCCTGGCAAGTTGGGGCTCTGAGTGTCCACAAGGGCATAGTCAGGGCTGCTCGTGTGCTGTTCCTCCTCCTTGTTGTGGGCTCTTCCTCCTCCACCCCCTCCCCCAGCCCCCTGCAAAAACTGGCCGTGACCCGCAGGTCTGGAAAGAGAGCAGACCCGCAGGTCTGGAAGGAGAGCAAGCAAACATCACTCGTGTTTCTGATCACGCTGGATTTCTGGAGGAGAAGAGAAATGGGGAGGAATGCGGTGGTTATTTGGGCCAAAACTCATTTACTTGGAGTGAGTCAGAGAAGTTCACAGGGTAAGGCTGAGTGGGCATCTCTGGAGAACACAAGGTATTCTGTGTGCAGAGGAGGGTGGGGCAGGGGGAAGAAGAAGGACACTGTCACCAGCAGTGAAGTTTCAGGGAGGGGCAGTGAGGATCTCTCATCAGGGAGACGAGGGTGCTGCCTCCATCTCCATGGGACAGAATGACAGCACCTCCTGCCAGATGCATCTGGCCTATGAAGGGAAGACACTAGAATTGAGACATCTCGATAACATTGCTGGAATGTCTGCAATGCCCAGAGCCTGATGGGTGAACATTGGGCTTCCTCTGTGGGCCCTCATCCCGTTGAAGTGATTTCTGTGGTTTCACGTTTTCTAGATCGTAACTTCATTTTGGAGTCCTTGGGTGGTACAAACGGCTAATGCACTTGGGTGCTGACCAAACCATTGGAAGTTCAAACCCACCCAGAGAAAGGCCTGGCAACCCACTTCTGAAAATCAGCCATTGAAAACTCTGTGGAGCACAGTTCTACCCTGGCACACATGGGGTCACCGTGAGTCAGAATGGACTTGATTGGATCAGTCAGGCATTGGCCAGGGACCCCTCTTGGAGGGATGTGGCAGACACCAGCCAAGGGCAGTTCTTGGGAGAGGAATGCACCCTGAGCCACTAGCTGGCACCACCCACAGCAGCAGGGGCCAGGTGCACCCAGTCATCAAGGGGGTCTGGGCAGAGCAGTAACAGCGCCTCCTGCAGGGTCAGAAAGTCAACCTCACCACCTGCTAACAGTTTCCCTGAGGACTCTGGAGAGGCTAGGAGGCTTCACCCGAGGCTCTGAGGGAAGGGCTGCAGCCATCAACTAATGATGTCTACTAGAGGTGGGGCTGAGGGAGGAGCTTCCTGCTGTGTCTGACCTTTAACCTCCTCCAGAGAGGGGACCAGTGAATTCCTGCTGGAGGGTCCAGGGGAGGCTTCATCAAGGAGGTGGTGATGTTAGAAGCCAGCCATAAAGATTGGTCGGATTTTATGAGAGGCAGAGCCAGGGGGCAGAGTTGGAACATATGCAGTTGAAACCTATGCAGATAAGTAAATAAGCAAACAAGCAAAGATATAAAAAGAAAGAAAATGCAGGGTGTGTTCACGGATGTTAAATGATCCTATTCAGCGAGAATAGGAGCACATGTGATAAAACTCGCTGCTAAATTTCCAACAGTGCGGGGCCTGACATATAATAGGTCATGGTCTGAGTGAGAGAACATATGCTAAGTAGAAAACAGAGAGGGCAAGAAGGCCTGGGGTGGAAATCAGCCAGGGCCAGTTTGGGACTGCCTGTCTGCAGACGTCGGGCTTTTATCTCATGGCGTTGACGGCTCTCGGAGTCCCTGGGGGCTGCAGGTGGTTAATGGACTCACATGCTAACTGAAAGGTTGGAGCTTCAAGTCTACCCAGAAATGCCTCGGAAGAAGGACCTGGTGATCTGGTTCTGAGAACCCAGCCCCTGACAACCCTGCAGAGCACAGTTCTCCTCTGCACACGTGGCGTTGCCGTGAGTCAGGGCCGGCCCTACAGCCGCTGGCTTTTTGTAGAAGGCTTTGGGGGCGGGGACAGGGTGTGAGCAGCCCTGCCAGTCCTGTTGAGCGTGGCCACAAACGTGGGTCCAGTGGGAAAGGGGAGCTCAGTGAAGAGCAGCGAGGGAGTTGTAACAGGTAGAAATCCCAAGGACCCAAACCAGGGCGGGCGCAGTGGGAATGCAAAGGGGGAAACAAAGGACAAATCAGAGCAAGGAGTCCTTAAACCTGTTTGTGGCTGGACCCCTTGGTAAGCCAGTGAGCCTAGAAAACCCTTCTCAGAAAACCATTTTCAATGCATACAATGAAAACGCGTAGGCTTGCAAAAGGGAACTGGTCATATCGAAAGGAAGTTGTCAAAATATTAGAAAATACATGTGTGCTGTAGGGATGCGTGTGCTTCCTCACTGATGTGTTAAGAGGCCATTATGCTGAAGAAGTGATGAGTGAGACCCGCAGCAAGTGTGACACATTGCCGGGCAGAGCCCCAGGCTCTGCTAACACCTCTGTGGCCAGTGGCCTCTATTCTCTGAAGGAAACACGAAGCTCCAGTCAGAGGTTCACGAAAATAAAGGTGTGTGTCTTCCCCCATCCAAGTTCATGGAACCCATGTTAAAACCAGGACTCTGAGATCCCAGACCTAGGGCACTGGAAACGTCGCCATCTGAACTGAACTGCTTTTCTCTCCTCTCTTTAGCCCTGCACGAGTTCCCCAGGGACATCTTCAGCAACGAGGACAGAAGACAAGGGGCAGTGGTCCTCCATGTGCTCTGTGTAAGTACCACTCCCAGAGGGGGCCTGGCTGAGGTGGGCGGGCAGTTAAGGGTTGCTCCTGCCCCATGGCTCCTGTGCACACTCTTGGCGGGGTCCCCTGAGCCCTGTAAGGGGATGGGGGAGCCCCCTTGTTATCCCCAAATTCCATATTCGCAAACTCGCCTTTTCACTAAAAACACTCATGATTCCCGGACATTCACATGTGCAGAATGGCAAAAAATTCCCTGCAGAGATTGAACAAGGATGCTGGTTTGGTACTGGCTAATTCAGCGTTAACAGGGCCTTTGTAGAACGTTGTTACTGTGAATAACGAAATCAGACTGTACCACTTTGTAAAGGTCAGAGGTTAGTTGTGTGTATTCTTTCCCTGATGTTCACGTCAAAAGCCCGGGCTTGGAAGTCACACCAGCGTGCTCTCCACTATTCAGCTTTGCTCTCTCTGCTCAGACACCACCCTCTTGGGGGGGGCTTCCCTGGCCAGCCTCTCAAAAATTCTCGTCTTCCCCTTTTTATTGTTGTTGCCGTTAGTTGCTGTCAGTTGCCCTGGGACTCCTGGTGACCCAGTGCACAGTGGAGCAAAATGCTGCCCAGTCCTACACATCCTCATGATTGGTCACAGATCAGACCATTGTAATCCACAGGGTCTTCATTGGCTGATTTGCAGAAATACATCACCAGGCCTTTCTTCCTAGTCTGTCTTGGCCTGGAAACTCCACTGAAGCCTGTTCAGCATCATAGCCACATGTAAGCCTCCACTGATAATGTGTGGTGGCTGCAAATGAAGTGCATTGGCCAGGAATTGAACTTGGCCCTCCCAAATGGAAGGCGAGAATTCTACCACGGATCCACCTCATCTTCCCCTTACACTGCTTTAGTTTTCTCCCTACTACCGGTCACTACCTGACACAGCGTGTTTATTTGCTTAGTGCGCATCACCCTTACTCACGTGTAAGCCCCATGTGTTTTGTGCATGGCTTAATTCCCAGACCCATTCCTGGTACTTGTAAGGACAAAATACTTGTTAAATTACTGGGTTAAATGTAATGGCAACTGGCACCATGTCTGGCACAGAGTAGATGATCAACAAAAGCTTGTTGCCTTCCCTCCTGGCCTCTTAATGTCCACCACTGCCCTAGAACCTTCCTCTCTGGAACCAGTTGGTCTAAGGTCTTTGGATTGCCTGGTCCCTGTCTGGAGAGTTTTGGAAGAGACGTGTAAAGGTGTGGGTGACAGATCTGGGCTAGATTCTGGACTGGGCGCATCCTGAAGCTTCCCAGCTCTGTGGCACTCAAACTCACCCAGATTTTCTTAATTTCGTTCCAGTGATTTGTTGTTGGGAAGGGAACTCCCCAGTTTACTGGCATAACCCAACAGCCTCTTTATTATGCTTGTGGATCACTGGGGTGGAGAATACAGAATGGGCAGGGCTGGAGCACTGCTCCATGGAAGCTGGCCTCAGATAGGTGGTGCGGCTGGCTGGGGCTGGGGATCTGCTACAGGGATGGCTTCTCCACTCCTGTGTCTGGTGCCTGAGCTGGGATGGCTGTAGGACAGACTCAGCTGGGACTGTGACCCGGAACACCTATATGTGGCCTCCCCAGCATGGCAGCGTCAGGTAGATGGATTTCTACAGGGCAGATGGGCTTCAAGAGGGAGGGGTAAGGTGAACAGGGCTGAATCTACATGGCCTTTTGTGATCCAGGCTCAGAAGTCATGCAGCGTCACTTCCACCATAGTCTACTGCAGTCACAAGCCCACCATGGCTGAAGGGGAGGGGATAAAGACGTTGTCTCTTGATCCAGGGCACGTCAGAGCCGTGCGGCAATGTTTTAAGACTGCCAGGCCTGGAGCAGGTTGGTGGGTAGATCCAGGCTCTGGATCAGACCAGGCATGGGTTTGAAGCATGCTTCTGCTCTCCCAGCTGTGTGTAGCCTCTGACAAGATAGGTAACCTGTCTGAGCCTTTAGGGCAAATCCCTTCCACCGTGAAAGGAATCAATTCTTCAGTTCTTCCCCACATACCCCAATCTCTGAAGGCCCTCCTCCTGGAAAAAAAAGACATGAGAAGGCCCTTTCTCACCAAGACATTGTCTAAAATCACCCAATGATAAAGTGGAATCTTTCCCACCCTCCCACCCATCCACTCCCCCTTCAAGAGGGCTGTGTGTACACTGAGCCATTAATAAGGATGCCAGCTGCCACCTTCAGCACCACAGAGGCTGCCCTGTCCAGGGCTGAGGAGACCCAGGCGCTGTGTCGGATCCAGAATTGCCCGTCATTCATTAGCACCCTAGTGCCTTGATGTCTGACATATTAGAATTCCACTCTCAACCCAAACATCGTGAGCTTCCATTCCCCTAAAATGGTGTTGCTGACACCTACGGCTGTCAGGGGCCTCGTGGATCTGGCGATTCAGTGCCCAGGGGTGGGAGAGGGCCATTTCCATGAGCCAAGGGTACTCAGTCAGGCCTCTGCTGTCTGGATGTTGAGTTCCCAGGCTGGGATGAAAGCAAGATGGCTAATTTCTCTTTAGCATTATTTAAGAAAGTGGACATAAGCTTGCAGTTTAGCATTTTTCAGTCATTGGTGTCTAATACCATCGGTAGACCCTGCCCTGGGCCCTGCACGTTAGAGTCCACAGGGCAAGGAGGCCAGAGCCAAAGCCATTGTCCACCCTGAGCCCACGTCCACCCCTCTAAACCACTCTCCAGGCACATGGCGCCCCAGAATTCTCTGTCCAGAAAGCCCCAGCCTGCTGCTGTGGCCTACGCAGGCTTCTGCCCTGATCTGCTTCTTGGCGTGAAGGAGCCCAGCTGGAGCAAACTTGAAGCGTCTGCCTGGGGCATCCACATGCATGGTTGGGAGAAAGGTTGGAGCCAGGGTGGTGGGGAGGAGGGCAGGTCATGGGCAGAGCATTCGTACTCTAGTCCAGGCATATATTAGGGGTGGGCCTGCTGGCGCCGTCCCCAAGGACAGGGACTAAATCTAACGTCGTCCTGCCCTCCAGTATTCTGGAGTAAGCTCCCCACTGGGACGTAAGCATCATGAGAAAGGCACTTTATTCCGCCCACCTTTGTACAGTGTCTGGTGCAGCCTCCTTGTTGAGTGCAAGAATGAATGATCCTTCTTATCCCCTTGGCCAACCATGTTGCCCTGGATGCTCAGGAATTGTTAAATGGACATCGTTGGGTGTAACAAGCAATGCTGCAGGGCTAATACTGGCATCTCAGCCACCTACAGGCAACTGATGAATCCAGAGTCAAAGCCACAAGAAGCCAAATCCAGAGCTCCTGACCTCGGCCATCTAGGAAGCATGCTGAGCCACAGCTGGCCCTGCCACACTCTGCAGACACAGTTAACGCTGGGCATGGCCCTGGTACACGCTGCAGACACAGCTAATGCTGGGCATGGCCCTGGTACACGCTGCAGACACAGCTAATGCTGGGCATGGCCCTGGTACACGCTGCAGACCAGCTAATGCTGGGCATGGCCCTGGCACATGCCGCAGGCACAGCTAACCCTGAGCATGGCCGTGGCACACGCTACTGACGAAGCTAACACGGGGGATGGCCTTGGCACACGCTGCAGATGCAGCTAACGCTGGGCGTGGCCCTGACACATGCCTCAGACCCAGTTAACACTGGGCAGGAGCCACAGTTCCTGCTCCATGTACGGACCAGCACCTACCATGTGGTAATGCCAGCTGCGGTATATACAACATGCTGTGAAGGCCCGGCAGGTGTCAGGGAGGTGAGGTTGAGCTGGTCTTCAAGGGTGGGCAGGCGTTTTCTGCAGGAGAATGGAGAAGAGTGATTGCAGGCAGGAGTGAGAAACCCATGACCTTTAGAAGCAGAGACTTTCGAGTCCAGGAACTCTGAAGTGAGCAGAACGTAGACATGGGTGGTGGAGAGTAGGAGGGCATGATGGGGGCAGGCTGGTGGTCCTTCACCTGGGAGATACCACCAGTTACTTAACTGCTAGTTGGAAGTGGTGGGAAGCAGATTCTTTTTTTTCCGTCCCGAAGCCATCCCTTCTTGCCTAGGGTTAGGACTTACTAGGGCCAGGCATTGCCAGAGGTGACCCAGGTAGTCTGCCTCCAGTCAGGTGAAAGGCCCAAGTAGGCTACAGAAAAGGTCCCAGGTTCCCCGAGGAATACTCCAGGCTGCTGAGGGGCATCAGGAAGTAGGTGTGGGGCACTGAACGTAATCTAGTCATGTTTAGGTCCACCTCATCCTGTCAGGGGAGGGGTGGCCATCTGGCCAGAAGTTTTCAGTAGCTGTGTCCTGTCACCCCAGGCTGCCTCAGAGAGAGGGCAGTCCTCTCATGGAGTCAACTGCCCATTCCTTTCCAGTCAAGATCTAAAGCCCAATCAAACCTAGCATCTGCACCTAAATTCAAACTGCCCCCTCCCGTTTGACCTACATGAGTTTGCTTTCCACGTAAGGCCCGTAGGCTTCAACCTCAGCAGGGTAAGATCTGAGGACACAGTGGCCCAGTCCCCAACACAGGAGCTTCAGAGGACCCTCGACACTATCTTTTAAATCTTAGATGTCAAAGCTTCTGTATCTTTTGTGTGTGCTTTGTGGAGTTCAAACAGACATTGTGATTAAATTTTCCAACCACCATAGTTTTAATTTTTTCTTGGATCTTTGTTTTTGTGGATTACAGAAACCCAAAACGCTTAGCTGAATCAACTTGTTGCAGCTAACGGTCAAACCTAAGATCGCACCGAAAAAAAGGTTTCTATTTCGTGTAACTGTTCATATCTGTGGGTTTCCTACTGGGGAGGAAATCCACGATCCTCACCACATTCATCAATAATGAATAATAAAAAAAGAGGAGACAAGAAGGCACACATATCTTAGAGCTGGCTTTATTTCCGATCTATTATAATATTGAGACACTAAAAGCAGTATTTCCTGTGTATGAGGAAATTTGCATTTCTATAAACTCATTAAACCTGCCCCAAATAGAGGAAGAAGACTGTGAATAATTTTCTAGAACACCGCTTGGTTTGTGGTTTATTAATACCTTGTGAAGTTTTGCTAATTATCCTGCATGACGTACGTAGCTGAATCTTTGAGATTATAAATTGGGCTACTTATTTACCCTTCCAGTAAAAGAAGCTTTAAATAATCAACATTTAAAATTCTTTCTGAAAATGGTGTGGGCAGCTGTCCGTCCTTAATGAACCAAACTCCAGAGCAGAAATACCCTCTATGTAATTTGTTACCTCTCAGAATTATTCTATCTAAGCTTCGGGTCTTCTTTTCACATTTTTAACATGATCCTTCTCTTCCGTCAGGCAGCTATGTCTATATGCTTGTGTGTAAGACGATGCATCATATCCCATATCTGAAAATGAGTCTATAACCGTCACTAAAGCAAATTTCCGTTAAGTGGGTCTGTTGACTAGTCCAGTCTCGTTAATGGAGCTGTCCCTGAAAGCAATATCAAGGAGAAGGTTTCTGATGTGGCTATTCATGGTCTAAAACTAGATAAACTCGGAGAAGTCCACAGGAAACTTGGATCTCAAGCCTGTTCACAAAGAAGGAACTTCTTCTTCCATAGAGCTCTTAGAGAAGCTGCCATATGGTCAACCACAGGCTTTTTGTAGGCCTGACGGGAAATCCCGGGATGTTTTGCCTAGGCCCTTTGCATCCAGTTGTTGGGCGTCTTAGTTACATCTCTGTCTTCGCTGCATCTCTGGAGGTCCAGGGCCCCATTTTAGGGGCTTACGTGTATCAAAGGAAGGAGTTGTTTGGAAAGCAGACACTCAAGGTACAGACAGGATTCTTGTCCTGGAGAGTCAAGCCAGGGCTTCACAAATGGAAGGCCTCCAGGAATGGCAAGGAGGACCACTGATGTTACCTTGTGGGTCCTCATGAGATGATGTCCAGTGCTTGATTGGAGGTTGGTGGTCTTGCCTCACCTCCTGTCTTTATTTCTCTTCTCCTCCCCTAATCCAGGGAGCATTTATTTGGTCTGGGAATTGGGGAAACTTGCTCTGTGAGCATGCATCCGAATTCTCTCTTATTCCTGGATCACATTTTAAACTTGAGAATTCACTGACCTCAGTTTCTCGCTTCTGTCACAGCCTTCTTGCTCCCCAGAGCTGCAGAGCATTAGAGGAGGCTTTTGGGATAATAGAAGGGATAAATTATAACTGGGATGCGAGGGTAGGAAGGTGCTCTAAAATATTACCCTCCCTCTGGTTTATGGTTATTTTTATATGTCTGTTCTGTATTCCCTCGATTTTTCCTGTGTTTCCTCAATTTTTCCCTATCCCCAGCCTATCAGAGCACCTGGATGATCTCAGTCTTTCTCCCTCCTTCCTTTCCTCTCTCTCCTTGGCCTGCTTACCTGCACTGCTCATAGTTTCTTAACTCACACCCCAGAAGTCATCTAATGAGCCACAGGCCATCAGCCAGCCTACAGATGGGCTTCTCTTGAGTCTGGCCTTACCCCAGACTGGTCACCTTGATTGGAAGCATGTGGCTTTTTTCAGGAGGGTGGAGGGCAGGGCAGCTCCTATAGGAGGAGGCTTGGGTCTGGTTCATCATGAAATAAGGCTCCACAGCCTTTGTGTGCGCTTTCCCACCAGGGAGAGTGAAGATGTGTTCTCAAAGAGCCCTGGGGAGGGGCATTCCTCTCTTCTCTGGAAGAGACCTCACCAAATGGACATCATTTCTTGCAGCTTGAGCTTCCAGCGATCTTGGTTTAATTTCAGTGTCTGAAGGGATGGTTTCCCCGGCTGTGCTACCTGGGGCTCAGGTTGCTTTTGTTAAGAGCCAAAAAAATAAATTAATTGATGAAATAGCCAGTTCTGAGGGGAAAGAAGGGGCAGAATCTCAGCTGGCCTTGGAGACTGCCTCTTCTTCAGCCTGCCTCTCCGCCAGCACAGGGAGAGGCAACTTTGCATATCAAAGCTCACTCTCCACCTCAGTCCCTGGGGTTACTTTTGTCTCTCCAGCCTATCCTTTTGCTTTTCAGGCCCTGAGACTCAACTTTAAGTTAGGAGACCAGTGCTGTCCAGTAGTGGTTTCTGCAATGATGAAGTATTCTATCTGTCAGTATGGTAGCCACTGGCCACGTGTGGCTATTGAGCCCTTGAAATATGGCTACTGTACCTAAGGAACTGAGTTTTTGTTTAATTTCATTTTAATTAATAAAATTTAGGTAACCATATGTGGCCAGCAATAACTTCAGAAGGCCTAGAGATGAATTCTGATTCACCATTGCTGCGGGTTGTATTGTATCCCCCCAAAATACATATTGAAGTCTTAACTTCTGTACCTGTGACTGGGTCTTATTTGTAAATAGAGTCTTTGCAAATGCAGTCAGGTTAAGATTGAGTTGAAGTTGACTTGACTATGACGGATTTGGTTTTTTTGGTTTTATATGGTTTCTTTTTTTTTTTTTATAGTGTCTTAGTCATCTAGTGCTGCCGTAACAAAAATACCACAAGTGGATGGCTTGAACAAAGAGAAGTTTATTTCCTCGCAATAAAGTAGGCTAAAAGTCCAAATTTAGGGCATCAGCTTCAGGGGTAGGCTTTCTCTCTCTGTCAGCCTTCTCATTAATCTTCCCCTGGACTATGAGCTTGTCCGCGCAGGGACTCTGGGTCCAAAGGACATGCTCTGCTCCCAACACTGCTTTTTTAGTGGTATGAGGTCCGCAACTCTCTGCGTGCTTCCTTTTCCTTTTATCTCTTGTAAGATAAAGGGTGATGCAGGCCACACCCCAGGAAAACTCCCTTTATATTGGATCATGGATGTGACCTTAGTAAAGGTGTTACAATCCCACCCTAATCCTCTTTAACATAAAATTACAATCACAAAGTGGAAGAGAACCACACAATACTGGGAATCATGGCCCAGCCAAATTGATACATATTTTGGGGGGGACATAATTCAACCCATGACATATGGTCTAGTCAGAAAGGTCTCAGCAACAGCTCCCTCACAGGGCGAGGTGTTTAGTTGGGCAGATGTGTTTAGTTAAAGGATTTCACCCTGGAAGAGAAAAATGATTAGAACAGCTTGTGGAATTTGCTGGTTACTCTTGCAAAAGTGCTGAACATTTCCTGACTTTGTCAGTGTTGACATAGAGCTAAAACTGGTGTCCAGAGAGGATGAGCACAAGGAGGGTAAATTATTACGTTTCCATAGATCTTGAGCTGCCCCCTCCCCTCCTTGCTGAACTTAATTCAGAAGGCCCACAGTTCTAATCCTTAGGCCCAGGGGCTGCACCAGGCTTGCTGGTGAATTGTTACCACAAGATCACTCAACTGGATATGAAGCACAGTGGTTTAGAGTCGGCACTTTGAGTGAAACCTACCTGAGTTTCAGTTCTGGCTTTCCAGTTGTGAGCTTTGTAGGCATGGACGACGTGCTTTGCTTTGCAGACCCTCAGTTTCCTCACTGGAGATAAATACAGCACTCAGCCCATCATGTGCTGTGAGGAATCCGTGAAGGCAGGTGTGTGTGTGAGTGATGACGTCCCATTGTATCCCCTCAGCACTTGCTACTGGTGTGTGCCTGCTCTATTTCCACTGCCAGACCCTGGGTATCAGGACTCTTTCTGGCTCCCAGAACACAGGATAACCCAGAAGTGCCAGGAAAGTAGTCCTCAGACTGAGAGGAATTGGTGGGTCGATACCTCTGTTTCCTCGTGCCTCGGATGGGATAACTGAAATGCATTTCCACACCATCTCCCAGAGTTTCCCCAGTAGAAATAAGCTCTAGTTGCCCATCCCAACAATTCCCTTGATAACGCACCTTTGTTAGCCACCCTTCCTCCCCTGTCTCATTTCCCTCCCCTCTGCTGGTACTTCCTGGGATCCTCTCCCTAATAAACTACTTGCACTGGAATCCTTGCCTCCCATTCTGCTTCTGAGGCACAGCCTAAATAAATACCACGTACCGTTTTTAAAAAAAAAAAAAATTTTTTTTGTTTTTACTGTGAAGAGTAGGTCCCTCTCTGACACCCATGGCACTACAGGAGTTGCAGAATTCTGAGACCCCAGTCCCTTTAGATATCCACACACCGAGGTCTGTTGGGAATTGATCTGTTATCCTTTGGTTCATGTCCTGAACTTAGGGAAGATAGAAAGGAGTTTGGGGAATGAGTTTTGGAGCAGCCAGTTTTAAATTTAATCTTAGGAGGAGCCCACAAATAGTGGCAGCCCTCTCCTTCCATAGAGAGAGCACACACTGCTTAGATACCAAACATTTATCTGCGGAGACCAGACTCATGAACCTGCAGAGGCAGGTGCCTCCATCTTGTTTGTCTAATGTATTACTTGGCCCTCCCACCCCTGCTCCGTGTGCTGTGAATGTTGGTGCTCTGTAGTTTCCACTCTTGTGTCAGTGTTGGAGCCGAGTCTGTTCTCTGGAGAATCTCAGTACAAGACCTGCCATTTCTCATGCCTGAGACTGCAAAGTAAATGCTGTTTAGAGTGAACTTTAATTTTATTTCTCTCTTTTTTTTTTGTTTTGCTCCGTGTATAATATAGATGGAAACCCTGGTGGCGTAGTGGTTAAGAGCTACAGCTGCTAACCAAGAGGTCGGCAGTTCAAATCCACCAGGCACTCCTTGGAAACTGTGGGGCAGTTCTACTCTGTCCTGTAGGGTCACTATGAGTCGGAATTGACTCGACAGCAGTGGATTTGGGTTTTTTGCTATAATATAGAGACTCCAGATGGGAATTTCAAGTTTAACCAAAAACCGACCTTTAGGCAAAGAAGCATCCACACCCCAGGAATCCAGATATGCAGTGTGGTATGCTCTGCTGAGGAGTCATTTCTCCCTTGCAGATTTGCGCTGGAAAACCCCAATACCTAAGGCTCATGTCTGTCTTAGTCATCTAGTGCTCCTATAACAGAAATACCACAAGTGGATGGCTTTAGCAGAGAGAAATTTTTCTCTCACAGTCTAGTAGGCTACAAGTCCAAATTTAGGACATCAGCTCCAGAGGAAGTCAGCTCTGGAGAAAAGTCCTCGTCAGCAATCTTCCCTTGGTCTGGGAGCTTCTCAGCGCAGGGACCGCCAGTCCAAAGGACATACTCTACTCCTGGCACTCCTTTCTTGGTGGTATGAGGTCCCCACGTCTATCTCCTTGACTCTGTCTTTTATATCTCAAAAGGTATTGGCTGAAGATACTATCTAATCTTGTAGACCTCATCAATATAACTGCCTCTAATCATCTCATTAACATAGAGATAAGATTTATAACACACAGGGAAATCACATCAGATGACAAAATGGTAGACAGTCATACAATACTGGGAATCATGGTCTAGCCAAATTGATGCACATATTTTTTGGTGGACAGAATTTAATCCATGACATGTCTTAGACTGACCTCCCCAGGAGCAGACCTTGAGACAAGAATTCCAGTGCCAGTCCTTCGTTTGGGGGATGATTCTAAGAAGCTCCCTGGGGGAAGTGAGGCTGGGAATGGCAGGTAACCAATAAAGGGTGTGTTATCAAGCCAAGGTATACCATCAAGCCAGTTACCACTGTGGGCAATTGGAGCTCAATCCCACTGGGACCTCTGGGAGACAGTGTAGAACGTGCCTCTCAGATTATCCCAATCGTATATGAGGGAACTAGGTATTTATCCACTGACTCTTGTCAGTATTGGCTGAGGGCTGCTTGAGGCCATTAACACCCAACACTTCCAGGTTGCCCCATATTCATCTGAGCCTTTTGAGCTCCAAGATGAGAGAAGCAAAGAATTGCTTCTGTACTCGGGAAAGGTGGGTACAGAGGGACATGGGCAGGCGCTGACAGTACCTGCCACAGCATGCACCTGGACCCTGCCCAGCAAGGTTGCCTGAATAGGAACAGGCTTGCACCTGTGCCCACACCTTGAGCTCTGGAAAGCCCTGGCTGGCAGACTTCCTCTGGGTCTTTTCCCAGCGCGTCTTCCTCAGACTTGGCGTGTGTGGTTATGGTTCAGAGCCGCGAGTGTCCTTCTGACTGGGAGTTTCCTGAGGCAGGCTATTTTGGCAGACTCTCCTGTTGCTTTCCAGATCACTGAGGTAGAGTTAAGAACAGAAAATACCCAAAATTTCTGTGAAGGAACTTGGAGAGAGAAGGAGCAGGAAAAGATGTCTCTCCATTACTTGAGTGAACTTGTGAGTCTACAGCAACCGATTCAGTCCCCCCAGGGAAGATCCATCAATACCCCCTCAGGTGCCTTATTTCATTCCCCAGCAGCTCTCCCTCAGGCAGCTTTTCTTTCTATTAGGCCAAACTTCTCCTTTCACATCCCAAAAGCAGTGAAGACCAAAGGTCTTATCAAGTCCCAAAGCATTTATTTCCTTCCACTGGTGGCGCAGTGGTTAAGGACACAGCTGCTAACCAAAAGATCAGCAGTTCAAATCCACCATCTGCTCCTTGGAAACCCTATGGGGCAATTCTACTCTGTACTATAGTACCTCTATGAGTCTGAATTGACCCCCTGGCAACGGGTTTGGGTTTTGTGTGTGTGTGTGTGTGTGTGCGCTTTCCCTTGAGTACTATGTCTCACTTTTGACTTGGCAAGTTCTATTGCTTCTACCACCATTTCTTGGGGGTTGGCTTAAGAGTGCAAGCTCTGTTCTGCCACTTGTGGTCTGTGTGGCCTTTAACTACTCAAACCTTAGTTTCCCCATCTGTACATTTACTCTAAATCCCCAATTTTCTATCATCTACCTCATACCTTTATCTTGTTTATCACCTATTCTTATGAGAGATAAATAAAATAAAGTATGTAACATGCTTTGTATGGTATCTGGCACATCATGTCATTGTGTTAGCTGCCATCAAGGTGGCCCCTGGCTCATGCACAATGGAATGAAACACTCCCTTTGTGAACCATAGGCTTTTCGTTGTCAGATTTTTCCCCACAAGTAGATCACTAGGCCTTTCTTCCTGGTCAGTCTTAGCATAGAAGCTCTGCTGAGACCTGTTCAGCGTCATAGCAAGCCTCCACCGACAGATGGGCAGTAGCTGTGCTTAAGGTGTATTATCCAGGAATTGAACCCAGGTCTCCTGTGTGGAAAGCGAGAATATTACCACTGAACTGCCACTGCCCCCAGCACATAATAGGCATGAGAACATGTTAGCTATTATATGATTTCCATTGATTTGGCCTTGGATCAGTCTTTGCTAACTAGACAGAGACCATCTGAATAATCGTCCTGACTTTAGCCTGTTCCCTTCCAATCAAAATTAAGCTCTACCAGCACCAGATCAACCTCCTAAGAGCAATGTCCAGGTCATGCTTTGCTCAGAACTCCCTCCCTCCCCCAAGCCGAGCTACCTCCCCTCCAGCAGAGGGTCAACATGGCACAGTAGACTGAATCAGACTGCCTGGATTCAAATCCCAGTGCCTTGCGTGGTGTAATTGCTCAGTGAATGTGTATTCTATGAGTAAATCAATGAAGTGTGCTTCATATCTTGGCTGCAGAGCATAGGATCTGTTCACTTAGTTGGTAACTTAGAGTATCTTCTTAAGGCTGTATTAGTCCTAAGTAGAATGAGATGGACTTTTTAGGACAGACTTTAAGAGCCATGTACTGAGTTAAATACTCAGGGTACCCCAGTTTACAAGGCAGGAGAGAGCTAATGGGAGCACGAACACACAGGCCACCTATACCAATTACATGTTTGGTCTCTTCAAGATGTCGATGCTGCCCAGATAGCTTGGGCATTGCAAAGAGCCAGTGACAGAAGGGACCCTCCCCTAAAGAGATGTGTCTCTTTCACAATTTGACAGTGACTCACAGTCCTTTCTGAACACTTGTGCACAGACGAAGATCATTGTTAATGACAGTTACAATGTTCTCAATTCTATTAATTTAAATTATTTCCCTGAAAGATCAGGTTGAATGGTGCCATCCCCCCCACCAAAAAAAAAATGTTCACCCAGAACCTGTGAATGTGACCTTATTTGGAAAAAGGCTCTTTGCAGATATAATTAAATTAAGGCTCTTGAGATGATCCTGGATTAGAGTGGGCCCTAAATCCAATGATGAGTGTCCTTAGAAGATAGGAGAAGACACAGAGGAAAAGGCGATGTGAAGACAGAGGCAGCAATCAGAGTGATATAGCTACAAACGAAGGAATGCCAAGGAGTGCTGGCAGCCACTAGGAGCTAGGAGACAGGCATGGAACAGGTTCTACCTTAGAACCTCCAGAAGGAACCAATCCTGCTGAAACCTCGCTTTTGAACTTATGATCTCCAGAACTGTGAGAGAATAGATTTCTGTTGTTTTAAGCTGCCAGGTCTGTGATGATTTGTATGGCAGCCCCTGGAGATTAATACAGTCTCTATCTATTGAGGTTTATGTCAGTAACCAAACTGAGTATTATATTGTAATGACATGTGCGAAGACCTGGAGTTAGAAAACCAAAAGGGAAAAACAGTCTTAGCATTTCTCAAGCTGAAAGAACTGAAGAAAAAAATCAAACCTCAAGTTACAATATTGAAGCATTCTATGGAGAAGATATTAAATGACGTAGGAAGCATCAAAAGAAGGTGGAAGGAATACACAGTCACTGTACCAAAAAGATTTGGTCAAAGTTCAACCATTTTAACAACAACAAAAAAAAAACCCGTTGCTGTCCAGTCAATTCCAACTCATAACGACCCTGTAAGACAGAGTAGAACTACCCTATAGAGTTTCCAGGGAGCGTTTCATGGATTCAAATTGCTGACCTTTTGGTTAGTAGCCCTAGCACTTAGCCACTATATCACCAGGTTTTCCTCAACCATTTTTTTTAGGAGGTAGCATATAATCAGGAACCGATGGTACTGAAGGAAGAAATCCAAGCTACACTGAAAGAACTGGTGATGAACAAGGCTCCGGGAATAGATGGAATACCAACTGAAATGTTTCAACAAATGGATGCAGTGCTGGAAGTGCTCACTTGTCTATGTCAAGAAATTTGGAAGACAGCTACCTGGGCAACCAACTGCGATAGATCCATGTTTATTCCTATTCCCAAGAAAGGTGATCCAACTGAATGCAGAAATTATCGAACAGTATCATTATTACCACATGCAAGTAAAATTTTGGTGAAGGTCATTCGAAAGCGGCTGTAGCAGTGTATCAACAGGGAACTACCAGAAATTCAAGCCAGATTCAGAAAAGGATGTGCAGCCAGGGATATCATTGCTGATGTCAGATGGATCCTGGCTGAAAGCAGAGAATACTAGAAAGGTGTTTACCTGTGTTTTGACTATGCAAAGGCATTGGACTGTGTGGATCATATCAAATTATGGATAACATTGCAAAGAATAGGAATTCCAGAACACTTAATTGTGCTCATGTGGAGCCTGTACATAGATCAAGAGGCAGCCACTCAAACAGAAAAAGGGGATACTGCATGGTTTAAAGTCAGGAAAGGTGTGTGTCAGGGTTGTATCCTTTCACCATAGCTATTGTGTGCTGAGCAAATAATCAGAGAAGCTGGACTGTATGAAGAATGGGGCATCAGGATTGGAGGAAGACTCATTAACAACCTGCGTTATGCAGATGACACAACCTTGCTTGCTGCAAATGAAGAGAACTTGAAGCACTTACTGATGAAGATCAAAGACCACAGCCTTCAGTATGGATTGCAGCTCAACATAAAGAAAACAAAAATCCTCACAACTGGATGAACAAACAACATCATGATAAATGGTGAAAAGGTTGAAGTTGTCAAGGATTTCATTTTACTTGGATCCACAATCAACACCCATGGAAGCAGCAGTCAAGAAATCAAAAGACGCATTGCATTGGGCAAATTTGCTGCAAAAGATCTCTTTAAAGTATTGAAAAACAAAGATGTCACCTTGAAGACTAAGGTGCGCCTGACCAAGCCGTGGTGTCTTCAGTTGCCTCCCAAGCATGTGAAAGCTGGACGATGAATAAAGAAGACCAAAGAATTGACGCCTTTGAATTGTAGTGTTGGCAAAGAATATTGACTATACCATGGACTGCCAAAAGAACGAATAAATTTGTCTTAGAAGAAGTACAACCAGAATGTTCCTTGGAAGCAAGGATGGCAAGATTACAGCTCACATCCTTTGGACATGTTATTAGGAAGAATTAGTCCCTGGAGAAGGACATCATGCTTGGTAAAGTACAGTGTCAGTGGAGAAGAGGAAGAAGACCCTCAGTGAGGTGGATTGACGTATTGGCCGCAACAACAGGCTCGGGCATAACAGGATTGTGAGGGTGGCGCAGGACCAGACAGTGTTCCATTCTGTTGTACGTAGGGTCACCATGAGTCAGAACTGGCCTGACAGCATCTCACCATAACGACAAACTCACTGTATGGAGGGCAACCAAACTTGTCATCAGTGAAGGGTGGGCAGACAGGAGGCTTTGGAAGGTGGTTGTGGTTTCCTAAACCCACCCAGCCTGGGTCCATCCATGAGACAGTAAGCAATACCTCTGTACCCTAGACTCCATGTTCTACTCAGGAGTCCTAGCTCTTCAAAACCCCTTCGTTTCCTAATCCCAGGTAGCTGGAGCCAGATCCCAAGTTGCTTGTTCAGAGGACATTTAAGACAAACCTTAAACAGTCAACTTCCCCCAGCTCTTTTCCCTCAGAGTGGGTGTCCTTACTACCGATGGCCCTCTCTTTGTTTGAGAGCCTTAAATCCCAAGGTTCTGGTCACCCTTTCTCCCAGGAATCATAAGAGCTGGTTACAAAAAGATTTCTTGATGACATACTCCTTCATCTAGAGAGCTCAAAGCAAGTATCCAAATTTGGCCCAAAAGTGGCCCTCATTTTGAGGCCTCTGATTTGGATGCTCTTCATTGATCCTCTTGTAACGTCCCCAGAACATTGAAGGGCTCCTTGCCCACGGGTAGGTTCCGAAGGTAATCACGAACTTGTCAGCTATTTCGTTAGCACTGTGCTTGTTCTTGTGTTATGTACAAAGGCAGAAACCTGAGGATTTATTCTTTTCACTTTTCGAACTTATTAGAATGGTCTTTTCCCCTGTGTTGTAGACCACAGGGATTAAGGCAGAGGTGTATTTCTGTCAGTTAGGACAATGCTTTTCAGCATTGAAGCTGAGACAAGACCAGCAGTTTTGGCTTGTGCTGGGCCCTCTCATCTCTCCTAGTTCCAACCCAAATTCTTTTTTTTTTTTTTTTTCTCTTTTTGCTTTTTTATTACTGTACTTTAGATGAAGGTTTATAGAACAAGCTAGCGTCTCATTAAACAACTAGTGCATATATTGTCTTGTGACATTGGTTACCAACCCCACAATATGTCAATACTCTTTCTTCTCGACCTAAGGTTCCCTATTACCAACTTTCCTGTCCCCTCCTGCCTTCTAGTCCTTGCCCCTGGGCTGGTGTGCCCCTTTAGTCTCATTTTGTTTAATGGACCTGTCTAATCTTTGACTGAAGAGTCAACCTCAGGAGTGACTTCATTACTGAGCTAAAAGGGTGTCCAGGGACCATACTCTCAGGGTTTCTCCAGTCTCTGTCAGACCAGTAAGTCTGTTCTTTTTTCGTGAGTTAGAATTTTTTTCTAAATTTTTCTCTGGCTCTCTCCAGGATCCTCTATTGTGATCCCTGTCAGAGCGCTCGGTGGTGATAGCCAAGCACCATCTAGTTGTGCTGGACTCAGTCTGGTGGAGGCTGTGGTAGTTGTGCCAACCCACATTTATTTTACTTCATTGCATTTGTTTTGCAAAGCTAGCTTGGGGCAAGATCCATCTTCCTCTCCTATAGAGGGCAGGTCCTGGAGGGTAATTTCATCCCCACACTCACATACACACACAGCACATCTGAACACAAACATGTATACACACATATGTATATTAATTATACTATAACAATTTTTTAAATACAGTAAGCAACTATTTTTAACATACTAGGAGCAACAATTTATAGGGTGTTTCTGAGTAAATAAATGCGTATGTGTATATGCATATTTGTGTGTATATATATGTATGTGTGTGTATATTTTATATATATATACACATATATTTTTTTAATAGTGTCCTTGGCAACTCATTTCAGCCATTTCAGAGGGTAGCATATGGAAGGAAGAAGTTCAAGCTACACTGAAGGCATTGGCAAAAGACAAGTCTCCAGGAACTGACAGAATGCCAATTGAGATGTTTCAACAAATGGATGCAATGCTTGAAGTGCTCACTGGTCTATGCCAAGAAATCTGGAAGACAGCTACCTGGCCAACCTACTGGAACAGGTCCATCTGTATTTGTTTCCATTCCAAAGAAAGGTTATCCAACAGAATGCGGAAATTACTGAACAATATCATTAATATCACGAGCAAATAAAATTTTGCTGAAGATAATTCAAAAATGCTTGCAGCAATATATCAACAGGGAACTGCCAGAAATTCAAGCTGGATTCAGAAGAGGATGTGGAATGAGAGACATCATTGCTGACATCAGATGGATCTTGGTTGAAAGCAGGGAATACCAGAAGGATGTTTACCTGTGTTTTATTGACTGTGCAAAGGC
This sequence comes from Loxodonta africana, assembly GCF_030014295.1. Lineage (NCBI taxonomy): Eukaryota > Metazoa > Chordata > Mammalia > Proboscidea > Elephantidae > Loxodonta > Loxodonta africana. The sequence goes on along the minus strand of NC_087365.1, from coordinate 8,333,049 downwards.
ATTCGACTATGTCGATCCTAACAAATTAGAGATAATATTGCGAAGAATGGGAGTTCCAGAACATTTAACTGTGCTCCAGAGGAACCTGTACATAGACCACGAGACAGCCATTCGAATAAAACAAGGGGATACTGTGTGGTTTAAAATCAGGAAAGGTATGTGTGTCAGGGTTGTGTCCTTTCACCATGCCTATTCAATCTGTATGCTGAGCAAATAATCCAGGAAGCTGGACTATATGAAGAAGATCGTAGCATCAGGATTGCAGGACAACTCATTAGCAACCTGTGATATGCAGATGACACAACCTTGCTTGCTGAAAGTGAAGAGGACTTGAAGTGCTTACTGATGAAGATCGAAGACTACAGCCTTCAGTATGGATTACACCTTAACATAAAGAAAACAAAAATCCTCATGACTGGACCAATAAGCCACATCCTGATAAATGGGGAAAATATTAAAGTTGTCAAAGATTTCATTTTACTTGGATCCACAATCAATGCCCACTGAAGCAGCAGTCAAGAAATTAAAGGATGTACCTAAATATAAAACCCAAAGCTATAAAGATCACAGAAGAAAAATAGAGTCAACCCTAAATTGCCCTAATACACAACATTAACAGGATGCAAACTGTAACAAACAATACACAGACACCAGAAGAAAAGCCAGATAACTGAGATCTTCTAAAAATGAAACACTTAGGATTATCAAAAGACTTCACCAAAAGAGTAAAAAGAGAATCTACACACTGGGAAAAAAAAAAATTGGCTGTGAAAAACCCCATAAACTTCTAATCTCTAGAATCTATAGGAAAATCCAACACCTCTACGACAAAAAGACAAGTAATCTGGTTAATAAGTGGGCAAAGGACATCAACAGACACTTCGCCAAAGAAGATATTTAGGCGGCTACAGACACATGAGGAAATGCTCTCAATCACTAGCCATTAGATAAATGCAAATCAAAACTACAATGAGATACATCTCGCCTCAAAATTACTGGCACGAATCAAAAAAAAAAAGCTGAGAAAATAACAAATGTTGGAAGAGACTGTGGGGAGCTTGGAACTCTTATGCACTGCTGGTGGGAGTGTAAAATGGTACATTTTGGAAAACAATATGCCACTTCCTCAGAAAGCTAGAAATAGAAATACATATGATCCAGCAATCCCACTCCTAGGAATAGATCCTAGAGAAATAAGAGTCTTCACACAAATAGACATATGCACACCCATGTTCATTATAGCATTATTCACAATAGCAAAAGATGGAAGCAACCTAAGTTCCCAACAACAGATGAATGGATAAACAAACTATGGTACATACACACAGTGGAATACTACACAACGATAAAGAACAATGATGAGCCTGTGAAACATCTCACAACATGGATAAATACGGGGGACATTATGATGAGTGAAATAAGTCAATCACGAAAGGACAAATACTTCATCTCACGTAATCTGGACATGTCATCAGGAGGGATCAGTCCCTGGAGAAGGACATCATGCTTGGTAAAGTAGAGAGTCAGCAAAAAAGAGAAAGACCTTCAATGAGATGGATTGACACGGTGGCTGCCACAATGGGCTCAAACATAGGAACAATTGTAAGGATGGCACAGGACCTGGTAATGTTTCATTCTGTTGTACACAGGATCACTATGAGTCAGAATCGACTGGATGGCACCTAGCAACAACAATGTATATGTTTAATAGCTTCCTTGGCAACTCACACAGCACTTCTTTGGCCATTGAAGAGAGAGCTTGGTGTACATGGAGTAGAATGTAGTATGAAATAGAGCTATGAGTTTTTGAAAGACAGCAACCTTTTATTCTCCCCTACAAACCTGTTTATTCCGTAGCTTTGCCGTCAGTAAGGGTCACCACCGTTCATTCAGTTGCTCAGGTTGGAATCTTAGAAATAATCCTTGGTTTCTCTCCCTCCCACGCACCCAGCAGCACGTTCTGCCCATTCTGCCTTCAACAGGAATCTTTATCTCATCCCCTTCGCTTTATCCCCATTGGCACTGCCCTGTCCAAGCTGCCATGTCTCTTGCTTGGACCACCAAAAGAGCTTGCTAATGGATCTTCTCTCACATCCATATTCCACATAGTAGTCTGAGTGATCCTTCAAAATCTCAACCAGAATCAGGACTGAGTGGTCTGGCCCCTGCCTCTTTCCAGGCTCATCTCCTGCCGCTTTCCCACTCGTGGCACTTCAGCCTACAGACCTTCAAACTGTCCCTCAGACATGCCGAGCCCATCCCACCCTAGTTGTCTGGGTAATACCTCTGTTTAATGCTACGTAGGCCCTCTCTACTGCTGTCGTGTGCAATTGGGTACACACATCCCAGTCTTGCTTCCATGTGAATACACACATAGCTGGCCGCCTGAAAGCTTTTGTCCTCTTCGCTGGCAAAGAAATCATACTTTTCTATACCAAAAATGGCAAAAACTGAAGCCTGTTTTCTCCCTTCCTATAGTAAACAGACAGTTGCCTTGGAGAGGAATCTGTTCAAACTAGAAAGAGCTCAGCATGAGTAAAGAGGTAGTTTACTATGTCATGCCTTATAAAGTTAGCTGGCCCTCATTTAAAAAAAAAAAAAAAAGTTGGAAACAAAATAAAAAGCCCTTCTGTGATTGTATTCACATATTCTTTTTATTCCTCTTATTTTATTGTTGTGAAAATATATAGAACCCAACATTTGTCAGTTCAATATTTTTTTACGAGTACAACTGAGTGAACACTATTTATATTGAACATGTGCGATCATCACCAACATCTGTTGCCAAATTTTCCATCACCATAAACAAAAAGTCAATGCTTCCTAAACAGTGACCCCCCCCCCCACCTTCTTTGCCTCCCTTCCACCCCTGGTAACCACTAGTATAATCAGCTTTTGTCTGTGTACATTTACCTATTACAGATATATCAGTGAGATCATACAATCTTTGTCCTTCCACGATTGACTTATTTCATTCAAACGTAATGTTTTCAAGGTTCATCCATGTCATAGCATGTACCAGAACTTCATTTCTGCTTATGGCTGAGTAATATTTCATCCTGTGGATATACTATATTTTGTTTATCCATTCATTTATTGGTGAAAATTTAGGCTCTTTCCACCTTCTGGCTTTTATAAATAGTGCTGCAGTGAACAGTGGTGCATATATCCTTGATTTAGTGATGGAGCCAATGTGGGGATACAGCATGAAATGGTGAGGAAATAGAGGCATTCTTCCTTGTAGGACATGGGCCAGGACTTCAGTGTCCCCTGGGGTCCTTTTGATAACAGTATATGGAACAGTGCATCCTTGCTGGGCTTCAGCAGAAGAGGCATGCTGCTTTGAATGTCTGCAAATCCGTTGAATACTGAAGGCCTCCCTCTGTTTGTCTTTGGGGTATGTGAGTGATGGCACCGAGTCCATTTGTCAAAGGAGGGAGAGAATGACTGGGTGAGGATGTCAGTATCTTCAGCTTGTTGACTTCCATGACAGCTCCATAAAAATAGTGGGAGATTAATGTACTACTGGCCAGCTATGTGACTTCGGGTGAGTCACTTTTCCTCTGCATCTTGGCTTCTTCATCTGTAGAAGGACTTCAAGTTTCTCGACATCCTTTCTAACTCCAAGAGCCACAGTTTATACAGTATAAGATAAAATGACTCCTGGGTGGCCTGGCCTGGAACATCTGTCCCTGGACAGCCATGCCATTCTCCAAGTTCCCAGACCACAGCTCCTTCCGAGGAGTCTGGAGTTTCTCAGCTTGGCGTTCCTCTGCTGGCAATCCCAGGGAGGACTTTGGGAGCTTGGGTACTGGGTAAAGCCAGGCATTCTCGGAGCTCTGTACCTTCTTACCACAAGTGAACAGGCATGTCTTTTTGGCCGAGAGTAAGATCAAGTCCTCTGACAAGTGTGGACAGACCAAATGACCAGTCCATACAATGTCTAGGATTCCTGTAGGGAAACAGTGGTCACTACCCAAAAAATAATCATATTAAAGACAAGGGCAAGATGCCTTGTTCACAGCAAAGGAGCAGTAAATATTTGTTAATCTTTCTGTTCAGCTCTCCTTCTGATGCATGTTGACTGGTATACAATTGTTATAACTATAGTGCCACGGTAGTTAAGAGCTCAGCTGCCAACCAAAACACTGGCAGTTTGAATCCACCAGCTGCTCCTTGGAAACCCTATGGGGCAGCTCTACTTTGACCTATAGGGTCACTATGAGTTGAAATCAACTTGATAGCAATGGATTTGATTTGGTTGTTTTTGGTGCTGTGTTCAGTAATGCCTAACAGCTCACTGATGCCCATATTTCATGTTTTAGCCACAAACAGACCCAGCTATTGATACTGAGTAGATCAGAGGGTTTCCCAGAAGTTCAAAAAAAGTCAACCAAGTAGTTAGGAATGTCTTCTCACCTACTAGATGCTTACAAGGAAGAGGGAGAGAAGAGAAAGTGACACATGGAAATATAAACTGTACAAATACAAGGTCAAATTGTTTTGCTCCTAGGCCATTGAGAGAAAGCATGGGGTGGGAGTGGAAGGGAGAGGAACTAATAGGGACTTACTGTACTCTCAGGAGGAAACCTTGGTTGCATAGTGGTTAAGTGACACAGCTGCTAACCGAAAGGTCGGCAGTTTGAACCCACCAGGCACTCCTTGGAAACTCTATGGGGCAGTTCTCCTCTATGCTATAGAGTCACTATGAGTCAGAATCAACTCGACGGCAACACGTTTGGCTTGGTTTGGTATGTGTCCAGAAGAGTGCCAATGTCTTCTGTACACTAACTAGTTTAATCCTTTCCAGTGTCTGTAATCGCTTCCTTCATTTTATAAGTGAGTAAACTGAGGATTGGAAAAATGAATTGTTTAAGGAAACAAATTGCTTATGTTGTGTTTGGACGAATGTATGTGTAAATACCTCAAGTTTCATCAAATGAAGAAATATTTATTGAGGACTTTCTAAACAAGAGGTGCAGAATGGAGACAGGGAAGAGAAGGTAAGACTTGGTGCTCGCCTTCTGTGTTGTTATAGGTGACAGTGAGTTGGTTCTGACTCATAGCAACCCTGTATACAGCAGAACTTAACACTGCCTGGTCCTGCACCATCCTCAGAATCTTTGTTATGTTTGAGCCCATTGTTGCAGCCACTGTGTCAATCCATCTTGCTGAGGGTCTTCCTCTTTTTCTCTGAGCCTTTACTTTGCCAAGCATGATGTCCTTTTCCAGGGACTGGTCCCTCCTGATAACATGTCCAAAGTACATGAGGTGAAGTCTTGTCATCCTAGCTTCTAAGGAGCCTTCCGACTGTACTTCTTCCAAGATAGATTTGTTCATTCTTCTAGCAGTACATGGTATATCAGTATTGATTTCCAACACCATAATTCAAAGATGTCAATTCTTCTTTGGTCTTCCTTATTCATTGCCCAGCTTTCACATGCGTGTGAGGCAATGGAAAACACCATGGCTTGAGTCAGGCACACCTTGTCCTTAAAGTGACATTTTTGCTTTTTAACACTTAAAAGAGGTCTTTTACAGCAGACTTGCCAGATGCAATGTATCTTTCGATTTCTTGACTGCTGCTTCCATGGTCATTGACTGTGGATTCAAGTAAAATTAAATCCTTGACAACTTCAACCTTTTCTCCATTTATCATGATGTTGCTTATTGGTCCCGTTGTGAGGATCTTTGTCTTCTTTACATTAAGGTGTAATCCATACTGAAGGGTTTAGTCTTTGATCTTCATCAATAAGTACTTAAAGTTCTCTTCACTTTCCACAAGCAAGGTTGTGTCTTCAGCATATTGCAGGTTGTTAATGAGTCTTCCTCCAATCCTGATGCTGTGCTCTTCATATAGTCCAGCTTCCCAGCTAATTTGCTTAATAGACAGATTGAATAAGTATGGTGAAAAGATACAACCCTGACACACACCCTTCCTGATTTTAAACCACGCAGGATCCCCTTGTTCTGTTTGAATGGCTGCCTCTTGGTCTATGTACAGGTTCCACATGAGCACAATTAAGTGTTCTGGAGTTCTCATTCTTCACAATGTTACTCATAATTGGTTATGATCCTCGCAGTCAAATGCATTTGCATAGTCAATAAAACACAGGTAAACATTTTTCTGGTATTCTCTGCTTTCAGCCAGGATGCATGTGACATCAGCAGTGATATCCCTGATTCCATGTCCTTCCTGAATCCGGCTTGAATTTCTGGCAATTCCCTGTCGTTGTACTGCTGCAAACATTTTTAAATGATCTTCAGCAAAATTTTACTTACATGTGGTATTAATGATATCGTTCAATAATTTCCACATTCTGTTGGATCACCCTTCCTTGGAATGGGCACAAATATGATCTCTTCAGTTAGCTGGCCAGCTAGCTGTCTTTCAAATTTCTTATTATAGACAAGTGAACACTTCAGCATTGTACCGTGTGTTGACACATCTCAACTGGTATCCTGTCAATTCCTGGAGGCTTGCTTTTTTGCCAGTGTCTTCAGTACAGCTTGCACTTCTTCAATACCATCAGTTCTTGATTATATGCTGCTTCCTGAAATGGTTGAACGTCGACCAGTTCTTTTTGGTACAGTGACTCTGTGTATTCCTCCCATCTCCTTTTGATGCTTCCTGCATCATTTAATATTTTGCCATAGAATTCTTCAACATTGCAACTTGAGGACTGAATTTTTAATTCAGTCCTTTTAGCTTGAGAAATGCTGAGCATGTTCTTCCCTTTTGATTTTCTAACTCCAGGTCTTTGCACATTCCATTTCCTTACCTAGAAATTTAATATCTCATAAAACAAGGACTGGGAAACATCATAGTAACAAAAGGTGTAAGCAACTTTCCAAGTACTGATGTGTGCATTAGTTCACCATCCATCTAATAGTCATGCGATGTGGCTGCTCTCAGTCCCATTTTACAGATGGATAATTAAGGCTCAGAGAGGTTAAATGACTTGCCTCCTGTGAGGTACGTAGTACCATATCCTCCATTTTACAGATGAGTAAACTAAGGCATAGAGAAATTAAGTAACGTACTTGCCCAGGGCACACAGCTCCTGAGTGGCAGAGCTGGGGGTTTGAACCCAGGCAGCTGGCTCCAGAGTGCAAGAGAGCAGGAGGAAAGCACTTTCTTGTTACCTTAACTTGACCAGTGACACCAGAAGGAACTCCGGGCTTGATTAGTGGATGTGGTGGCTTGACCACACTTCTAGCCTTTGTTCTAGAGATGGCTCTAATAACAAACATGACTGTCAGCTGCCAGAGGACCCAGAAAGACAGGCCCAGTGGGTGGGTGGGGGCATGAGCCTGGGGGAGGGCAGTGGCCCTGTTCTTGGGCAATGTCAGCAGCCTCCCTTCACCAGGCAGAGCCTAACACAGAGGTGGCCGGCATTAGCAGGCAGACTCCATGGCCCTCCCTGTCCTGACACGAAGTGCCTGGGGTCTGCCCTCTCCTCCCCCTCCTCAGAAAGAAGCAAGCCACTGTATCCTAGAGACCACGCCAGTCTCTGATGCCCAAGTACACTTGCGCATTGTGGGGTCTCAGCAACATGGGGACCCAGCCTTGGACTGCTCCCCGTCATGGTGGAGGATTTCTGAGATATCTGTGATGGAGCCTCCCAGTTCCTGGGCTCGCTGTAGGGAGGGGGCAGACTGACAAGGGGCCAGACATGCATTATCCTGTCATCCCTTTGACAGCTCTTCTGAGTACCTCCTGGTGCTGGTCAGGGGTGTGCACACTCTCAGAGATCATGGTCCAGTGCCAAGCAGACAAAGAGACAGATGGCATGACGAGAGGGTGCCACCCTCGAGCAGTGCTTGTACCAGAAGCACCTCACCCAACCCTGGTCAGTGGGACTGTCATGCTCAGCTCTCAGATGAGCAAGTCAGCGTCAGAGGAGGGGGTAACGTGCCAGTGGTGACACAGCGAGAAGATAGGATGTCACTTAGTATCACAGGGGTCTGCACAGGATGCTATGAGAATACATCGACAGGCCCCTGGCCGGGTGTTATTCACAATATTTAATAGCTCGAGATAGCAAAGGTACTGACCAAGCAGAACAGGTAGATATCAACCACAACATCTACTAGCTGAATTTCAGAACTGCTCCCAATCCTGCCTTGGGGGCAGAGAAAGCTCCATTCCAGTCATTTATGGCAACATAATGAAGCACTCCAATAATTGGTGACTTAAAACAACAATGTATTATCAACTCTGCCAGTCCTGTGAGTTAACTGGGCCTAGATGGGTGGTCCTTGCTTGAGGTCCCTCACACCACTGCAGTCAAGTACCTCCTGGGCTGAAATCATCTGAAAGCTGTACTGGGCTGGATGTCCAAGCTGGCATCTTCATCTGCGTGCCTGGTACCCTGCTCTGCTCCACACAGCTGCTGTCTCAACACAGTGGGCTAGACTGTCCCCCCAGCAGCTCAGACACCGAAAGGCAGGAAGCAGAGATGCCAGGCTCCTTAAGGGCCACACTTGTAGCTGGTCCAGCATTTTACTTCTGCCAGGGCCGCCCAGATCCCAGGAGGTGGAGAAGTAGACCCCACCTCTTGCTGGAGGTATGACAGGCCCACACCCTGCAGAAGAACACATGAGATAAGGTGACATTGTTGTGGCCATAATCTGCTGCAGGTAATATCTAGGCTGATCTGGGTGAAAAGGGCAGAGCAGGATATTTCTGGCAGCCAGACAGATAGGCAAAGTCAGAGGGGAACGAGCAGGAGCATCTGTGGATTGGCAGGGCGCCCACTGTGCCTGCAATGTTTGGCTCCAGACTGAGAATGGCCAGGGCTGAGGATGGAAACAGCCGGATCTAGCAGGCCAGATGACCCAGCTCCAAGGTCTAAGGAGTTTAGGCTTTCTCCTCAGTGCATGGAAAAGCCATTGAAAGGCTTCACTAATGCAGGAATTGGCACAATCACAGTTACGCTTTAAAAAGATATTCCTGGCTGTAAAATGGAGAATGGGTGAACAAAGGCGGGTAAACCAGCTGGGGTGTCTCCGTGGCAGAGTAACCACCCTCTTGCGTGCCTCGCCTGGCTGTCCCACACTCCAAGGAGAGGGGCCATCGGGCCCAAGCCCGGTTCCAGCTCAGGCTGGGCGCGGCCCTGGCCCTTCGCTTGCGTCTGGACAGCGAGGCCATGAGGCAGACCAGGAGCCCAGGGCAGCGGTGTTTGCAGGGCGCAGGGGCTCAATAACCCTCATTTGTCTGAGATTCCGGAAGCTTTGAATGGCGCTCTTGATAATTACAGAATCCCCACATATATTGACAAGAAACAGCTCCATAAATAGCACAGCTTGTTATTTGTGAAGTGCCAGTTTCTGTAAATACAGATTCTTGGCCGTGCTTGCCAGGCAGCTGGCCTGCTCCCTGAAGCCATCCCTTGTCTTATCACAATCCTTCCACCTCTACCTGCAGCCAGCCTGGGGGCCTCATCAGATCCAGTTCTGTGAAGCAGCCTCACACTCTGAAACCAAGGAGTGGGGGCTGGGGAGGACTCCTTGACATTCAAAATGTGTCCTGGCCACTCCTTCCCCTTCCATGCTAATGACTTCAGGGCCCCTTATACTAGTCAGGGCTCCGCAGGGGTTGGAACCCACGGCTCACCTACAGACCCACATCAGCATTTCCCAAAGGGTCTCCTGAGGACACTAAGTGTTGAAAGACAGGCGAAGGTACTATGTGGAAAATAAACTAAAAACCCCTTGGTCTCGAGTTGATTCCGACTCATAGCACCCTATATAGGGATTCCTTAATCAGGTGTTCAAAGAGTACTGTGTTGTCTTTTATTTGTTTCTTAAGTTGTTTCTCACAAATTTTAGTATGCTAATATTGCAGAGCAGGGGTTAAGAGCTTGGCTGCTAACCAGGAGGTTCAAATCCACCAGCCACTCCTTGGAAACTGTTATGGGGCAGTTCCACTCTGTCCTATAGTGTTGTTATAAGTCGGAACCAACTCAAAGGCAACAGGTTTGGTTTTTGGTGTTTTTAATATTGACCATGAACCTCAATACAGGAGGTATACATAGTAGCAGAGATTTCAGACTGACCACAGAATTCTCTTTTTCACAAATTACAGCAACGCTGACTCTAACCAACATTCAGGGCTCCTTCCTTGATCTCAGAAACGGAGCTGAGCTCTGAAGGGATGTATTGTATCAGTTAGCTTTTGTTGTGTAACAAGTGACCTTAAAACTTACTAGCTTAAACCAGCAATGATTTGTTTAGCTCATGATTCTATGTGGAATGGAAAGCTGGTACAAATTAGAACTGTACTGGATATTTGCTGGAAGTCAGAATCAACTTGGCAGCAACGGGTTTGGTTTTTTTTTTTTTTTTTTGGATGAGATCACAGTTTTATTTCATGAATTTTAAATTTCCTAAAAGAGCCACCTGTGTTCGCGTACTAATACCAAGACACGTTCAGAGAACCCAAAATTAATGCATTCAAGATTATCTATGTTACTGTTTCCCTCTATCAGTGCAACACCGAGAATTACCAATATTGTAATTTGAATTGTAAATTTTGAGACTGGGCCTCTCTTCAGTTAATGTACTCTAGCTCTGGCAGGGTCCCTATAACGATGAGGCATGCTCATAAAGACAGAACTTCTGCGCAAGCAGGACACTGCCGCTTCTCTGTCTCACACCCCAAAGTCACATCTCCGGGGTGTCCTCATAGACAGCTCTTGGGAAGTAGGGCCATTCAGGAAATGGGACTAAGCTACATGCTCTGGCTGCTCTTTGCACAGTGTTTACCCTTCTTCTGCTAAATTAGGGGTGTCTCACTTCTGCAGGTTACACACAATTTTTCTGGGTTTCTAATATTTCATCTGATGGTGGGTGTCTTCACTCTGTTTTCTCATTCCTTTTATAGCCTTTCTCTTTTTGCCTGGCATTTCCAATAAAGATTTTGTCTTTCATGTTATCTGCCAGTTTTGCAAGCAAGAATCCCATTAATCACAGGACTAAAATTCCCAACCCCCCCAACTGTGTATGTCTCCATGGAAATTTCCAGAAATGTCACTTCCCCTCTTACTTGTCTGACACGTTCGTGTCCTCATCCAGACTTGGGGGCTTGGTTCCAAGCTGAATATCTAGTTTCTGCCTCATTGCTTATCCTTCCCTGTCAATGTTTCTTCCCAGGAGCATCCATTTACTTCCCTTGTACAGCTTTTTACTCAGTGGCACAGTCCCAGACATAGTGGTCTTTTTGAATCACAGCACTTTATTTTAAATACATATATCCAACAAAGGAAGTACACCCAGAATACGTAAAAAATGTGTTACAAATCAATTTTTTTTAATGACAGAACACTCCACAGGCAGAAAAGGACAAAAGATTGCAACAAGCACTTCATAGAAAATTCAGGTGGCCAGTAAACATATGAAAAAGTGCTCAACTCCATCAGTCATCAGGAAAATACAAATTAAAACCACAATGCATATACTAAAACCACTACATACCCAGCAGTGTGGCTAAAATGAAAGACTGACAATACTAAGTGTTAACAAAGAGGTGGAGCAATTAGAACTCTCATACACTGCTGGTGAGAATGTAAATTGATAAAACCACTTTGTGAAATTGTTCAGCAGTAAATATTGAAGCTGAACATACACATGTTCTAAGACCAGCAATCCCACCCCTAGGTATCAACAGAAATGCATACATGTCGTTGTTGTTAGGTGCCGTCGAGTCAGTTATGACTCATAGCGACCCCATGCACAACAGAATGAAACACTGCCCGGTCCTGAGCCATCCTTACAATCGTTGTTATGCTTGACCCCATTGTTGCAGCCACTGTGTCAATCCACCTCGTTGAGGGTCCTCTTTTCCACTGACCCTGTACTATGCCAAGCATGATGTCCTTCTCCAGGGACTGATTCCTCCTGACAACATGTCCAAAGTATATAAGACGCAATCTCGCCATCCTTGCCTCTAAGGAGCACTCTGGTTGTACTTCTTCCAAGACAGATTTGTTCGTTCTTTTGGTAGTCCATGGTATATTCAACATTCTTTGCCAACACCACAATTCAAAGGAGTCAATTCTTCTTCGGTCTTCCTTATTCATTGTCCAGCTTTCACATGCATATGAAGCGATTGAAAATACCATGGCTTGGGTCAGGCACACCTTAGTGTTCAAGGTGACATCTTTGCTCTTCAACACTTTAAAGAGGTCCTTTGCAGCCAATTTACCCAGTGCAATGTGTCTTTTGATTTCTTGACTGCTGCTTCCAAGGCTATTGATTGTGGATCCAAGTAAAATGAAATCCTTGACAACTTCAACCTTTTCTCCGTTTATCATGATGGTCCTCACTGGTCCAGTTGTGAGGATTTTTGTTTTCTTTATGTTGAGGTGCAATCCGTACTGAAGGCTGTGGTCTTTGATCTTCATTATTAAGTGCTTCAAGTCCTCTTCACTTTCAGCAAGCGAGGTTGTGTCATCTGCGTAACACAGGTTGTTAATGAGTCTTTCTCCAATCCTGATGCCCCATTCTTCTTCATATAGTCCAGCTTCTGGTATTATTTGCTCAGCATACAGATTAAATAGGTATGGTGAAAGACTACAACCCAGATGCACACCTTTCCTGACTTTAAACCAATCAGTATCCCCTTGTTCTGTCCAAACAACTGCCTCTTGATCTATGTAAAGGTTCCTCATGAGCACAATTAAGTGTTCTGGAATTCCCATTGTTCTCACTAAATGTACTAGAATGCCCATAGCAGCACTGGTCATCATAGCGAAACACTGGAAACTACCCACGTGTCCATCAGTCATGGAAGCGATAAATGTTCACACAGTGGAACATGATACTACAATGATAATGAATGATCTACAAGACATCTAACAGTGTGGTTGACTCTCACAAACATAGTAATGAGCCAAACACAAAAGACTACGGATTGAATAATTCTACTTATTTTAAAGTAGAAATGCAGGCTGAACTAATGAGGGATAATGATAGAAGCTGGGATTATAGTTAGCCTTAGGGCTTAATGGTTGCAGGGGGCTCCTGGGGAACTGGTCATGTTCCGCTATTTATTGATCTGGTTATGTATAACATAGGTGTATTCAGTATGTAGAAATGTATCAAGCTGTTCACTTATTGTATGTCCATTTCAATTAAAAAGGAAAAATAAACCCAGAATCCCTGAGCCACCGGTGCAATGGCTCCCCCAGCCACCTTGGAGTACAGTCCACTTCTCCCCTCCCCACCTCGCAGCAGCAGAGAATGCAGGCCCTGGATTTTGGCTGACTACAGGTGCTCTTCACACACTTGGGTTGAGAGACCCCTCGGTCCTCTGCTCCTGATGTCCTCTGTCAGTTCAAGCAAGCCCCCACCCTGCCCCAGGGCCGTAGACAGATGACAAGCCTGTTAGCCACATGGTTGTGCTATAGTGCTTAGTGAAGACTGGAGCTAGGCCACCTGCCTTCAGCCCAGATCTGCTGGTTCATAGACATCTGCACCTACAACCCGGCCTGACACAGTGAGCACCATGTGGTTGCTGTTATTGTCCGCTCCATTTTACAGAAGACAAAACTAAGGGTCAGAGAGGACAGAGGACCCATCCAGGGTCACCCAGGAAACATGCTCAGCACAGACCCAGGTTGGATCTGGGGTCTCCTAGACTCCAGAACTTGTCTCTAGGAGATAGGCGCCTCTTCCAGGAAGAGGGAGCGAGAGGACTTAGTTCTCGTTGCTGCCAGCAGGTGCCCTGCTCTGACACCACGGGGCAGACCAGAAGCAAGCAGAAGTGTGCACACCATCGCCTCTGCCTGAGCCCCCATCGTACATACAAACTAAGTCCTCGATCTGCTGTGAAAACTCAAAAGCTGTTCCTTTGCACAAAGGTGAAGCCTCCAGGTTCTCAGAGACTGGCAACACCAGATATTCCACATTGTATACTCCACACAGTATACAGGAGCCCACATGAGGGATAAGCACCCCGTGTGTTACTGTGGGTGGACCATGCTGCCTGCAGTCTGGGCGAGGTGAACTTTCTGGCATGCTGCTTATACCGCTTAAAAACCAAAAAAAAAAAAAAAAACCCACTGCCATCGAGTCGATTCCGACTCATAGTGACCCTATAGGACAGAGTAGAACTGCCCCCTAGAGTTTCCAAGGAGCGCCTGGCAGATTTGAACTGCCGACCTCTTGGTTAACAGCCATAGAACTTAACCACTACACCACCAGGGTTTAGCACTGCATTAATGGAGATTTTGCACTGGACTTACTTTATTTCCAAAATTATTTTCCAAAACAGAAAAGGAAGCTGAGAGGAAAAAAAAAAAATACCTCTGATCTTCTCACCCTTTATACCAAACCAAACCCATTGTGACTCATAGTGACCCTATAGGACAGAGTAGAACTGCCCCATACAGTTTCCAAGGCTGTAATCTTTACGGACGCAGACTGCCACATCTTTCTTCCACAGAGCGGCTGGTGGGTTCGAACGCTGATCTTTCGGTTAGCAGCTGAGTACTATAGCTGCTGTGCCATCAGGGCTCATTCACCCTTTATAAGGCAGTCCTGACTCATTGTTAAAATAACCAAGATCAATTACAAAATGCTAATAGAAAGAAAATGTATTTTAATAACAATCTCACTTTGAACGTATTGGGACTGTATAAATATAGAAGCAATTTTAAAATGACTGAGAATGGAATACCCTCTCTTGGCCTCTGCTTCCTATGGAATAACCCTGTGAAGTGTCCTTGGATGGAAAGGGGGAAGATTTCGAAGCCAGCTGCTTGGGAAATTTGCATACATCACATGTTCTTTTGATTTGAAAACAGTTTTTCACTCTAGTCTCCCTTTGTAGTGAATGTATTTTGTGTAAACCTTCCAGAAAAAATGTACCTTCTAGGCTAACTGGTAACTTTGCAGACAGAAAAGAACGGCTTGCATGAAAAATGTAATCATAGTAGTAACAGACCACAGTGGTGGCACCAGGGAGACTTTTTAGAAGATGCCGTGGCTGCCCTGATGCTCCTCTGTCCCTGTATACTTCCTGTGCTCTGGAAATGGGGCCCGTGCTGGCCTCCCCACCCCCAACACCTGCCTATCCTTCCAGTCTGGCTTCCCTGTCTTGTCTTCCTCTTTCCCGACTTCCTTTCTGTGGTGTCGTTGTTGTTGTTACCTGCTGTCGAGTTGGCCTCCAACTCATGACCAGCCCATGCACAATGATATCAGACTGTTGTGATCCATAGGGTTTTCGTTGGCTGCCTTTTGGAAGTAGATGGACAGGCCTTGCTTGCTAATCTGTCTTAGTCTGGAAGCTCCCCTGAAAGCTGTTCAGCATCATGGCAACACGCAAGCCTCTACTGACAGATGGGTGGTGGCTGTGCGTGAGGCGTATTGACCAGGGATCGAACCCGGGAAGACGAGAATTACACCACTGAACCACCAATGTCTCCTTTCTATAAGCAAGTTGAAACTTTCAAGGAGGCCTGCTTCTAAGAGTACCCTTCCCGTCACCCCTCCCAAACCAACAGTGGTAGCATGTATTTATTCATTCACAAAATATGACATGTTGACACTGTACTAGTCCTGGTATTGGACACTGGACAAATGCTGAGGTAAAGGATTTGGAGGTGTCATTAAGGGAAGTAGGACATCCATACCCTCAGCCCCCATCCACCGAAAATCATGGGCCTCCAGCGTCTCAGAATTAGAAAGGGTCTTACAACTCTTTAGAGTTTCATTCCTTATTAAAGTCATTATTATGGTACGCAGTTGTTATTCCCAGAATGGCCCCATTAAAATATGAAAATTTTACCTGAGATTTAAAAAACCTTAGAACTTTTTTTTTGAGAGGAAGCATATGCTTGCCACTTGTGACTTCAGCCGACAAGCATCCCAAGGATGGGAGTCCGTCAGTCTGGAAGCTCTGCAGAACCCTGTCCACCATGGTGACCCTGCTGGTATTTGAAACGCCCATAGCCTGGCTTCTAGCATCACAGCAACATGCAACAGGCAAGCCGTAGGACAGACTGACTGATGGCAGTGGAGGGGGGCGGTGTGAGTGTATTTATTATGTATGTAAGATATGCAAATAAGCAACCATTGTATTTGGGATCAGAGTCAACAGTTAGTCCATCTTTTAAAAAAATAAGCCCCCTGTTTCCAGTCTCATCTTACCGAAAACACACACCTAAGGTGGGCTTCCTGCATCGGGGCCAAGGTGGAATCTCGTGCGTGTTTCAAGTCGCAGAGGTTATTCTTCCTGCTGTTTGCTTGTTGTTTTTTAATGATCACAGGATGAGCACTGAGTTTGGATGACACAGTAAAAGCAGGGTTTGGTCCCGTCTTTGTTTCCATGTTGACTGCAATGCTAGCCACCCCAGAATTAGGGCTGCATACCACAGTGAGAGTGAGGGAAACATTCCGGTGCGTAGGCGTCAGGTAACATCGTGGGAACTGTAATTTCAGTTCAGCATGTGGGAAATGAGAGAAGTCATGCACCAAGAGACGCTGCAGGGCCAGCATTCCCATGGCTGTTAGCTGAGTACAAGTGTGTGGAGACAGGGAGTGGGAGGAGCAGGAGGCACTGCAGAGGCCCGGAGGCCGGAAGTCCGTGGGAGGCAGGACGGTGACTCCTTCAGAAGAGCACCTGCCGCCGGGTATGAGTTGGGCATCATTCCAGGGAAGGTCTTTAGAGTGAGTCTGAAGTTCAAAGTCTAACCCATTCCTTAGCAGAGAGACCCAGGTGAAGTAATTAAAGTCCTGTAGTCTCAGTTTTCTCATCTGTAAAATGGGAGAATAACACCTACCCCACAGCCTCAAAGAAAGGATTAAATTAAGCTCTATATTTAGGGCAGGTAGGACCATGACTGAGACACAGTAAGTCCACAATGAATGAGATTTTTTATTATGATTATCATCATCTCATTTGTTCTTCAAAGAAGTCAGGGAGGGGCATCTTGCTGTCTCCATTACGCAGGTTAAAAGGCTGACACTCCATTATATGAAATTACTTCTTCAGGGTCACACATCTAGAGAGTAACAGTTATGAGATGTGATCCCATGTGTGTCTAATTCTCACATAGATGTTGCTGCCCCTGGGGGTGCAGCTGCTGAATGGAAAGAGAAAACCAGATACTGGTGGCTTTTTGCAAGAGAACAGGAGCTTCACTTTGAAATAGTGTGTCATAAAAAATGTGGAAATAGCCAGTGTCGCTAGGCTGTAAATTAAAGCCTCTGGCAGGTCAGGACCACATGGCATTCATCTAGTGAAGATTTATTGAAGTTCAATTTGTGCCCAGCCCAGGGCTAGTGTTAGGGACCACCAGGGAGAGAGTTGTTCACGCTGCCTGCTGGGGTCAGGGCACGTCTTCACAGAGGAGGTGATGAGAGAAGGTTCTTCGTCTTCGTGCTCTGGGGAGAGCTGGTCTCCATGCTTCGTGGGAGCAGACCAGAGCCAGTGCTTCAGGGTGGAGTGGTAAATGTTGATGGATCGATAAGTAAACTAGGTGCCCAGGCACAGTTACCTAGAGGCGACGTATGTGCTATTAATTTAGAGAGGAGAGCAAAACCCTGAACCTCGGAATCCAGTCCTGCCTTTGGCGCTATGTGTGGCTATAAGTAACAGGTTTGTTTTAACATACGTTCCAGAGTATACACACTGAAATGAGTTGTACTTCCTTCAAAACAGTATCCTGGGAGACCACGCATAATTCCAATGATTTTGCTAACATCCCAAATATTGTGGGAACTCTTCTTTGTCAGGTAAAATGTTTTGGTGTTTATGAATCCCACTAGATAGTCAAACGCATGTCTTACTGGAGTCAGACTTAATTTTAAACCAAAAATATTATCACCCAACCTGACCACCCACTTGGTCCACATATTTTACTCCAAAGGACTTTTGGCCACTTCCCAAAATCAAAACCACCCTCTAAGGACGAAGTTTGCCACGTTGTTTGAAGTTACTACAAAGGATAAGCTACAGGCTCCGAAAGCAATTCCAAGAGAGTAGCATCATGGCAAAAATCCTTCCTTGAGGACCCCCAGGAGGTGCCCAGCTTGCATGTGGCCCGCACAAACCCAGCAGGCTAAGAAGATGCCCTGACGCCTGTTGAGAGGTGAGGAACAGAACAGCCTTGAAGACAGACATCCTTCGCCCTCTATCTCAGTTCTTTGAGCCACCCAGTTCTGATGTAGCAGTGGAATCAACAGGGAGCTCAAAAGGAAGAAAAACTAAAAGGAACGCCTAAAATTCACACATGTGCGTGGGTGTGGAAGGGGAAAGGGGCCTGTTGATATCGTCTTGCCCCAGACTAAAATTCACAGGAGTAACGGATGGCGTGTGAGCCAGCGGTAATCATAACAACTTTGCTGTTGTCACTTGCTGTCGAGTCAGTTCTGACCCCATGTGTGTAGAGTAGAACTGCTCCATAGGGTTTTCGAGGCTGTGACCTTCCGGAAGCAGATTGCCAGGCCTGAGACATCTGAGGAGCCTCTGGATGGGTTCGAATGGCCAGACTTTTGACTAGTAGTCCAGCCAGGGACAATCATAGCACCTACCCCTCCTATTTTGGGAGCACTTCTTCCAAAGGACAATCGCCAAATTGGACACTAGGCATGCATCTGATAACCAGCAGCGCAAAACTGTGATAAAAGCTGTATTTAAGGGCTCAAGCCCAAGGTTAAGTGAGTCTCCCTCCTCTCTCCCCACTGAGTCTGAGATGGCCCAGCGGGCAGAGTGGACCAGACCGCCATGTGGAGCAGAGGAAAGAGAGCAGGCGCAAGTGCCAGTCACTCTGCAGTGAGGCCGCCCTCCCACTAGCCCTTTCACTAGCCCTAAATCAGCTCCCCTGTGGGAATAATAAAGGGAAAGGACAGGGGAGTTCCTGCATGCCTGGAAGGAGGCATGGATGCCCACTCCCCCTGCCAACCAGGTCCAAAGATGTAGAAAGAATAAGGCTTTATGGGCATATTCATAATTAAAAAGCAAAAAACATTTAGTGGAAGAGAGACCAGATGGGGTTTGTGCGTCTCGTTTGTTATGCTTTGCATACTTGCAGTATACTAGGCTCAAAGCGGTGGAGGATGAAGTGGGAAAAATATACCAGAAATATAAGATGTGGCTCTTAACCAGAGATGTTTCCAGTCTAGGTGGGATGACTACACATCATGTCATAAAATCCGTAAACTCTGAAAGAGCAGATACGAGTTAGTGAGGAGGTTCAGACTGTCAGTGCTGACTAGTGCAACTCAGGAAGAAAAGAATTCTTGCATTCTGTATGGATGAAGCTCAGGCTGCTAACCTAAATGTCAGCAGCTCAAATCCACCAGCCACTCCCTGGAAACCATATGAGGCAGTTCTACTCTACCCTGTACCGTCACTGTGAGTCAGAATCAACTTGACGTCAGCAGATTTTTTAATATGGATGGATCGATACTGGGCATATCTGGATGCTCACTCCTGAGACTTCTCTTCAGAAGTGAGCCAGTAGAGAGAGGTTTCCCCTTGAGTCAGCTGCCTCACTTCCATGCGTGTGCGGAAATCTCCAATGGGCTGCTGCCCTTCATGAAGACTGTGTTTAATTAACGCGAGATAAAAGCCTTCTTTTTCTGACTCCTGCTCCCAAGTGGAGTTAAGAAGGATCAAAAACTAGACCAGCCACATTTCCCTGGTCAAAGGAAGGAAGCAGTGCCCGTAGATCCCCTGAGACCTGGTTTGGGGAGGGCTGGGCCCTCTGCTTTGCCACCCCCATTCCCCGTACGCTCACTATATCCACAAGGCCACCTGCTATCTCGGGAGCATCCTTTGTGGCGTTTCTGCAGTGCCTGGGCAAGATGTCACCGCAGTGTGCAGGCCTGGGCCTTGGCAGACTCCTGGGGTACACAAAGAACTGTTTACATTTCCTTTTCATTCCTACCGATGCCAACTGATGGATTAATAGGACAGCCTTGCTTCTTTGGAAGTAAATGTTATTCCTTTTAATCCCTGAAACAGATGAGCCGAGCCTTCTCACACTCTACCTTCCACATTGAGTGGCTGAGAGAAGTCCTTTCTGGCAGGTGATGAATCCTTACCCAAATCTCCCCGTACCCCTGAGCTGGGGCAGAAGCCAGGATCACTAGGGATGAGAAGAGGCTTTTCAGTGACTGCCATGAGACCACATGAAGCCAAACCCTTTCATTCCCCCTCCCATCTTTTTTTAAAGCAGTAAATTATAAATCATGTCTCATCAATGTATAAACCAGAGCTGATTCGCAGGAGTTGGCTGCTCCCCCTGGGCCACCCCTCCCCGCCATCACACCCTCCTCTTATCCACTCCCCCAAGCCACCCTGACCCCCACTGCTCCTTTGAGGAGCCCCATGGTACACTGAGCCCTGGGGAGCCTAGTTTGAAAACCACTGCCTCCGCTTCCAGGGATGGCAGACTAGTGAGTTATAAGGTCTTTGATTCTCCCTCGAACCATCTGCTCAAGGGAGTAAGATCAGGCCTGACTTCCCAAATCCGATCCCTCTGCAGTGTCTACTTTCTCTGGATTGGAGCTGCCCTTCCTGGGATCGCAGAGCCTGGAAACGGGTATCGTCCTTAACACCTCCCTCTGCTGTCCTGAATACCCCAACGGGCCTCCAAGTCCTGGTACTGAAAGTTGGGTCCAGGGGCCACCAGCACGGATGTCACCTGGGAGCTACTGGACCTACTGAGTCAGAAATCTACATTTTCACCAGATGCCAGGGGACTCATATGCACATTACACCACCCCTTTGCATCTGCGCCACCCCAACTTCACGAATTCTAGCCTAGACCCTTGTCCGCTGCTGCAGCTCTGCCTCCAGGGGGCCGGCTCTGGCACCCCCGCACTGAGGGCTGTCCGTGTAGTCAGGCCGAGGCATAACCTACCTGAAGTCACATCTTTGTAATCTCCCCGACCCTACACTCCTTCCCCCCTCCACAGGCGTTTCCTGAGAGCTCACCCCCATAAGTGGCTCAACAAGAGTCCCCCCCGAGGCACTGCATGAGTCCTTCCTCAGCCACCAGCCACTGCAGCCCACATGTACCCAGTGACCCCGACCTTCCATTCCTCAGATGGCTGCTCTTGCTCTTTGGGTCTGTGCTGGTGCACATCCGTCATGAGCATGTGTCACCTCTTCCCTGAGTCCCTCTGGCCATGCAGAACAGATCACATCCCCCGACTGTGTCAGCTGGTAGCACTCTGTGCACTTCCTTAATAGTCGCTATTACCATGTGATGATATCACCGTGCGATTATTTAATTAGCATCTCTCTCCTTTGTTGCTGTTAGTTGTTGTCGAGTCAGCTCTGACTCATTGCAACACCGTGTACAACAAAATGACACTTCGCCCAGTCCTATACCGTCTTCATAGCCATCGGTATGCTCTAGTCCACTATTGCAGCCATTGCGTATTTTGAGAGCCATCCAACCTCAGGAGCTCATTTTCCAGCCTTGTGTCAGAGAATCTTCTGTTGTGATTTATAGGGTTTTCACTGGCTAACTTTCCAAAGTAGATTGCCAGGCCTTTCTTCCTAGTGCATCTTAGTGTGGAAGCTCCACTGAAGCCTGTCCACCACGGATGACCCTGCTGGTATTTGAAATACCGGTGGCATAGCTTCTAGCATTCTTGCAACACACAAGCCACCACAGTACGACAAACTGACAGGTGGTGGTCTCTCTCTCAACCAATCTCTAAATTCCATGAGGGTAGGGACCATGTCAGCTTCACTCATTACTCCATTCTCAGGGCTTAACTCAGTGCATGACATACCATGGATGCCCAGGAAGCGTTACGCTGAGCGAAAGAAGCTGGGTGCAGGATTCTGTATGTTTATGATTCCAGTTTCATGAGATGCCTAGAAAAGGCACTGCAAATGAGCCCAGGGAAACTTCGTGGGGTAATGGGAGTCTTCTGAAACTGGACTGCGGTAATAGTTGCATAACTGTATCCATTTGCTAAAAAATCATTGAACTGTACATTTGCAATGAGTGAAATCGAGGGTCAGTAAACTAGACTTCGACAAAGCTGCTCAAAAAATGAATGAAATTGAAATGCAATGAAATCACCAGGTCCTGCAGGTGGCCCCACCGGCACACTGCTGCCACTTCTCTTTCTCCTTCCTCCTGGGCAGAGGTGGGCATCCTCACAGCAGCAGCTGAGTGACCAGGCCGAACGCAGCCTTCTCCCTGTCTTCCGCCCAGACAAAGATGCTGAAGCTGCAGTTCTTCTGTCAGGGCCCCAGAGCCAGGGCAAGAGAAAGATTCATGATTTCTAATAACCCTCTGCACTGGCTGTAACTGCGTCCTCTCTGTAATTAGAGACGTCTCCTTTGGGCACCGTCCAGACATCAGGACATCTTTGCAGCTATCATGGCATAGTTAAGCAAAATAACCTAGGATTGGGAATTATGGTCCAATCAAGGAATTTTTCCTACAGATCATCAAAAATGCCCAGCCAGTTTTACTTATATTAGAATTCTTCTCCTGACTGCATTCCTCTCCCCTCTGAGTTGACACATTCACACAACAGCCTCAGTCCCCATAGATCGCTTCAGGCCTGATACATGGAGAAACGCGGACCTAGTATAAAAAGGTGTTGGCTCACACACATGGCTGGCATTCAGCACTTATCAGTTCTGGTTGGGCCAGTGTCTCTTCTGATTGGCTGGAACTCAAGCCTTTACCTGATGTTAAATATTTGGAACGGCCCCTCTGCCTACAAGGAACATGCTTTTCACAAATTGGAAGTCTTGATCTCCACTGTAAGTTCTTTGTTGCTGCTCTTCATTTTCATATATATATAGTAACACTAAATAACAGCCTTGGGAAGTTATTTCTTCCTCATACAAGCAGCCTGAGGTAGTGGCCAAGGTCAGTGGAGGCCAGGATCAGTGCAGTAGAGGTAGTTCTTTTCTGTAGAGTCAATTGTTGCCTTCAATACGCACCTCCTTAGATCTTCCTGAGTGTCAGTAGCCAGCCAGCAGAAGGGGTAGAACATGGAGGAGCACGATATGAAGGCCGCCATCTGCCTGTTCACATTTGATGTTGGAACTCAGTCACATGATGGCACCCAGGTGCAAGGGGTGCAGGGGTAGCTACTCACAGACACTGCTCTAAACCCAAAATCCATTGCCGTCGAATGGATTCCGACTCATAGTGACCCTATAGCTTGTAGTTAATGGAGAATCAGTGGTTGGTGGGTAGCTAGACGTACCTCTACCACAATTGATTTTTGAGGACACAACTCAGAACCAAACCATCCAAACGAGGAATACTGTCCTCCACATTGAGAGTTGACATAGCAGAACCTATATCTCAGTTCTAACTAAAAGGCACTTCTTTTTAAAACAACATGTATTTTATTCATAACTTAATCACTCACTGTATTTCAAAAGATCCTTGATTTTTTTGAAAAATCATATCCACTCCTGACTGATGAGTTGCCATGACCGAGATTACTGCAAACAACAAGATGCAGGCCATCAAAATCTGAGTTCCAAACAGGTTCTGAAAAATGTAAAACATGAGAATAACTATATAGCTGCCCAAGGTGACTACTTTGAATTGTGACGCTCACTTGAAAATAGACATTCTGGGTATTTTCTCTAACATATCTATGTCATTTGAGTCACACTTTATCAAGTCAGCCAATCTTATCAGGAAAAAGAATGGGAAAAATAGGAACATAAGTTTGGAATTGCCAAGACATCACTTACTGAACTTGACAAATTTCTGAAAGTTACTTTTGCCATGCTATCCTAGATGAAATCCAAGAATTATAGCAATTTTCTTTTTTACTTCCACTAAATTTTCCTACTTTATGTATTTCTTTTTGGTTCTTCAAAAAGAGCAAAAGAAAAGCATTTATTCTTAATGTGTCATTTGAGAGCCCAGAATAACACATATGTTTTCATTGAACGAGGTTTTGTTGTGTCATGTTAAGACATGACATGTCTCACAAAGAAGTGAGGAAAAGAGAGACCCCAGTGAGAGGGTAGGGCCAGCAGTAGTTTTGAAAGACCTTCCTTAGTTCATGTGATGAGTCAACTGAACAGCTGGAAATTGACAAGAAGAATTCTACCTTCTTGACTCACATGTAACAACAAAACCACAATTAGAGAGGAATGTGGTTTGTGTTGTGTGTGTGCGTGTGTACTAGGAAAGTGGAAAATACATGTCTACCTTTTATTTCGAACTTCAGTTAAACAATTGCAGAAATGTAGACATGATGTCATATAGTCCATAATGAAATTAAGTGTTTGACCAATGTATTTTTCTTTTGCCTTTGCACAAGGATATTTAATCCCTGGCCTTGTACCCGTTACCTCTGTAGAAAGGTAACCTCTAAGTCTAGTTGAGAGAGGAAGTGCTAAAAGCTGTGACCAATTAAGGAACCATGTTGAAAAATTTTAAAAGAGGCAGTAATCAATAGCAAATGAGGCTAAGGGCGAGCGTGGTGAGTATATTAGATCCAAGTTGGTAAGGAGGTCTAAAAGCAAATGCGAATGAGTGGGGAGGAGAGAGGAGGAGAACTTAGGAGGACTGTGCATCAGTAGAGTCATGTTTGCCTACAGGGAAGAGAAAACCCAACTAAGAGTGGCTTCCACTCATAGGTGTTTTTCTCAAGGAAAAGAAGTCAGAGGAGTCAATGCAAGAGCTCCTGCAGTGCCTTCGCAGTGCTGTTAACGTGCCAAGCCCCTTCTGGCTTTTTGCTTGGCAAGCCTGGCTTTTGGTCTTCATGGTTTCCAAGGCTGAGGCTCTATTTAGGGACAAAGGATCGCTGGAGTCAGGATGTTAGATGGAATAAACTGGGGAGGCAGGAGGTGGTGATCAGCTTGAATGCATGAATTTCAGATTGGGGAAGAGACTGTAGGTATTAATAATGACAGGGTTTCCTATGCTGTCTCTACTGGTTTCCTAGGGCTCCTCTAACGAAGTACCACAGATAGCTTATAAGACCAGGACTTTAGTGTCTTACAGTTCTGGGGGCTAGGAGTCTGAAATCAGGGTGTTGGCTGGGTTGATTCCTTCTGAGCATCTATTCCATGCGTTTCTCCTGGTTCCTGGCAGTAGCGGAGATCCTTGGAATTGTTTGTCTTGTAGATGTGTCACTCCAAACCTCTACCTCTAATCACATGGCCATCTTTCCTCTGTATCTGTGTCTCTTCTCTTTATAAGGACACTACCCATGCTGGGACCCACCCTACTCCAGCATGACTTCAAAGGCCCTATTTCCAAACAATGTCATGCTCATAGGTACCAGGGGCTAGGACTTCAACACATCTTTTGGGGGACAAAATCCAACCCATAAGAGCATGACTATGGAAGTGAGTGTCTGAGGTAGGATGGAGGGCGAGACCTCAGAGGGGAAGAAGTCAAAGAACTGAAAGGACTGTCTACGTGTGTATTGAAATTATCAGAAATTAAAGCAGAAGTGATATTTTAAAATCGGTGGGTGTAAAAAAAAAAAAATCCTGGGTGGGTTGCTGTAACAGGCCATGATTCTTTCGTTTCTCTTAGTGTGCTGTGTTCTCCTAGCCTCATCTAGAGACCACCTGCTCCCCGGTATTGGAGGGGCAGCAGACCCTTACTCTGGGAGGGCTCAGTTCTTCTAATGCAGTGCCTGCTCTGCTGCCCTCTGGGGAGTAATGCAGGCCATTAGACAGCTGTCCTTCTGCTGAGGGTCCACCCAGGGGGACACACTGTCAACGTCCTCTAACGAGCCCCGGAATCGATTTCAGAGGTGGCCCCATCACCCTCATTCTTCTTTCCTTTGTTCCCAGAGGGCCAAGCAGCCTCATCTCAGCAGCCTGGTCCTTTCTTGACTCAAAGTATATCAAAATCTCTCTAAAGACAAAACATAAAAAACAAAAATTTGGGAAAGTTGACTTTTGCTGATTGTGCTAGAAGCTTCTCACTTCCTTGCTGCTTGCTCCTTTATTTGCCTGGAAACTATTTCTAGTTACCTGATACCTAAAGGATTTTAAGGAATTTTTTTTTTTTTTTCCTCTTTCTCTTCAAATCTCTCATTGTCAGTACATTCCTGGGAGTACTCCCTCACCTGGTTATATACCAGTGTTCATGGCAGCATTATGCACAATAGCCAAATGACGGAAACAATCCGCATGTCTGTCAAAGAAAATGTGGTGTATTTATACGACGGAATATTGTGTGAATGAAAGGAATGGAGTTCTAACACATGCTATGATGTGAATGAACCTTGAAAACATTATGTTAAGTGAAATAAGCCAGACCCAAAAGGGGAAACACTGTATGACTTCATTTATATGAAATATTTAGGATAAATCTGCAGAGACATAAATATTCTGGTCTTTTCCAGAGGCTAGGGTGGGGAGGGGATGGGACTTAGGGTGGGGAGGGGACGGGGAGTCAGTGCTTTATGGGTGCAGGGTTTCTGTTTGGGGAGATGACGAAGATTTGGAAACAGTGGGGATGGTTGGGCAACACTGTGTGGTATGTTCGAAAATGCTTACAATGGGAAATTTTATATTGTAGATATATTTAACCACAATAAAAAAAAAAAAAAGTTGGGGCAGTTCTGTTCTCAGGATTAGGAAGGTGAGCTGCTTCTTCCTAAGTCTCTCCCTTCCACAGAGGAGAAAGTGGAAATGGACGGCTCTCCTTCCACATCCTCAAATCTCCTCAGCCAGCCTGGCTCTTCCAGAAGCCTCTGTGGAAAGTCAGACATCCCTGTCATTTGCCACTCAAACACCTCACCTCGTAACTGCTGTAGGGACCACCGACATATCCTGGTGACTTTGACTTTATTGCAACAGCAAAGTCTGCCCAGATCTTTGGAGCATAGCTGCTCTTCACCACTGGCATGTACTTAGACGTTCAGAAAAAATAGAATCTATGTTCATATGTGTGCATTTCCTGAGGGAGTACCTGGCTGACTGAATATGGCAGTAAGAGGTGAACACTTAGGCTATGCAGGAGGTAAAAAACAAAGACCAGGTATAACCCCTCCCTGACTTCAATTTCACATCCAAATTATGTACAGTGTGATCTATACCAATAAATTCATTCTCTACACACTTCCATTGTATCCATTACGACACCTTTTTTTCTCTTAAAATTGACACTTCCCAGAATACTCAAGATCACCATTGATAGCATTAGTGTTTACCTAGTTCAGCACTGTCCAGTATAAACATAATAATGGGAGCCATAGAAAATTGTAAAATTTACAATAGTCAAAATAAAAAAGTAAAAATAAACAGGTGACATTAATTTTAATATTTTATTTAACCCAATATATCTAAGACATTATCACTTTACCATGTAATTGATATAAAGAGTTTGAGATTTTTTTTATGTTCTCCCCAATCTGGTGTATATTTTGTAAATCTCAATTGGACTAGTCACATTTCAAGTGCTCAGAGTGTTAGTCACACATGACTAACAGCTGCCATGTTGGACATCGCAAGTATTCACAGCCCCCTTACTTTGTAAGGGTCTCAGACTTAGAAGTGACCACCTGCTGGGTTCTGTAGTGCCCTTTCTGAAGACTAAGTGACTGCTTGGACAGTTTAGGCCACTGGGAACTCTTTCTTCTCAAGGCTTCTCACTCCATCTGGGTCATATTAAACCAAAATGTTTCTCCTTGTATCTTAGTTCCTCAGTGCCGCTATAACAGAAATACCACAAGTGGGTGGCTTTAACAAACAGAAATTTATTTTCTCACAGTTTAGGAGGCTAGAAGTTTGAATTCAGGGCACCTGCTCCAGAGGAAGTTCTCTCAGGCCACTCTGGGGGAATGAATACCCTTTTCTGTTTCAGCTTCTCTTCCTTGATTCCTTGGCAATCTCTACATGGCATCAATCTTCCTCCATTTGTGCTTCCTTGCTTTTGTGCCTAACCTGCTTTGTTTATTTATATCTCAAAAGTGATTGGTTTAAAACATACCTGTTATGGGTTGAATTGTGTCCCCTCGAAATATGTATCAACTTGGCTAGGCCATGATCAAGAATAAATTTTTAAAACCCTAGTTTAAAACTCGAGGGCAGTTTAGTGGTAGAATTCTCGCCATCCATGCCGGAGACCTGGGTTCGACTCCCAGTCAATGCACCTCGTGTACAACCACCACCTATCTGTGCGTGAAGGCTTGCGTGTTGCTATGATGCTGAACAGATTTCAGCAGACCTTCCAAGCTGGGATAGACTTGGGAGAAAGGCCTGGCGATCTACTTGCAAAAATCAGCCAGTGAAAACTATGGATCACAATAACGCAACCGACGACCTTTATAAGGATAGCGCAGAACTAGGCAGCATTTTGTTCCGTTGTACATGGGGTCACCATAAGTCAGAGGTGAACTCAGTGGCAGCTAACAGCAAGGTGGTACAGTGGTTAAATGCTGGGCTGCTAACCAAAAGATCAGCGGTTCAAACCCACCAGCCGCTCTACGGAAGAAAGATAAGGCCATCTGTTCCCACAAAGGTTTACAGCCTCAGAAACCCTATGGGGCAGTTCTGCTGTGTCCTGTAGGGGCTCTGTGAGTCATAATCAACTAGACAGCAGCGAGTTTGGGTTTGGTTTTTGATCCACTAGGTCAGGAAACATCAGCCCAGGTCTACTTGGGGTCGGGGTTGAAACGCACTGCCTCTTTCTGGTTCTTTGGCACGACGCACCTTGCCTTAGGGGACTAAAAGTGCTCCCTGTTTCCTCCCGAGTTATGACACCTCTGGCAATAATTTTGTGTGACATCAGGAATCAACCCTTCACTTTTTACAAGCTGGCTCTCCGTCTCCAGCAAGAGGGCTGAATATAAGTTCATTATGAAACAGCAGCTGCTTGCGGCTGACTCAGTTCACTTTTTACGCTGAGGTTAAATATTTCAAAGGATTTGTCTTGTCTTCTTTCTACTCCCCTACCCTCGCCTAGATGCTCTGTCTGGGCTCCTCCTCTCCCTCTGGCCATAATTCCCACTGACCTGGAGGCCCCCCTCCCTGACTACCTCTAGCTTCAATTTCACAAGCAAGAATGGTAGGATTTGGTCAACAGCTCATTGTCAGGGACCTGACTGACATGTGTCCTACATACACCTGTGCCATCTTGCTCCACCCCAGGAAAGAAGAGGGGACCACACTTGCGAAGGTCCATGGGTGCACTCCAGAAGGGATTCTGGATGTGTAGGGCGGCAGGGTGACAGTGAGGAGTGCGGTGTTCAAACTCAGAAGGGCCCTAGATTGGCCTGCTTTTGTTTTATTTTTTTAAGTCTAAAGAGTTATTTTTGACAAAGTGCATGCAGTTTACAGAAAACTGGGCAGTCCCTGTCTCTGCATCTGTTCCTGCACATGTATGTGCACGTGTGTACGTGTGTGTGTGTCCATGTGTGTGAGAGAGAAAGAGATGGATGTAGGTGCTGGCCGGTATTGACAAAGAACGTTTAGAGGTTATGAGAGATAGCACGTAGATTACAGTTACTGGAAGGCGACTCACTGCGTCCCCGGAAGGCAGGATGACTTCCTTGGTAAGAGCTGTCCACCTGACTCAGAACTTGAGAGGAACTAAGAAGTCTCAGTCATGGATGGGCAGCGTGGCTACTGTGTAATGTAGCTGTGGAAACTTTGCAAGGCCCGAGCGTGGACTGGAACAATCCTCATTTCTCCTGCAGTCCCTCACAGTCTGTCTGATGTTGTAAGAACTTGGTGACGTTCGACAACAGGATAACTGGCTCTCCATGTAAGGCTAATAAAGCCATCTATATGACAGTGTTGCTGTCCACATCAGCTGGCTGGGAGTAAAGACCCTGGGCCTTTTAAATGCTGCTGTGAACCTGAGGGCCACATCCAAGACTGAGGGCAGAAGTCCATGAAAGTATACAGGGCCACTTTAGAATGTCTCCAGTATGGAATTCACACTTTGGGAAATATAAAATATTTGGGTGCAAACAGATCCAAGCCAGCCTATGCCCCTTTGGGTAAAGTTGTGGAGAACTTCTGCAGGCAGGAGTCCCTGGGTGGTGCAAATGGTTAACACCTCAGCTGCTAACTGAAAGGTTGGAAGTTGGAGTCTGCCCAGTGGCACCTCAGAAGAAAGGCCTGGCAATTTACTTCTGAAAAATCAGCCACTGCAAACCCTATGGAGTGTAGTTTTAGCTCTACTCTGACACAGACGGGGTCTCCAGGAGTCAGAATTGACCCGAGGTGACTGGTTTTTGGTTCTGCAGGCAGGGTGCACGATCCAGGGGCAGCAGAGAAAGGCACACAGTGGCCAGGCAGTGGGCAGAGTTTGGGAGAAGAGAGAACAGTGATGCAGAAAAGACAAAAGGTGGATCTAAGGAGTGGAATGCAAAGTTAGAGGAATGGATCCAACGACAAGAACATGCCTTGAGAAGAAACAACCCAGGTGTAGGGAACAGGGTCCTTCCCTGCAGTTTGGCAGCCACCAACCACAGGTGGCTCTGGAGCTCGTAAATGTGACAAGTCCAAATTGAGGTGCTCTGGAAATGTGAAAGACACCCCAGGTTGCACACACGAAGGATGAAAAGGAAGAATGTACACCATCATATTAATATTTTTATATTGAGTATATGATGAGATGATAATGTTGTGAATATAGTCAGTCAAATAAAATGTATTGTTAAAAATAATTTCATCCGTTTCTTTTTACTTTTTTGAAGTAGCTACTAGAAAAGTTAAAACTGCATATGTAGCTGGCATCATATTTCTCTTTGACAGACAGCACTGCTCTAGAACTGCTTCTAGCAAAATGTGGGGAGAAGACGTAAAAAGACCAGACTTCATGGTGTGACTGAGACTAGAGGGACCCTGGAGGTCATGGTCCCCTGACCCTTTGTTTGCCCAAGACAGAAACCATTCCTGAAGCCAAGTCTTCAGACAGGGATTGGACTGAACTATAAGACAGATGAGTGAGCTTCTTGGCTCAAGTAGACACTTGAGACTATGTGGGCAGCTCCTGTCCGGTGGCGAGATGAGAAGGCAGAGGGGGACAGGAGCTGGTTGAACAGACACTGGGAAATACAGGGTGGAGAGGAGGAGTGTGCTGTCTCATTAAGAGGAGAGCAGCTAGGAGTACCTAGCAAGGCGTGTATAACTTTTTGTATGAGAGACTAACTTAATTTGTAAACTTTCACTTAAAACACAGTAACAAAAAAAAAAAAAAAAAATGGGGAGAAGAGGAGAGGAAAGTGGGGGGGAGAGAGTGTTGTGGTGGTGAAGATCACACTGGACTTAGAGTTCAATTCCTGGCTGTACGTCCTTGGGCAGCAATGTAATCTCCATGAGCCTCAGTTTTCTCATCTGTAAAATGGTCTGTTTAGTGGGCACTGTTACTAAACCTATATAGGAAACCGTGAGGAAGCCTCTAGGGCAATACCTCACCTGTAGCAGGGTCCACAAATAGTAGCTCCTTTCTTTCCTTACCTTCCCTCACCTAGAGTAACACATTGGGGATCCAGAGGCAGTGAGGGGGAGCTGAGATAACTTCAGTGAATTCCAACTTTCTGGAATGACCTGGATTGCAGCAGACTGGACAAATGAAAAGGGGAATAGAAATGCAGTGGAGAAATTAAGCAGAGGGTGAGAAAGGACTGGACCCTGCTCAGTGCCTGCGATGACCAAACCGTCCTTCCCAGTTTGGGTCGTGATGAGGTTTATCAGGGCGGAATTAAAGGAGCCCTGTCGAGTTTTGCTAAAAACCATCCTCAGACACACTTGGTTTAAGCAAAGATACCTTTGTCCCAGTTGGATAAAGAAGCTTGAATTTCTAATGCTTTGCAATTTTTGAAAGCCAGCTTTTGAGTTAGCCATATCCTCAGCAACCCACAGCATAATATATCCCCAGATGGAACACCGCAGCCATGAAAAAGACAGTGAAACCCAGACCTCCTGTTCAGCTCAGAGACTTATGAGGAGAAAAACCCCTGTGCCTGCTGTTGATAAATAAGCCACCTGCCTAAGGGGTACCAAGGGACAGTGAACATCTCGTGACCCTGGTGAAGCTCAGAGGTGGCAGCAAAGCAGATTGTTTCCGAGGCCTCGGGTGGTGATCTGACGTGTCTTAAATAAAAGAAATTGAAGCCAAGGAACACTGATGGCTGAGAAATCCCGCCATCCAATTTCAACCTATTGGATGCATAGTTTAAGAATGGCCGTTTTTCTTCCTCTGTTAATTGTTCTCAGCACTGTGAAAGAAAAAATAGTTACGTGGCTAGCCCAGGACAGAAAAAAAAAAAATTTTTTTAAGATAATTGCAAATTACTTACCTCCCGCCAAAAAAAAAAAAAAACCCATTGCTGTCAAGTCCACTCTGACTCATGGCGACCCCACGTGTGCGTGTCAGAGTAGAACTGGCAGATTTTTCAGATGTAGGTTACCAGGCCTTTCTTCCACGGCACCTCTGAGTGAACTCAAACCTCCAGCCTTTTGGTTAGCAGCCGAGTGTGTTAGTTGTTTGCACCACCGAGAGCCTCCACAAATTACTCCGGGCAGTGTTATCAAAACCAGTGGTCTAGACAGATACCAGGAGACCCACTTCTGCCTTAGCGACGCCGCTGACTTGCTCTGGCCCTCCAGGCAAGTGCGGTCGCTCCACAGTGGGCTTCAGTTTCTCATCTATAAAATGAAAAACATCAGAACAAGAGAGGACCCCATCAAGTCTGTTCCCTTTTTTCATGCCTGGAAAAATAGAGGCCCCAAAAGTTATCCTGTAAATGACTAGAGGGAATGGTGAGTAACTCTGAATTTTAAAGGACCCGAGCCCTGGTGGCGCAGTAGTTAGAGCTCGGCTACTAACCAAAAGGTTGGCAGTTCAAATCCACCAGCCGCTCCTTGGAAAGCCTAGCGGGCAGTTCTACTCAACCTATAAAGGGTCGCTGTAAGTTGGAGTCCACTTGACAGCAACAAATTTGGTTTTTAGTTTCTGTATGGCAAATACACTGAGGGTTTCAACAACTCAAGCCGAGTAAGTGCTGGCAGCCACAAATAACCACATCAAATTTGCAACTTTGGCATAAGGAAAGTCCAAAATTAAAGCTCTCTTCCTCTGGCAGAGCATTCTAGTGGGAAAGTGGTCATGGTGGTAATTATTAGCTTGTCTTATTCCACTCTCCTCTCCCTGCCACATCACCCAAGTGAGTAGAGGATCAGAGTCAGCAGAGTCATTTCACCATTGAGTTAAGCCACTCAATAAATGTGGGTTTTCTTCTCCAAATCCTAAATAGTTGTGTCCCATTGAGGAGGAGGCACTGTTTTTAGCTGGAATGTAAAAAGTGTTGCTGTAATGGCTGGAGTGTTTAAAAAAAAAGAAAACAATTTCAGCTTGACAGCTCGGGCAACGCAGATGCAACACTCTTCTGCAACAAGGCTGGGATACCTGGTTGGGACACCTTTTCTCAAGACTCCCAAGTGATTAGGTTCATGTTATTCTTCCTCTGAATTTTCTCTCTTAATGCCCAGACAGGGCTATCTACGTTCTTGTTGTTGTTAGGTGCTGGCAAGTTGGTTCCGACTCATAGTGACCTGATGTGTAACAATGAAACACTGCCTCGTCCTGCGCCATCCTTTGCAATCCTTATGCTACAGCCCACTGTTCCAGCTACTGTGTCAGTCCATCTCATTGAGGGGCTTCCTCTTTTTCAAAGACAATCTGCTAAGCCTGATCTCCTTCTCCAGGGACTGGTCCCTCCTGATAACGTGCCCTACATAGGTGAGACAAAGTCTCACCATCCTTGCTTCTAAGGAGCATTCTGGCTGTACTTCTTCTGAGACAGATTTGTTCTTTCTTCTGGCCATCCATGGTATATTCAATATTCTTTGCCAACACCATAATTCAAAGGCATCAACTCCTCTTTAGTCTTCCTTATTCCTTGTCCAGCTTTCATATGCGTATTAGGCAATTGAAAACACCATGGCTTGGGTCAGGTGCACCTTAGTCCTCAAAGTGACATCTTTCTTTCTAATACTTAAGAGAGGTCTTTTGCAGCATATTTGCCCAGTACAGTGCATTGAATGTGCTACATTCTTACCAACCTTAAAATCCAAAATTATAGAAAAAGAGGTCTAATTAGAAACCCCCATGTAGTCATTAGGTCTGCAGGTGGCTTATGGGAGTTGAATAGTCCCCCACACTTCCTAAATCTCATTAAAAAGTTTTTACTTCATTTCTTGTGGCCTAAGATGTAGACCTTTCCCCACAGTCGATTGCCCCTAGGCCTCTGTCCCGTACTGCCAGCACGATGCCCAGGTACCCAGGTTAGTCCGAAGCCCTTGCCCTTTGGGGCTCTGCAGGCTGCAGGCTCATCTCTGTGAAAGCATCTTTTCACCGGGGCTCGGGTTCCTGAATGATTCAGAAATCTGTAGTTTACACATGTGAGGGAGAACTGGGGTTCTTTTCTCCTAGGTCGTCGTCTTTGCCGTCCTGTGATGGCAACATCTTGATTCTTTGTTGCCTTTTATCAGTCAGATAAAGAGACCATTTTCACCTCTAAACACATGAGATCCCCTCTCCCAATGACCACTATACTGAGCCCTGCCCCTCCCCCATCCATAGTAACTCAGGTCCGCCCAGTGGTGGAGATGGCTCGGACTGGCTCACAAAGCCAATTGTGCCTATTTCTTCCCAACTTCACCATCGCATTGTTATTGTTGTTGTCAGGTGCCATCGAGTCGCATCCAACTGATAGTGACCCTACATACAACAGAACAAAACACTGCCCGGTCCTGCGCCATCCTCACAATCATTGTTATGCTTGAGCCCATTGTTGCAGCCACTGTGTCAATGCATCTCGTTGAGGGTCTTCCTCTTTCTTGATGACCTTCTAACTTACTAAGCATAATGTTCTTCCCCAGGGGCTGGTCCTTCCTGATAACATGTCCAAAGTCTGTGAGTTATAGTCTCCCCATCCTTGCTTCTAGGGAGCGTCCTGGATACACTTCTTCTAAGACAGATTTGTTCCTTCTTCTGGCAGTCGATGGTATATTCACCATTCTTTGCTAACACCGCAATGCGAAGGCGTCCGTTCTTCTTTGTTTCTCCTTGTTCATCATCCAGCTCTTGCACGCATATGAGGTGATAGAAAACACCATGGCTTGGCTCAAGAGCACCTTAGTCTTCAAGGTGACATCTTTGCTTTTCAACACTTCAAAGAAATCTTTTGAAGCAGATTTGCCCAATTCCACATCATTTGATTTTTTGACCGCTGCTTCCATGGGTGTTGATTGTGGGTTCAAGTAAAATGAAATCCTGGACAACTTCAGATTTTCTCCATTTATCATGACGTTGCTTATTGTTTCCAGTTGTGAGGATTTTTGTTTTCTTTATGTTGAGGTGCAATCCATACTGAAGGCTGTGGTCTCTGATCTTCATTAGTAAGTGCTTCAAGTCCTCTTCACTTTCAGCAAGCAAGGTTGTGTCATCTGCATAATGCAGGTTGTTAATAAGTCTTCCTCCAATCCTGATGCTCCATTCTTCTTCATATAGTCCAGCTTCTCAGATTATTTGCTCAGCATACAGATTGAATAGGTATGGTGAAAGGGTACAATCTTGATGCACACCTTTCCTGACTTTAAACCACGCAGTATCCCCTTTTTCTGTTCAAACAACTGCCTCTTGATCTATGTACAGGTTCCTCATGAGCACAACTAAGTGTTCTCAAATTCTCATTCTTCACAATGTTATCCATAATTTGTTATGATCCACAAAGTCCAATGCCTTTGTTTAGTCAATAAAGCACAGGTAAACATCCTTCTGGTATACCCTGCTTTCAGCCAGGATCCATCTGATATCAGCAATGATATCCCTGGTTCCATGTCCTCTTCTGAATCCGGCTTGAATCCTGGCAGTTCCCTGTCAATACACTGCTGCAGCCACTTTTGAATGATCTTTAGAAAAATTTTACTTGTGTGTGATATTAATGATAAAAAAAAAATTTTATACTGTACCATAAATTTCCACATTGGGTTGGATCACCTTTCTTGGGCATAAGTATGGATCTCATCCAGTCGGTTGTCTAGGCAGCTATCTTCCAAATTCCTTGGCATAGACAAGTGAGCAGTTCTAGGGCTGCATCCATTTGTTGAAACATCTCAGTTGGTATTCCGCCAATTCCTGGAGCCTTTTTTTTTCACCAATGCCTTCAATGCAACTTGGACTTCTTCCTTCAGTACCATCGATTCCTAATCACATGTACTTCCTGAAATGGTTAAACATCAACCAATTCTTTTTGGTATAGTGACTCTGTGTATTCCTTCCATGTTCTTTTGATGCTTCCTGCGTCTTTTAATATTTTACCTGTAGAATCCTTCAGTATCGCAACTCGAGGCTTCAGTTTTTTCTTTAGTTCTTTCAGCTTGAGAAACACTGAGTGTGTTCTTCCCTTTTGGTTTTTGAACTCCAGGTCTTTGCACGTGTCGTAATAATACTTTCCTCTGTCTTCTGGAGCTGCACTTTGAAATCTTCTGTTCAGCTCTTTTACTTCATCATTTCTTTCTTTCACTTTAGGTACTCGACTTTCAAGAGCGAGTTTCAGAGTTCCTCTGACATCCACTTTGGTCTTTTCTTTCTTTCCTGTCTTTTTAATGACCTCTTGCTTTCTCCATATATGACATCCTTGATGTCATTCCACATTTCATCTAGTCTTCAGTTGTTAGTATTCAGTGGGTTAAATCTATTCTTCAGGTGGTCTTGTGGACTTGTTCTGATTTTCTTCAGTTTCAACTCAAACTTGGATATGAGCAGTTGATGGTCTGTTCCACCGTTGGCCCCTGGCCTTGTTCTGATGGATGATATTGAGCTTTTCTATTGTCTCTTTCCACAAACATAGTCAGTTTGATTCCTGTGTATTCCATCTGGCAAAGTCAGTATAGTCACCGTTTATGTTGATTGAAAAGGTATTTGCAATGAAGAAGTCATTGGTCTTGCAAAATTCTGTCATGCGATCTTCAGCATCATTTCTATCACCACGGCCATATTTTCTAACTACTGATCCTTCTTCTTTGTTTTCACCTTTTGCATTGCAGTCACCAGTAATTATCAACGCACTCTGATTGCATGTTCGATCAATTTCAGACTGTAGAAGTTGGTAAAAATCTTCACTTCCTTCATCATTGTCCTTAGTGGTTGGTGCATAAATCTGAATAATTAAGTGGTCTTCCTTGTAGGTGTATGGATATTATCCTATCACCAACAGCGTTCTACTTCAGGATAGATTTTAAAATCTTCTTTTTGCCCATGAATGCAATGCCATTCCTCTTCAAGTTCTCATCCCTGGCATAATAGACTATATGATTATCCAATTCACAATAGCCTGTACCAGTCCATTTCAGCTCACTAATGCCTAGGATATCAATGTTTATGCATTCCATTTCACTTTTTATGACTTCCAATTTTCCTAGATTCATACTTCATAATTCCATGTTCCGATTATAAATGGATATTTGCAGCTGTTTCTTCTCATGTTGAGTCATGCCACATCAGCAAGTGAAGGTCCCAAAAGCTTGACGCCATCCACCTTGTTAAGGTCAACTCTACTTGGGGGGAGCAGCTCTTCCCCAGTCATCTTTTGAGTGCCTTCCAACCTGAGGATCTCATCTTCCGGCACTATATCAGACAATGTTCTGTTGCTATTCATAAAGTTTTCACTGGCTAATTCTTTTCAGAAGTAGACCGCCAGGTCCTTCTTCCTAGTCTGTCTTAGTCTGGAAGCTGAGCTGAATCTTGTCCACCATGAGTTACCTGGCTGGTAATTCAGTATCAGTGGCATAGCTTCTAGCATTACAGCAACATGTAAGCCCCCACAGTAGGACAAACTGACAGACACGGCGGCGGGGGGGTGGGGTGGTGCATAATCATGTTAGTAACCTGAAATCAGCCATGGAGTCATATTTACACCATGGAAACCAGCAAATGGTACAAATAAGATTTTTTTTTTTTTTTGCAAATCATATCTTTTTTTGAGTTGTTCAGAGTGTCAGTTATTAAATGTTTACCAGTACAGCACCCTGTCCCTCTATGGGCATCACCACCTCAAATTCAGCAGCCATCTCCAAAATAACTTACCCACTTCCATTTTTTCTTAAAAATGGGTTTCTGGGAAAAAAAAAAAAAAAGATCTAAATTGAATGTTTCTAAATATAATCCTATTAAAAATTAAAAAAAAGATTCTTAGCAATAATATCCCCCTTTTTAATGAAGTCATAAACAAAATAAATAAATGTGTGCGTGTGCGTGTGTGTGTACATTCGTGTAAAAGACTAAAAGGAAGTTGTTTGGATTAAAGCATGACCTATGGTAGGAGATGTTGTTATTCATTGCTGTCAAGTTGGCTCCAATTCATGGCAACCCCATATACAAGAGAACCAAATGTTGCCCAGTCCTGTGTTGTATTCATGGTTGTTGGTACGCTCAAGTCCATTGTTGCAGCCACTGTGTATTTTGAGAGCCTTGCAACCTAGAGGGCTCATCTTCCAGCACTGTACTGGACAGTGTTCTGTAGTGGATCCATAGGGTTCTCTTTGGCTAATTTTCAGAAGTAGGTTGCCAAACCTTTCTTCCTAGTCTGTCTTAGTCTAGGTGTTCTGGTAAAACCCGTCCACCATGGGTGACACAACTGGTATTTGAAATACTGGTGGCATATCTTCCATAATAGTATGCTAGCTACCACAGTACAACAAACTGAAAGATAGGTGGTGGAAGGTAAAGAATGGGGAGGGAAATGAGGATGGAGCCTCCTTGTGTATATT
Source organism: Loxodonta africana (assembly GCF_030014295.1). Lineage (NCBI taxonomy): Eukaryota > Metazoa > Chordata > Mammalia > Proboscidea > Elephantidae > Loxodonta > Loxodonta africana. The sequence continues at coordinate 8,294,336 of NC_087365.1, read as the reverse complement.
ACTCCTTCCTCTCAGACTCTTCTAAAAAACACCCAGGCTGTCTGGGTTATAGTATGGACCTTATTTTTAAAATTAGTTTATTGATATATATTTGAATACCAAAAATTGCAACCATTTTAAAAAAGCTTTTTATTTTGAAATAATTTAGACTTATAGAAAAGCTGCAGAAATAATACAGAGATATTCATATATCCTTCACCTGGCTTTCCCTAATGTTAATATGTTATATAACCATAGTACAAATATCAAAACCAGGAAACTAACATTGGTACAATACTATTAATCAGTTTACAGACCTTACTAAAATGTCACCAGTTTTTCCTCTAATTTAGTCTTTCTGGTACAATCCCATATTCCACCCTGCATTTGGTTGTTACATCTCCTTGTTGTCTTCATTCCGTGACAGTTTCTCAGTGTTTGCTTGTTTCTCATGATCTTCTCAATTTTGACGAGTCGAGGCCATTTTGGGTTTGCCATGTGTTTTCTCATGATTTGATTGAGGTTATGCATCTTCAGCAGGAATGCTACAGAAGTGATGTTGTGTTATTTTTCGTATATCATATCAAGAGTATGTGATGTTGATATGCTTTATTACTGGTAATACTAACCTTGGTCATTTAGCATTATACTTTTGAGATCCATTCATGTTGTTGTGTGTGTGTGTTGTATATCTAGATGGAGTTCATTCCTTTTTATTGCTGAGTAGAAGTCCATTGTATAGGTGTACCAACAGTTGGTGGATATCAGGATTGTTTCTAGTGTGGGATTATTACGAATAAAGCTACTATGAACAGAAATGTACAATACTTAGTGTCTACAGATGCTTTTATTTCTTTTGGGTAAATAGCTAGGAGTGTATGTTGAAACAGAAACAGAAACTATTTTCCAACATGAATGTACATTTTTACATTCCCAGCAGAAATATATGCGCATTCCAGTTGCTCTACATTCTTGCCAATACTTGATATTTTCATTCTATAGCCATTCATATGAGTTTATAAAGTATCTCGGTGTGTGTTTTATTTAAATTTTGTTAATATCCAGTGATGTTGAGGACTTTCTCTACAGCTTCTTGATCATTCATTTATGTTCTTTGAAGTGTTTGCTAAAATATTTTGCCCATTTTTAATTGACTTGTCTGTCTTCTTGTTTTTTGGGGGGGGGATTGCCTTCTTGTTATTGAATTGTAATAGCTCTATATATGTATTGAATAAGGTAATTATCATTATTTCTTCAAATATTCTTTCTGCCCCTTTCTCTCTCTCTTCCTTCTGAGACTCCCATAATGCATATATTGACCCACTTGATGATGTCCCACAGGTTCCTTAGGACTTGTTAATTTTTCCTTATTCTTTTTTTCCTTCTTTCCTCAGACTGGATCATTCCAATTGTCCTATCTTCAAATTTGTTGATTCTTTCTTCTACCAGCTCAAATCTGCCGTTGAGCTCCTTTAGTGATTTTTTTTTAATTTCAGTTATTGTACTTTTCAACTTAAGTATTTCAGTTTGATCCCTTTTTATAATTTCTATCTCTTTATTGATATTCTCATCTTGTTCATAGATTATTGTCCTTATTTCCTTTTGTTCTTTGTCTATGTTTTCTTTTAACTCTTTGAGCATATTTAAGACAGTTGTTTTAAATTTTTTTTCTAGTAGGTCCATGTCTTGGCTTTTTGGGAGGTGGTTTCTGTTGCTTTATTTGGTTCCTTGGAAAATAAAACATTCTTCCCTACTTCTCTGTGTTCCTTATGATTTTGGTTGTTGTTGTTGAAAATGGAACATTTGAGTAGTATAATGTGGTAACTGTGAGGCGATACTTTCTATTATTTGATCAGTGGATTAAAAGTCTCCTTCTGACCAAATTCTAGTGACTCTGGTGTTCCCTTCAGGAACTGTAGAGTTCTTTCTCTTTGTGCTTAATTAATATATTTTGTTCTCTTCAAAGAAGAGAAAATTACTTTTTGTCAGTTCTTGAAATGACAGATAATACAAAGATGAGAAATAGAATTCAATCAAATAATTTTCTTGTTTAGGCCACTTAAGAGTTGGATCTATATGTAGGTGTATGTGTGTGATGGGTGTCTCACAAACCAATGGACAATCGTATTCAAGTATTTTCTTATCTTCAAATTATCTCACTTTTGGCAGAATCTTGAGCTCAAGTCTATATTCATGAATATTCTCACTGATCATTTCCTTGTTTGGAAGTCAGACTTACCATTTCTGTGGCTATGTAGATCAGAAAAAAAAACATTCATGAAAAATAATAAGTTTTTTTTTTTAATGCAAAAGTCCAGTCATTTGGGGGGCAAAATGAAGTTGGTTATGGCGCTCTGTCTTCTCCACTGAGGAAACTTCCCACAGACATGGAATAGATGGGCCTAGATTTAGACACCATCTGCTTTTTAATTGTACTTAACATCAGATCCAGTGGTGGGTTGGATTTTACCATTGTGTTGGCCATTCCCATAGACCACTGGGAAACCTAAATCATGTGTTTGTTGGAATGTGAAATGTGAAGGCTTGGGTTTCTTTAGATGGGTGAAAACTCTTATAAGACAAGAGAAGAAAAGGAAACCAGGCTCTACAACAAACCATTCCTGTGTGCCTGCTTCTATGTAGATGGCCCCATAAATGAAGTTGAAAGAGGCATAAGCCCACTAACCTTATTTTGTGTATTTTTGTAGAGAGTATGAAAAGTGTCCTAAGTCCATTTTGATTTAGTTCATCCCACTTTTCTAAGAAGTTGATTAAAATAATAATGACCCTAGCAGCAATAATATTAGCTAACATTTACTGAATTCTTGCAACACTCAAGCCATTGTGTTCAGAATGTTACATACATTATCTGATTTATTCATCAAAGCAACCATATGAGGTAAGTACTATTATTTGTCTTATTTTATAGACAAGGAAAACTGAATCTTTAGTGAAATTAAAATACTCATCTAGGAACAGACAGCTGAGACATAGTCCCAGGCCATCTGATTCCTGCTTCATAGCCACTGAGTCATCACTGCCTCCACTCTTATTTACATTGAGGAAGAGCAAGAGTAACCATCTGGCAAATATCTTCCATACTTGTTTTGTAAGTTTCAAAGGAAAACTACAAAAACTCAAATATTCCACTGTTCTCCAGTCCCTTAGTAACCTCAAGGGAATTTATTTCTCTTAAAGTTTAGTAAGCTTTTCCCCCACGGCTTTAGATGATCTCCTAGGTTCTTATTCTGTAATTCTGCTTTTTGCTTTTTCTTAACCCTGGTGGAGGTAACTGAAAGCATGATTGATTTCAGCTCTCTGCCTTGAAGCTGCAGCTCCGAACTTTGGAGTCAGCATCTACAGCCTGCAGCAATAGCCCAGCTTTCTCATTAACAGTAAGACCGTGTCATGTTGTTTCCCCAACAACAGAGAGGACTTTTAGTAGAAAGGTCTGACAGTATCTTTCCCTTGAGCCCCTGATTGCTTTCTAGGGCTCACCAAATGGACAGATTGTAAGAAGGACAGACTTTGAGATCAGCATTCATTTTTACTGATTTCCTGGTATGATGAGACCCTGGAATACCCCAGAACATCAAGCCAGCCTACATCAGCCACAGAGGAGGAGGCCACATGCCCTAAGCTAATTGCCTGACAGGAGAAGTTTGTACCTCCTAGTTAAAAGTCCATAGTTATCATCTGGTAATTATTTTAATGGATTGTCATTAAATTGTAAAGTTGGAAATACTGTAATATGATGCTTGGTTAGCTGTCCTAGATCTTAAGCAATAAAACCAAGGTCAGATTTGAGTCTCTCACAGCCTTTGTGCATTTACACACACAGCCCCAGACTGGTCCCCTAACCACAGCCATCCAGCTGGTGAGCCTTTTACACTGATCACAGGCAGGACCAAGCTAGGGATCCTGGATGACCTGTACAGCCCATCAGTACCAATGGGAAATGCCCTTCACTCCAGGGGCAGCTCCTATGAGACAAGGTCAGTCATGGCAACCATACAGAGTAGGGATACACGTGGCAGAAAGTGATCCCCACCTGGGGAAGTGGCCATGGCTTTCAGTTGGGTGTTCAAAGCTGGACTGCAGAGAGGTGGGGGCAAGATGGAAGGGTAGTCAGATGCTTCCTGTGGTCCCTCTTACAACAAAAACCTGAAAAAACAAGTAGATCGATTATATATGACAAGCTAGGAGCCCTGAACATCAAAGGCAAAGTTGAGGAATCAGACTGAGTGGCAGGGAGAGGGAGAGGGAGAAATGGTTCAGAAGCACCAAGGCGTTGCCAGACCCGACCCAGCAGGAACCAGCACCCTGCAGCCTGATTCTACCACTCCCACGAGCACAGTGAGTCAAGCACAGGCGTTCGGGATGCATTTTCCACATCGGGGGAGCTGGAATTGCGGAGAGTCTCCTCAACCCTCCAGAACAAGCAAGAAGTGGCCCACAATCGGCAAACGATAAGTACCTGCATTTAACCTACTGATATCCAAAAATACCCCTTCGGGAAAAACCTTTCACCCACTTACCTGCTCCCTTCCCGCTCTGCACTGGGTCCCAGCCATCTGCATTCCCTGGGTTGGAAGAAGGACCCTGCACTTGTCCTGAGCCATTCTCCTGGCCTTGGAGAGGGAACAAATTAACAGAGAAAAAATAATCTCCTGGCTCCTCTAAGCTGGGAACTCAGGGCAGAAACAGCTCCTTTGCCTAGACACAGGCATAAGAAGTCCACAGACTTTGAATGCCTTTCACTACTGCATAGACTTGTGTGGGCCTATTTCAGCAGCATAGGCCCTCACTAGCACAGTATAACAGGGTATTTAACTGAAGTCTAACTTCAACTGTTTCAGCTACATGGTAGAGAGGTCAATTCATGACATTTGACACTACTCTGCCTATTAAGCAGAGTCCTCACCTACCCACATCAGAGGCCTGAGGACTGGTGGCTCCACACTTGACATCTAGACACATGTGAAAGGGGTCCAAAAATAAGTGGTGCCCCCCAGTCCTTACAGCCAACAGCACTGGGTGCCCATAGCCTGGATGCAAAACCCACCTACCTACGTGCTATAGGGAAAAGGGACAAACTTTCCTCACAGACACTCAGGGACAGTTGTCAGTCCTGTGCCTTGCTCAGCGCGTGACCCCCTACTGGACCCAGATACCTGTGTCTACACCAATCACCTCATCTAGAACTGTAGGTGAGAGCCTGCACTACACACTTGGTGACTGACTGTCTGGACACCTGAGCTGAATCCATACAAGAAAAGTGAATGGACTCCTGGGTTCACATACCTAGTAACAGCTCTAACCACCTGGTAGTAGGACATTAGAGCTTCAAAGTCACCGATAATCAAAGTGGCTCACTCAAGCAGCCTATTTGGGCATATCATAGCAAAACAAAACAAGAAGCTAGCACACACTAAGCAAACAAGAAATAAAAATACAATAACTTCTTGATGGCTGAGAGACAACAGTCGATATCAAATCACATAAAGAAGCAGACCATGACGGCTTTAGCAAGTTCCCAAAACAAAGAATCAAGAATTTTCCAGATGAAGAGAACTTCCTGGAATTACTGGAGGTAGAATACAAAAGATTAATATACAGAACTCTTCAAGAGATCGGGAAGGAGATCAGGCGAAATACAGAACAAGCTAAGGAAGCACAGACAAAGCATTAGAGGAACTTAAGCAGATTAGACAAGGCCATAATGATAAATTTAATAGGCTGCAAGAATCCATAGAGAGATACCAAACAGAAATTCAAAAGATTAACAATAAAATTTCAGAATTAGACAACTCAGTAGAAAGTCATAGGAGCAGAATTGAGGCAATGGAAGTCAGAATTAGTGAGATTGAAGATAAAGTACTTGGCACCAACATATTTGAGAAAAAAATCAGATAAAAGAATTTAAAAAAATGAAGAAACCCTAAGAATTATGTGGGACTCTATCAAGAGGAATAACCTATGAGTGATCAGAGTACCAGAACAGGGCAGGGAGAGGAGGGATAATAGAAAATCCAGAGAGAACTGTTGAAGATTTGTTGGCAGAAAACTTTCCTGATATCATGAAAGATGAGACGATATCTATCCAAGATGCTCATCGAATCCCACACAAGGTAGCTCCCAAAAGAAAGTCACCAAGACATATTATAATCAAATTTGCCAAAACCAAAGATAGAGAATTTTAAGAGCAGCTAGGGATAAAAAAAAAAGTCATCTACAAAGAAGAGTCAATAAGACTAAGCTTGGACTATTCAGCAGAAACCATGCAGGCAAGAAGGCAACGGGATGACATATATAAAGCCTTGAAGGAAAAATATTGCTAGCCAAGAATTACATATCCAGCAAAACTGCCTCTGAAATATGAAGGCGAAATTAGGACATTTGCAGACAAACAGAAGTTTAGAGGACTTGCAAAAACCAAACCAAAATTACAAGAAATACTGAAAGGAGTCCTCTGGTTAGAAAGTCAATAACATCAGATAACAACTCAAAACTGGAACATAGGACAAAGCAACCAGATATCAACCCAGATAGGAAAATCACAAAAATTAAAGCTAAAAAGCTCGAAACAGGGAAGCAGAGATGTCATCATGTAAAAGATGACAACATTAAAACAAAAAAGAGGCACTAAAAAATGTAGTTATGGATCTTTCATATAAAGAGGAAGTCAAGGTGATATAAAGAAATAAAAGATTGGTTTAAACTTAGAAAAATAGGGGTAAATATTCAGGTAACCACAAAGGAAACTAACAGTCCTACACATCAAAATAAAAAACAAGAAAAACATAAAGACTCAGCAAATACAAAATCAACAGCAATGAAAAATATGTAAAGAAAATACATAAAGAAAAACAACTCAGCACAGAAAATTAAGTGGAACAAAGAAACTGTCAACAAACCAACAGCAAAAAGACATCAAAATGACAGCACTAACTCAAACCTACCAATAATTATGCTGAATCAAATAGACCAAATGCACCAGTAAAGAGACGGAGAGTGACAGAATAGATTAAAAAAAAAACATGGTCCGTCTAAATGCTGCCTACAAGAGACATACCTTAGACTTAAAGACACAAACAAACTAAAACTCAAAGGATGGAAAAAAGAAATATCAAGCAAATAACAATCAAAAAAGAGCAGGAGTGGCAATATTAATCTCTGACAAAATAGTCTTTGAGGTAAAATCCACAACAAAGGATAAGGAAGGATACTATGTCATGATTAAAGAGTTGATACACCGGGAGAACATAACCATAATAAATATTTACATAACCAACTACAGGGCTCCAAAATACATAAACTCTAACAGCACTGAAAAGTGAGATAGACAGCTCCACAATAATAGTAGGAGGCTTCAACACACCACTTTTGGTGAAGGACGGAACATCCAGAAAGAAGCTCGATAAAGACAATGGAAGATCTAAATGCCACAATCAACCAACTTGACTCCATAGATGCATACAGAACACTCCACCCAAAAGGAGCCAAGTAAACTTTCTTTCCCAACACAACATGGAACATTCTCCAGAAAAGACAACATACTAGGCCATAAAGTAAGCCTTAACAGAATCTGAAACACTGAAATATTACAAAGCATCTTTTCTGACCATAAAGCTGTAAGAGTAGATAGAAATCAATAACAGAAAAAGCAAGGGAAAAAAATTAAACACATGGAAACTGAACAACACCTTGCTCAAAAACTATTGGGTTATAGAAGAAATTAAGATGGAATAAAGAAATTCATAGAATCCAATGAAAATGAAAACACTTCCTATCAGAACCTTGGGGACACAGCAAAAAGCAGCGCTCAGAGGTCGATTTATATCAATAAATGCACACGTCCGAAAAGAAGAAAGGGTCAAAATCAAAGAATTAACCCTAAAACTCGAATGAGTAGAAAGAGAACAGCAAAAGAAACCCTTGGGCACCAGAAAAAAAGCAAATAATAGAGCAGAATTAAATGAAATAGAGAATAGAAAAACAATTGAATGAGTTAACAAGACCAAAAGCTGGTTCTTTGAAAAGATCGATAAAATCTATAAACCATTGACCAAACTAGCAAAAGGAAAATAGGAGAGGAAGCAAATAACCCAAATAGGAAATGAGATGGGTGATATCACAACAGACCCCACTGAAATTAAAAGAATCATAACAGAATACAATGAAAAATTGTACTCTAACAAATTTGAAAACCTAAGGAAATGGACAAATTTCTAGAAACACACTACTTATCTAAACTAACACAAAAAGGTAGAACAACTAAATAAACCTATAACAAAAGAAGAGATTGAAAGAAAATTTAAAAACTTCCAACCAAAAACAAAAGACATGGCTCTGATGGCTTCACTGGAGAATTCTACCAAACTTTCAGGGAAGAGTTAGCACCACTACTGCTAAGGGTATTTCAGAGCATAGAAAAGGATGGGGTAATCCCAAACTCATTCTATGAAGCCAGCATAACCCTGATACCAAAACAGGTAAAGACACCACACACAAAAAAAAAAATTACAGACCAATATCCCTCATCATCTTAGATGCAAAAATCCTCAACAAAATTCTAGCCAATAGAATTCAACAACATATTAAAAAAATTATTCACCATGAGCAAGTGGGATTCATACCAGGCATGCATGGATGGTTCAACATCAGAAAAACAATAAGTGTAATCCACCACATAAACAAAACAAAAGACAAGAACCACATGATGTTATCAATTAATGAAGAAAAGGCGTTGACAAAGTCCAACACCCATTCATGATAAAAAACTCTCAGCAAAATAAGAATAGAAGGAAAATTCCTCAACATAATAAAGGGCATTTATACAAAGCTAACAGCCAGCATCATCCTAAATGGAGAGTCTAAAAGCATTCCCCTTTAGAACGGGAACCAGACAAGAATGCCCTTTATAACCGCTATTATTCAACTTTGTGCTGGAGGTCCTAGCCAGAGCAATTAGGCTAGAAAAAGAAATGAAGGGCATCCAAATTGGTAAGGAAGAAGTAAAAGTATCTCTTTTTGCAGATGGTAGGATCTTATACACAGAAAACCCAAAGAATCCACAAGAAAACTATTGGAACTAATGGAAGGTTTCAGCAAAGTATCAGGATAAAAGATAAACATTCAAAAATCAGTTGGGTTCCTCTACACCAACAAAGAGAACGTCGAAGAAGAAATCACCAAAGCAATACATTTACAATAGCCCCCAAGACGACAAAATACTCAGGAATAAATTGAAGCAGAGACATAAAAGACCTCTCCAAAGAAAACTACAAGACACTACTGCAAGAAACCAAAAGAGACCTACATAAGTGGAAAAACATACCTTGCTCATGGATAGAAAGACTCAACATTGTGAAAATGTCTATTCTACCAAAAGCCATCTGTAGATACAATGCAATCCCAATCCAGATTCCAGTGGTATTTTTTAATGAGATGGAGAAACAAATCACCAACTTCATAGGGAAAGGGAAGAGGCCCCGTATAAGTAAAGCTTTACTGAAAAAAGAAGAACAAAGTGGGGAGCCTCACACTACCTGATTTCAGAACCTCTTATACTGCCATGGTAGTCAAAACAGCCTGGTACTGGTATAACAACAGATACATAGACCAATGGAACAGAATTGAGAATCCAGACATAAATTCATCCACCTATGAGCAGCCGATATTTGACAAAGGCCTAAAGTCTGTTAAATAGGGAAAAGACAGTGTCTTTAAATAATGGTGCTGGCATAACTGGATATCCATCTGTAAAAAAAATGGAACAAGACCCATACCTCATACCATGCATAAAAAGTAACTCAAAAAGGATCAAAGACCTAAATATAAAATCTAAAACAATAAATATCATGGAAGAAAAAATAGGGGCAGCGCTAGAAGCTCTAGTACGTGCCATAAACAACGCAAAACATTACTAACAATGCTCAAACACTAGAAGAGAAACTGGATAATTGAGAGCTCCTAAAAATCAAACACTTAACGCTCATCCAAAGATCTCACCAAAAGAGTAAAAAGACACCCTACACACTGGGAAAAAAATACTTACCTATGACAAACCCAATCAGCATCTAATCTCTAAAATCTACAAAAAAAAAAATTTTTTTTTTTTCTACAAGATACTGCAAAACCTCAACAACAAAAAGGCAAATAACCCAATTAAAAAATGGGCAAAGGATATGGACAGGCACTTCACCAAAGAAGACATACAGGCAACTAACAGATACATGAGGAAATGCTCACGATCATTAGCCATTAGAGAAATGCAAATCAAAACTACAATGAAATTTCATCTCACTCCAACAAGGCTGGCATTAATCCAAAAAACACAAAATAATAAATGTTGGAGAGGTCGTGGGGAGACTGAAACACTTACACACAGCTGGTGGGAATGTAAAATGGTACAACCACTTTGGAATCCATTTGGCACTTCCTTAAAAAGCCAGAAATAGAACTACTATACGATCTAGCAGTCCCACTCCCCGAAATATATCCTAGAGAAATAAGAACCCTCACACAAATAGATACATGAGCACCAATGTTCATTGCAGCAGTGTTTACAATAGCAAAAAGATGGAAACAACCAAGGTGCCATCAACGGATGAATGGATAAATTATGGTATATTCACACAATGGAATACTATGCAAAGATAAAGAATAATGATGAATCTGTGAAACATCTCATAACATGGAAGAATATGGAAGGCATTATGCTGAGTGAAATTAGTTGCAAAAGGACAAATATTGTATGAGACCACTATTTTAAGAACTCAAGAAAAGGTTTAATCACAGAAGAAGACATTCTTTGTGGGGAGGGACGGAGGGAAAGGCGTATTCACTAACTAGATAGTAGATAAGAATTATTTTAGGTGAGGCGAAGGACAACACAATACAGGAAAGGTCAGCACAACTAGGCTAATCCAAAAGCTAAGAAGTTTCCTGAATACAACGAAACACTTTGAGGGCCAGAGTAGCAGGGGCAGAGGTCTGGGGACCATGGTTTCAGGGGAATCTAGATCATTGGCATGACAAAGTATGTTAAGAAAACGTTCTGCATCCCACTTTGGTGAGTGGCATCTGGGGTCTTAAACGCTCACAAGCAGCCATCTAAGATGCATCAATTGGTCTGAACCCACCTGGAGCAAAGGAGAATGAAGAACACCAAAGACACAAGGAATATATGAGCCCAAGAGAAAAAAAGGGCCGCATAAACCAGAGACTCCATCAACCTGAGAGCAGAAGGACTAGATGGTACCCAGCTCCCACCAATGACTGCCCTGACAGGGAACACAACAGAGAGTGCCTGATGGAGCAGGAGAAAAGTGGGATGCAGTCCTCAAATTCTAGCTAAAAAACTAGACTTAATTGTCTGACTGACACTGGAGGGAACCCCGAGGTCATGTCCCCTGGACTCTCTGTTGGCCCAAAACTAATACCATTCTCGAAGCCAACTCTTCAGACAAGGATTAGACTGGACTATAAGACATAAAATGATACTGGTGAGGAATGTGATTCTTAGCTTAAGTACACACATGAGACCATACGGGCAGCTCCTGCCTGGAGGCAAGATGCGAAGGCAGAGAAGGACAGGAGCTGGTTGAATGAACAGGGGAAATGCAGGGTAGAGAGGAGTATGCTGTCACATTGTAGGAAGAGTAACACACATAACAATGCATGTATAAGGTTTCATATGAGAAACTGACTAGAATTGTAAACTTTCTCTTAAAGCACAATTAAAAAAAAAAAAGTGGACTGCGGGTGGCTATCTGAGCACTTTCTCAGGTGCTGATCCACCAAGGGCACTAAAACACTATTGTAACCTGGGAAAACAGTGCTACTTAACTCAAGGTTCCACAGGACACAAACCCTTACAGAACTGAAAGCAAGTAAGTCAGTCCCTCTGCCTGGCACTAACACCCACCTGAAGTAGAAATGAAAGAATCCCCCTGCTTCTTTATCCTGGTGGCCTACCTCTACTAGGAATATTTTGTAAAAGCTCACATAGTCCCAGAGAGCTGAATTTTAAAACTGAGTACTGTATACCACCGTACTATTTACCTAAGTTAAATGTGTTTTACTATCTAAATATTAAAACTTATAATTCACAAAAAATTTGCCTACTTCAGAAAATCACAGAAGAAACTTAAAAGACAGTAAGAATTACAGAAAAATGGAGAATTTTTTTTCACTTTTTCTTTTTTTTTGTACTTTAGATGAAGGTTTACAGAACAAACTAGTTTCTCATTAAACAGTTAGTACGCATATTGTTTTATGACATTGGTTAACAACCCCACAACATATCAACCCTCTCCCTCCTCGGCCTTGTGTTCCCTATTACGAGCTTCCCTGTCCCCTCCTGACTTCCAGTTCTTTCCCCTGGCCGGTATGCCCTTTAGCCTCACTTTGTTTTAGGGGCCTGTCCAGTCTTTGGCTGAAGGGCAAACCTCAGGAGTGACTTCATTACTGAGCTAAAAAGGTATCTGGGGGCCATACTCTCAGGGTTTCTCCAGTCTCTGTCATGCCAGCAAGTCTGGTCTTTCTTTTTGAGATAGAATTTTGTCCTGTATTTTTCTCCACCTCTGTCCAGGACCCTCTAGAAAAATGGGGAAATTTTGCAGAATGTTTTTCAGAACATTGCCTGTGCCTGCACCAATAGAAATGAGTTAGTAAGAGGCTTTATCTATAATAATTTTTTTTATTTATAGCAGATTAGTTTGCTCCTCCCTTCTCCACTAAATAAATGTTGAATAAATATTTAAAGAATATGGGTGTGAAGAGGCGCCAATTTATGAGCCTGCCCAGACTGCACAAATTGCAGGCCTGTTCTGTTTTTGGAAGTCCCAGTTGCTTGTCTGTGATTGGCTCGCAGTTCCATTGTTTGATGTTATCTGTGAGTGGTGGTGCCCACCAGCTCCCAAGACTGTGTTTGGAGAGAGAATAACAAGAAAATTACAGAAAGACAAGAATGCCAATGTCTTGATAACTTTAACCAGCCTGGTGCTTTAAAGGCATACTACTATGCAATAAGCTTAGGTCTAACTGTAACATGAAAATTCCTACCCTATTATGGTTTTCCTCAGAAAGGCTCAACTCAGGTTACTAATAAAAACTAGTAGGCAAGAAGCAGGTTTCTCACCAACCTTGAAGTGACGAGTTCCACCATCTTGAAGATTACTGTTGATGGACTCATAGCGATCCTATATGATGGACAACTGCCTCACCAACCTTTTGATTAGCAGGCAAACACTTAACCATTACACCAACAGGGCTCCTTTTCTTGCAGATAGGTGAGTAAACTTTAAAATGCCTAAATAGAAGAGCTGTGGTTAGGTCATCAAATTCCTCCGGAAAAGTTAAGTTATGTAATATCAAGAATACACCCCTGGATATGAGTCTTTGTCCTCATTTTCTCAGGTGAGCCTGAAGAGGAAGAGACCAGTGCTGGCACGCAAGGCGCCCTGTCAGTGGTCTTTACAGGGGACTTTTGGGACTCCCACAGAGCATGCCAGTGGGGTTTAGGTTTAGGTCAATGGGGAGCGGGGAGGGAGGGAGAGTGTCATTAAGAAGTGGGAGAGGAAGAAAGGGAAGGAAGAATCTAAAGAGGTATGAGAGGTCATGAGAACTCTACAAGTCAATGGGCATCTGAGCCTTCAACCATTCTTCCTTTCTTGCTGCTGAAAGAGTTAGGGTTAGAGTCAGGACTGTGAACTGTGACATGGGTCAGAGTCATACCAGTGGGGTTGAACTCCATATACTGGCTCTGTGAACTTGGGCCTATATTCCCTGTGTCTCTGTTTTCTTGTCTAAAAAATGGGGATAACAATAATTAAACCTTGAAGCAGCTCGAAGCCCAGTAAATGTCCACTATTATCTTCACCACTATCATCATTATTCATTACATTACCATCCTCCTGTTCATCATCATCACCACCATCTCCCTCATCATCATCGCCATCCTTGTCCCCATCATTGTCACATCGCAATCACCATCATCGCCATCATCACTGTCACAGCCACCACCCTCACCACTATTGGCGTTTTCATCATCACCATCATCCTTAGGTTCATCTAGCAGGATCAACCGTGATTCCTGTTCAAGACAGTCCACATGAATGTGTCTAAATATCTCAGCGCAGCATACGAGGCCTTCCCCAAACTGACATTCACCTGTCCCTCCAGCCTCATCTTCCTCTGCTTCCTCACTCACAATTTATACTCCAGCAGTGGTGTATAATTTGTGGTTTTCAGCACAAATCGTGTTAATTTATGACACCGTGTCTCTCAAATCTCTCATGCTGTTCTCTTGTCTAACCAGTTCTTTCCCGACTTCTTTGCTTGGTGAATGCTTATTCATATCCTCAGATACAAGCATCACCTCCTTCAGATAATCTCACCATACCTGTTCTCTCACTCCCTAAAACCTAGGTGAGGTTTTCCTCCTCTGTGATCTCATGGAATTCAGTGGACAGCTCTCTGTTTACCTATAATATCAAATGCTCTGTTCACATGTTTAGCAGACACCATTGACACTCCGTCCAGTCACCCTGAACCCACTTTACTGGTTTGTGTGACTCTCCAGTAGCTTTTGTGTGCTGGGTTTCTGGCGGATCACCCCTGTGACCTTCAAACAACTGTCCTTTGGCTCCTGGAGGGTGGGAAGTGCCTGGGAACTTGTTTTCTCTGGAGTGGCCAGTGTCTGATTGGTGTGTGTTCTCATTGTGAGACTTCGTAAACCCTCAGTGGGGGAAAGAAAGTAATGAAGGGTTGATGTCTTGATGGGTATATGGTCAACTTAGTCTTAAGAACCTATCGTATCCCCTACCCATGTCCTCCTACCCCTGTGATCTCCTTTCCCATCCCTGCTCCTATTCTCATTTCCATCACTCCATGGAATTGCTGAGTAGTTTTTCTATGTTTGCACCTCCACTTCCGCTGGTCACTCTTCCCTGCACTGCTCTGAACCCTAGGAGACCACCCCATCTCCTGTGGCTCCTCCCATTTGTTTAGCTGGAGGCTGAGGGCATGGGAGCCCTGGAGATATATGATCTATGTGACCCTTCTTGTCTCTTGGGCTTGTAATTACCTTGTGTCTTTGGTGTTCTTCATTCTCCTTTGCTCCAGGTGGGTTGAGACCAATTGACGCATCTTAGATGGCTGCTTGCTAGTGTTTAAGACCCCAGGCGCCACTCACCAAAGTGGGATGCAGAATGTTTTCTTAATACATTTGTTATGCTTATTGACCTAGATGTCCCCTGAAACCATGGTCCCTAGGCCCCCGCCCCTGTTTCTCTGGCCTTCAAAGCATTCAGTTTATTCAGGAAACTTCTTTGCATTTGGTTTAGTCCAGTTGTGCTGACCGCTCCTTGGTACTGTGTATAACTATTTTTGGAGCAGCAATGAGCATAAGTGATAGTTTGAGGTCACTACTATCAGCACCTGTGATGTGATATGAAATCCCTGCAATTTCCACTGGGGATATATTCCCAAGCCTTGCCAATGCTTCTGTGGTTTTTTTCCTATAGTCATAATGGAAGGAAATGCTGAACTTCAGTGAGAGGTTAGTGAGAACAAAGACGTGAGTTGCTCTCATCCTAGTTAACAAACTGGATTATTTCTAAGGACTCCCTTGGGGTAGGGGTTTGTTCACGGACTCAGGTTAAGAGCCCTCATCTTAAAGAGAGTCTCCACGGAGGAGTTTGAGGTCTTTTAGAGGTTGGTGGAAGAGAAGTTCCTCAAACAGAGCACAGACAGTTCTTTTCCTGAAATGCGTGTGGTGTGGTGGTGAGGAGACAAGTCCCCTGGGTTCAAACCCTGGCTCTGCACTTTCTGCCTGTGTGACCTGAACCAGGTCACTCAGCTTCCCTGTGCCTCGGTTTCCCACCTGTAAGGCTGGGTGAAGCCTTGCACCCCGTCTCGCAGCAGCAGTGGGGGGAGTGGGGTGTGTGTGTGCCTGGCACGCAGTGAACAACCTGTGAACATCAGTCGTTTTTGTTGTATGCCCACCGTGACATCAGCCCAGCTACACCAACCTTGTCTCCATACCCTCCTTTTAGTGGATATTGAGGGGAAGTAGGAATTATCACCCCGACTTTCTTGAGAAACTGAAGATTGCCAAAAGTAATAATGACTTTCTCAAGGATCCAGGAGCCAGTCTTGCAGGGAGTGGACACCATGCACGATGCATCTGGAGGAAGGAAAAAGGGATAGAAAGGGAAAGAAAGCACAAAGGAAAAACTGGAAGGTGTTTCCCCTGCTGAAAAATTTCTCTGGAAAAGGCATATCTCTCATTCCAAGGCTGGTCACAGTGACCCCAATGCAGTGACCTCTGGAAACACTCATCATGCATGGCCTATCTGGGCATCACAAAGATCCTTTAAATTAAAATAATTATAGGATTTATGCTAATTGCACAGTGTACTTTAACATCTACTCATTCCCTATATAATTTGAGCCCCTCCAACATAATCTTTTAGGTGGCAATGGCTCCCAAAGCCTTCAGAATGTCACCTAGCAAAATGATCATGAGGGTAGGACCAAGGGAAAATCCCTTAGACTTCAGAAAGATGGTTGTTTTGGAGAGTGGCCTGTCTTGGTTTCAAACTGTATTTCATTTCCTCTACAATCTTCCCTCATCCACTTCCTTCTTGTTTTAATTTGGGTTCTCCCAGAAGCAGACTCTGAGACAAGGTGGATTGCAAGTGGTTACTTGGGAGGTGAAGGAAACTGTCAGCAGAGGAGTGAGACAGTGGACGGGGAAGGGAAGGCTGCTAATAAAGCATATAACACTGTGGGCACTTGAAGCTTAATCCTACTGCGGATAGCCTAAGAGACAGTATAGAGTTCCCTCACCAGGGAGCAAGGAAGCTGGGGTATTGATACACCAACTCCCATTACTCATTGGTTGATGGCTCCCAGAGCATTATTTCTCCAGCATTTCTTGACTGGGTTGTGTTATTAAATCAAAAGTCTTGCAGAAAGTTGAGGCAGATTCTGACATTTGAAAGTGTGCCAGAGCTTTCTAAATTGGTAAGGCCTGAAGAACATGGCGGGGGTAGGGGCACCAATTGCATCCACTATATTTCTCCTCCCTGTAACCCAGCCCCCCAGATTCTCTTGTTTCGAACCCTAGTCTGGGCTGAGGCTAATCATTTATCTCTTTAATCACTGAAAACAGTGAATGCTCCCTGAAGAATGATGTCTGTTGTGGTACCAGTACGAAGGCGTGGTCAGCGCTTTCAAGGCACCACGGGGAGTTAGATCTGAAACCTGTCCGGTGGGAAAATGATTATAAAAGAAAGAACTTTTTCACAGGCCTAATCATATACTATCACTTTAAACCATGAAAAATACAGAAGAGAAAACAAGGAAGTTTCTTAAAATTATTATTTAAGCCATGTTCCCTGGGAGACTTAGAACAATTTCCAGCATGGCCAGAGCACTGTAGATCTCCTTAGGAACTGCGCCTCCAGCACCACCTTCGTTGAAGTTAAAGACAGAGCGACGTGAATCCAGATGATGTAGTAAAAGCAAACTGTGAAAACTGCTGACTGTAGATACACATAAAACAGCAGGGTTCATGTCGTGCCATTCAGATACATTTGCTCTCACAACTCGGAAGCCCTAATGCGTATTGACATTTCCGCTACAGTCTGTTCACCTCCGTTAAGTCAGAGACCATGGTGATTTCCTGTTACCTCAGGTACTTTTCAGTCCAACCACTGTAGCCAAGGTTCTCTAGTTTCATTAATCCCCATCAACCTTTGAAATTGCCTGACGTGATAGCATTCATTTTTCAGAATTCCAGTTTAATAGCCACTTCCTCTGTGAAGGCTTTGCTGGCCTCACTACACTGCCCCATGCCTAGAAGAATTAATCTCTATACCCCATACCAGTTAGGGAGGTACATGCTGCAAGTATAGAAACTAATTAATAGTGGCTGAAACAAATCCCACCCATTGCCCACAAATAGGGGGTTCATTTTCTCAAGTAAGAAGAAGTGCAGCAGAAGATGGTTTCTGGTGTTAGTTTAGCTGGTGAACAGTGTCCTCAGGGCTCTAGCCTCCTCAGCACGTTGGTTTATACCTTCGTGCTTGTTGTCTCATGGTCATACGATGGCTGCTGCCATCCCAAATATCACACTCAAGTTCAGGGCAAGTAGAAAGGGTGATGAGTTGGATCTGTCCTTTCTATTTACTCTTTACAACAGCCTTGTAAGCTAGATAGACAGCATGCTATGATGTCTAACTTGAAGGTTTAGAGAGGTAAGAAAAGCCACTCAAGGTCATACAGCCTGGAGGTATCCAATCCAGGACTTGATCTGAAATCCTTAACCTTACCCTGGGCTTCTTCTCAGACTCCAGACTGCCTGTCTTCAGTAGCTGTTTGTGTCCACTCAATGCTGCTTAGGCATTACCCTCCATGCTTTCAAAGGTGATGCCAGCTACTCCATGAACACCACCCTCTTTGAAACCCACTTATTGCATACAAATGGAGCCTCCATTCCATGTGAGACTGCCCCGGGACAGGGTGGATGTGAACTCATAAGAGACACAGCTGCTACCTTTAAAGAGAAGGGAGCCCAGAATGTGGGTTACAGTCCAGGCCACACATGGTCAACGCCGAATGACAGATTCCCCACACTGAGGGCACAGATAAGGTCACTGTCTTAGGCTGGGTTCCCTAGAGAACCCAGAACCAGTAAAGCATATAAATATATATATAGAGAGAGATTTATATCAAGGAAATGGCTCACACGATTGTAGAGACTGGAACATTCCAAGTCTGTAGATCAGGATAGAGGCTTCTCCTGATTCCTGTAGCTGTAAGGGCTGCCAAACCCAAGACCAGCAGGTTGGAGACCAGGGCTCTTGTTCACAGGCTGTGAAGATCAATGAATCCCAAGACTGGCAGGCAAGACCCCAGGTAAGCTGCTAGCTCAAGTCTCAAGAACTGGAGATCAGATGAACATGAGCCAGCTGCAGGATCCAGAATGAGCAAAAGCTCCCAAGCCTTGCCAGACTGTCAGCTTATATTTGGATACAGGCCACATGCCCAAGGAAACTCCCTTTCAACTGATTGGCTACTCACAACAGATCTGGTCATGGGGGTGATCACATATCAAATCTCAACAGGGAAGTGATCGCAACATTATATGACTGCCAAACACTGAGAATCATGGCCTAGCTAAATTGACACACAATCTTAACTATCACAGTCACAAAGAAGAAGAGATACCCCTGTGGCCCTGAGACTTGAGTTAAAGCTGAAATAAATCCCTTCTCTCTTCTCTCCATATATCATTTTCAGAACTTTCCAGGCATTCCTTGGTTCTGATTGCCATAACCTGGCGAAGGAGCTCAGATCCAGGGTGCATCACAGCCCGTTCTGGCTGTCCCAGGGAGCTGGGCCAGCTCAAGCACTTGTGAGAGTTCAAACCTGTCTTGTATTTTGTGGTGTACCTTGTAAAAATAATAGTATTAATAAAGAACACCAGTGAATCTGACAGCTGGTCCCCCGAAAAATAGATGGCTGGGATTCTAAAAAATCTCCCTCCCTCTGTACAGTTGGAGAAAATAGCTTATTGGTAGGTGGGCTAGAAATTAGAAAATAGGTGATTCTGAATGATCTCTATACAAGGTGGCAGCTGGGCTTCCTGGGAAGGTATGGGAGAGAGCCCTGCTGTGTGTCCTCAAGCAAGTCACTTACATCTCTGAGTCATCTGGGAAATGGGACCAGTAACTTCGTGGCTCCCACAGGAGTTGGAAGAAGTAAGTAAGGTACGCCTTGTAAAGTTCCTAGAACATGCCTGGGACTCCTGGCCCAGCAAACAGTGGCAAATATTATTACCCATGAGATTACTGTATCCTTTGGAAATACTGTTATTGCTTGCTGTCGAGTCTGCTCTGACTCACGGCGACCTTATGTATAACAACAAAATGGTGCCCACTCCTGCGCCATCTTTATGGTCAATATATTTGAGCCCATTGTTGTGGCTATCGTGTCAGTCCATCTCATTGAGAGTTGCCCTCATTTTCATTGACCCTGACTTTTACCAAACATGAATGATGTCCTTTTCTAGTGATTGGTCTTTCCTGATGACATGTTCAAAGTAAGCAAGTTGAAGTCTCACCATCCTCGTCTGTAAGGAGCGTTCTGGTTGTATTTCTTCTAAGAAGGATTTGTTCAGGATTTTTGTTGTTGTTGTTGTTTGTTTATTTTGGAAGTCCATGTATATTCAGTATTCTTTGCTAACACCACAGTTCGAATGCATCAAAAGCAAAGATGTTACTGTGATAAAAGGAAGCTAGAAGAATTGATTGGAATATAGGAATGTGCAAATTCATCTAAAAATGAGTCACTTTTCAAAATGCGTGTGCCAGTTCTATCAGTAGTACTATCAATATTGCATTTCTAGGAGGCTTTCTGCATCTTCAAGTCTGAATTTGCATGATGGAGTTGTTCCTTGGTTGTTTGCTTGTTTGGTTTGATTTTTTTTCCCCTGGGGACAGGTTTTCCAGTGGGTAACATGGTGGAGAGGGAGAGCAGAGCTGTGTGTAACCAAAAGTACAGGTCCGCCGTAGAGGGCAGGAGGTGCTCTGCATCGGGAAAGGAGGCGGCCACCTTACAGCCCTGCCCGGGTGTCCAGATGGGCTCTGTCAATAAGGTGTCCTGATTGATGAGGTGTTCCCACCCCACACCGCCTCACACAAGGGAACTAATGTGGCTTTCAGTAACCATCACCCTGGAAAGTGCTGAGAGCCTGACAGATTTATTCATTTAACGTTCCAGTCCAAGTGTTGGTATTACGTGTTTGATGGAGCTTCTTGTCTCTAAACAAGATCGGTACATAACATTGGAACATATTGAGAGCTGAAGGAGTCCTGCTGGTGCAGTAGTTACAGTGCTTGGCTGCCAACAAAAAGGTTAGCGGTTCAAACCCACCAGCTGCTCCGCTGCAGAAAGATGTGGCCGTCTGCTTCTGTACAGAGTACCCGTTGCCGTTGAGCTGACTCCGACGCATAGCAATCTTACGGGACAGATAGAACTGCCCCATATGGTTTCCAAGGCTGTAATCTTTATAGAGCCCTGGTAGAGCAGTGGTTTAAAGTTCAGCTGCTAACCAGAAGGTCGGCAGTTCGAACCCATCAGCCAGTCCAAGGGAGAAAGATGTGGTGGTCCGCTTCCATAAAGATTATAGCCTTGGAAACCCTATTATGTAGCTCTGCTGTGTCACTATCAGTCAGAATCGACTTGACGACAAAGGGTTTGGTTTTTGTTTTGGTACCGAGAGATGATTTATGGACTCTGTTTCAGTGTGTTGAGATATCAGCTGTGAACAGCTTATTTGGAGCTTGGTTAATTCACAAATATGCAATCCTGGGTTCCAATTACTAAATTTGGGTGTCCTTTCCAAAATAATGATAAAGCCTGCATATAATTGAATTAACTGACCTGTATGGAGAAAGAGAGTTTGAGTCTATTTCAATATGGGAATGTATTTCCTGATTCATCCACATGCAGCATTAGTTTTTTAAAAATTGACATTTCAAAAAACCCACTGGCAGATAATTCTGTACAGATTATGAATGGATGAATCAGTACAAAGCGCCTTTTGAGCTCTCTCTGCCTGCCAGTCGTCCCAGGCTCCACAGAGATTAGAAAAGGGTAAAGCGGAGTCTTCTGAAATCTCCCACCACCTACAAAAATCATGCAAGAAATACAAAATCAGGGTGAAAACGTAGGAAAATATAGATTAAAAAAAACAAAAACCAAACCCATTGCTGGCAAGCCAAGTCTGACACATAGTGACCCTATAGGAGAGAGTAGAACTGCCCAATAGGGTTTACAAGGCTGTACAGACGCAAACTGTCACATCTTTCTCTCTAGAGCGACTGGTGAGTTCAAACTGCCCACCTTTCGGTTAGCAGCTGAGCACTTAACCACTGCGCCACCAGGAATCCTTACAAAATATAGATGGGAATTATAAAATACAGATAGAGTCACACCAACTGAAGGAGAAATATACCTCCTATCTTGTTTTATGGTATTACAAACTCACATATGCAAATATACATGTGTGTGTAATATATGTATATACATATATACACAATTTAATAAAAAAGTGATTGTACATACTATTTCATAACATTTTTTATTTAGCAATGTATCATGAATGACATTCCTTGTCACTAAATATAGCTCTATATAGCCTTTTCTAACATTATTTCATTTTATAATGGGTCATAGTTTATATAAGCCATCCCACATGATATATGTTATTGTTGTTGTTGGGTCCCATCAAGTCGGTTCCGATTCATAGTCACCCTGTGTACAACAGAACAAAACACTGTCCAGTCCTGAGCCATCCTCATAGTCATCGTTATGCTTGAACCCATTGTTGCACCACTGGGTCAATCCATCTCGTCCAGGATCTTCCTCTTTTTTGCTGACCCTCTACTTTACCAAGCGTGACGCCCCTCTCCAGAGACTAATCCCTCCTGATTAACATGTCCAAAGTACGTGAGATGAAGTTTCGCCATCCTCAGTTCTAAGGAACATTCTGGCTGTACTTATTCCAAGACAGATTTGTTCATTCTTTTGACATTTCTTGGTATATTCAATATTCTTCACCAACACCGTAATGCAAAGGCATCAATTCTTCCTCAGTCTTCCTTATTTGTTGTCCAGCTTTCACAGGCATATGAAACAATTGAAAACACCATGGCTTGGGTCGGGTGCACCTTAGTCCTTTGAGTGACATCTTTGCTTATTAACACTTGAAAAAGGTCTTTTGCAGCAGATTTGCCCAATGCAATGAGTCTTTTGATTTCTTGACTGCTGCTTCCATGGGTGTTGGTTGTGGATCCAAGTAAAATGAAATTCTTGACAACTTCAATATTTACTCCCTTGGTCATGATATTGCTTATTGATCCAGTACTGAGGATTTTCGTTTTCTTTATGTAGAGGTGTAACCAATACTGGAGGCTAATCTTTGATCTTCACAAAATGTTTCAAGTCCTCTTCACTGTCAGCAAGGAAGGTTGTGTCATCAGCATAATGCAGGTTGTTAACGAGTCTTCCTCCAATCCTGATGCTACGTTTTTCTTCACATAGTCCAGCTTCTGGGATTATTTGCTCAGCATACAGATTGAGTAAGTATGGTGAAAGGATACAATCCTGATGCACACCTTTCCTGACTTTCAACCATGCAGTATCTGCTTGTTCTGTTTGAACAGCTGCCTCTCGATCTACATACAGGTTCCTCATGAGCACAATTAACTGTTCTGGAATTCCCATTCTTCATGATGTTATCCATACTTGTTATGATCCACACAGTTGAATGCCTTTGCATAGTCAATAAAACACAGGTCAACATATTTCTGGTATGCTCTTCTTTCAGCCAGGATCCATCTGGCATCAGCAACGTTGCAATCAGCAGGCTTGGAATGAATATCACTGTGTATATATCTTTGTGAACTTTTCTGATATTTCCATAGAATCGAGTGTTAGGATGTATTCTAGAATCTGCCATTCTGGTTGAAGAGACCAAACAAATACATGTGAAAAGAAAACAAGCCCTTACAAAAGGAGAGAGGGGATGGGTGGCTAAGTTAGTGCTAGAGTCAAAGACAGAGAGATCATTTCAGGCTTGGGTTGTTAAAGAAGGCTTCATAAGGATAATTTTAAGTGACAGAAATTAACTCAAATGAGCTTAAGTGCGAAAGCATATTATTGGCTTATGAAACTGAAAAGTCCATTTTTGTTTTAGACTAGGCTGGAGCCAGTGTTCAAACGGTACCATTAGGCACCAGTGTGTCTGTCAGTCTCTTCTCTCTGCCCATCACATGTCTCGGTTTGGCTTCTTGCTGTGTGAGCTGCATTCTCAGGCGCACTTTGTTTATATGGCAGTGACCTCCTGCAGCTCCAGCCTTGGGCTGCTTTAGCACTGGTTATCTCATAACGAGAGAGTGCCTCCCTCCCAGCTTCTCTGTTAATACCTGCTTGGCCCCTAGCAGACCTTTGTTCACCTGCAAATGTGTGGCAGGGCATGGGACATTCTGGTAGCTAGCCTGGGTCATGTGTGTACTTCCTGTGGTCCCAGAGGTGAGGAAGTATGACTGAAGGCTCCCATCCATGGAGCATTTCCCAAAAGAAGAAGATGCTGGAATGTCAAAAACTAAGAAGTCTACTACTGAGGGTGCTGGAACTAGAAAGATGAGTCACTACATCTGTGAGATGCTTTGGGCTGCAAGTAACAGGGAAACTCCAAATGAAACTGTCTTAAACAATGTTCATGTTATTTCATGAAATCCCGAATCAATGATGTCATGAGGGGTGCAGGTAGTTTCTGACTCAAGGCCAATTTCATTTCAAGTCAGGTTTTCCCTCCATATGGCTGCCAGCAGCAATATTAGGGTTCCCAGATTCCTTGCCCACATCCAGCACCAGATAGTGAGAAACCTCTCCCTCTGGCAAGGGCTCTGGGGCCTTTCCTTCCATTTGATTGTGCTAGCCTAGGTCATATGCCCACCTCTGAACCAAAACCATCACGAGAGCAATATTGCACACTGATTGGTCTACACCAGTTAGTGTCTACGTTTGGAGAGAAAGGCGAGTCACATTCCAGAGGGGTATGGTGGATACTTCAACAAAACTGGTGTCTTGTTAGGAAGGATTGGGGGATGGATACATGGGTGGGATAAGGTAAAGAGGTGATTTCTGGTTAGAAGGTAGAATTCCAAGGGATGCCTTTTGGGCATAGCTGATCAAAGACCTGGAGGCAGTCACCTGCCAGGAACCAGGAGGGAGCCCTGGTGGTGCAGTGGTTAAGGACTTGGTTTCTACCCAGAAGGTCGGCGATTGGGACCCACCAGCCACTGTGTGGGTGAAAGATGTGACAGTCTGTTTCCATAAAGATTCACAGCCTTGGAAACCCTATGGGGCAGTTCTACTCTGTCCTATAGGGTTGCTATGAGTCAAAATTGACTTGACAGCGAAGGGTTTGTTTTTTATTTATTTATTTATTTTTTGTATGAGCCAGATTTTGTGCTAAGTGCTGGAAATACAGGAGAAAATGAGATGGATAGTTAATTTCCTCATGGGCTTCTAATGAGGGAGACAGACAACAAATAAATAAAACGAACATAGAATATAAGGTCACTGGGTAGTGCAATTGGTTTGCAGTTAGCTGCTAACCTAAAGGTTGGCAATTCGAAGCCACTCAGTGGCTCCATGGAGGAAGGGCCTGGGTAACTCCTTCCATAAAGATTAAAGCCAAGAAAACCCTACGGAGCAGTGCTACTCTGTGGCGCACGGGATTATCATAAGTCAGAACCAACCCAGTGGCAACACGGTAGCGTTTATATGCGTGATAAAGAAAGATAAGGCAGGATAAGCAGGACAGAGAAAAATGGGAGAGAGAGGTGTCCAAGGCCCTTGGCTTAGGTGGACGTTTGAGTAGCCACTTGAAGGGCATGATGGAGTGAACCAAGGTGGAACCTGGGGGAAGACTGTTCCCAGGTAGAGGGAACAAGTGCAAAGGACTTGGGATTCTAAAAATCCCAGGTGAGACTACGTGGCGCATATGGGGGACAAGGAGGTGGACAAGGGGCAGAGTAGTAGGCAATGAGGGCAGAGAGGCAGCCAGGGTCAGGTCACACATGGAGGGCCTCGCAGACTTTGTCCTCACTATGAGTAAGCTCTTGAATTCATGGTGATGGAGGACAGTATTGAAGCTCTCTGGCTTGTGGGGAAGACCTGACCCTCTCCCCCACCACTCTGCCCTGAGTGACTTCAACCGCTTCTCCTCTCCTCTCTTTCAGGCCATGTACATGTTCTACGCACTGGCCATCGTGTGTGATGACTTCTTCGTGCCCTCCTTGGAAAAGATCTGTGAGGTACGTGCTCTTGCTCTCCCTGTGCCCGAGCCCCGGGTTCCACTCCTTCTCAGGACCCCGAGGCCCGAGGTGGGCTCTGGCCCCTCAGCTGAGATTCTGCAAGTGCCCTTGCCTGCACCATATCCTGGGAATGCCAGGGATCAGCATGCTTGGGCGTCATGGGCTACAACGTCGGTACAAGTCTCTGTAAACCTGCTTGGAATCCCGTGGTCCTGATGAATAGTTAGAATTTAACCCCAGTGACCAGCTTTCTCCTGCTCCATTGAACATAACCTACAAGCACTATTTGTGGGCTTCTTCCCCATTTTGTTTTCCTCTTTTAAACTCTTCCTTTCTCCCTGTATCTCCTCTATTCTCCTCTCCGCTGTTTCCTTCTGCTCTCGTGCCCTCCTCAGTGGCTTGTGGGGGCCTCACAGTCAGACACCTGCAGCCACACACCTCAGCACGCTTCCTCTCTGTCTGTACAGAAACGCGCACAGCCACGGCCCCAGAGGTGAAAGATGAAAGAATTGGATATTGAGATCAGGAAGGGACCCTGTGAGAAGGCATCACAGTGAACACCAGGCTGAATCCTGAGTTAAATCCCTTTCATCAAAAATCTTCAACATACCAAGAACTCTTTCATTCTGCACCTCTTTCATCTCTTTGTCTTCGAAATGTAGTTTCCTTTACCTGGAAGCTTTCTATTTTATGTTATTCTTAATTCAGAATCCTGGTTTTCAGAAGGGATTGCTCCCAGGCACACCTCCCATCTGGAACTCAAGTTTCTTTATGCCAGTACCTCTCAAACTTTGCCACCCCTCCCCTGCTCGCCCCCAAGTTTCTGATTCGGAAAGTCTCCGGGAGGGCTAGGACAAGCAAGAATTTCATTTCTAACAAGTTCCCAAGTGATACCAAGGCTGCTGATCCAGGAACCATGAGAACCACTAGCTTAAGCAGTTTCTTCTATATCCTGGAAGCTTGTTAGTTTTTTGTACTTTGAAAAAAATAAAATAAAAATGGGTCATTACATAATAGCCACAGAGGAGCAATGGGAGTGTGGAAGCAGGAGAAGGAGGCGGGTGAGACGCTGTCCGAGGTGGACGCTGGGCACGGCGGAGTCCCTTCCATCAACTTGATTTAACTCGGGAGCAGGGTCAGCCTTATCTAGAAGAGGAGGAAGCAGTTAAGCACCTGTAACTGGCGTCATGTATAATATCTGAAGTACAACCGTTCGGGGACCTCTTCTTCATGCAAAGCACAGTTACTCTCTCCCACACAACTTTCCTTTTTTTCTAATAATATAGTTAAGACCCTGTCCTAGAGATGTAAATACAGTTGTCAGAGTGTCCTCTGCTTGGTCAAGGGGCCCACACAGTCTGCAAGCCTCCTACGCACCCATTTATAGGAAGAGGCAACCAGAGACCTAGAAAGGGCATAAAAAGAGGGGAAGGGTGAGGCTTTTTGTTTGTTTTTAAGGATAAAAGGAGAGGAAATGAACAATGAAAAGGAAGGAAAATGTTTAATGAAAAAAAAATGTTAAGTTTTATTGGGCCCCTGATACGCCAAAAGAGACCCTAGTTGGTGTAAACAGTTAACGCACTGGACTGCTAACTGAAAGTTTGGCAGTTTGAGTCCACCCGGAGGCACCTCAGAAGAAAAGCCTTGCAGTTTAGAAAAATCAGCCATTGCATACCCTGTGGAGCAGCTCTACTCTGACACACATGGGTTACCATTAGCTGGAGCTGACTCGGTGGCAACTGGGATGTCCCAGAAACAGCTTGGTTGGTCAATGTATGTAGTGTTAATATGTCCACATGTCTCTTTAATCATCACCAGAACTCTACGAGGCAATTATTATCCCTTCTTTACAGACCGGGAAACCAGGGTTCAGAGAAGTTGAGTAACTTGGCCTAGGTCACACACCTAGTTAAAGGTGGAGCCCAGGTTTGAACTCATCCACCTGGCCTCCCTGCCTCTTGATGCTCACTTCTACCCTACTGGCAAAGACAAACTTGGGCCAGGCAATGCTCCTACTTAGAACTAGCTCACCTGTGGGACCCACAGCCAGAGCGGGGGGATGGAAACAGGAGAGGCCTCAGCTTGGATGGCGTCTTCCAGAGCTCTTCCAGCTCCCACACAGTTAGTCCAGAGGAATGTGCAAGATCAGTCTAGCAATGGAGCGTGGTCCCTGCCTGTCTC
The DNA here is from genome assembly GCF_030014295.1 of Loxodonta africana. NCBI lineage: Eukaryota > Metazoa > Chordata > Mammalia > Proboscidea > Elephantidae > Loxodonta > Loxodonta africana. The sequence goes on along the minus strand of NC_087365.1, from coordinate 8,266,269 downwards.
CTCTGAAGATGCAGGATACCTCCATCTTAAACAATCCTAGTACCGCAGAAATGGTATGCCTGTGAAGGCTGGGTAGAATGAGGAAAGAGTTTACATGTATTTAGAGACCCAGTATGTTTACATCTTCTGAGGGATGTGGAGTTACCCTGTCTCAGAAGATAAGAGGATCCTGGTGAGGGTGGCCCCACAGTTGCCTAGGGAGCTTCTCCGACTCTGGCTTCTGTTTCCCTGCCTTTGCTTTCCCTCGTCACCTTTCAGTGATGTGATATTGTGTACTGAATTGTTGTTCTTAAACTGAAGTTGGGGCAGGGGGAGGAGACAAGCTCAGAAGGATGTTGCTTTCAACTTTAGTGAAAGATGAGTTGGGAGAGAAAGCCATGCCCTTCAACAAATCAGAGCATAAGGGGAAAACTCTCACTCAGTCTCAAATGCTTTAAAGGGGAAATCAGAAAAAAAATGGTGGGTGGGAGGAAAGAAAATGGAAGAGAGAAGTGAGAAGGGTGTTGCAGAGGAGGACTGGAGCAGCCCTTGGAGGATCTCTATGGCAGAGCCTTTCAAGGATGGGTATTTGAGGCAAAAAAAGAGTCTGAGCCATAGGACCAAGGGAGGGTGATGCCTGGGGCTTGAATCCATGTGGGGAGCCCTGAGCGCTAGGCAGGCGTTCGGAGTTATTCAGTACTCAGGAGGGAGGTAGGGAAGGTCTTTGACAGCTGTGTCAGGGTATATAGGAAGAGTCCAGAGGCAGGGAGATCCCCCAGCCAGTGATTCTAAGACCCCCAGTGAGATGCTGCCAGGACTGAAGCAATTTACAGATGAGAGAGGAATGGGTGTAGGAGACCTGGAGGAAGAAGCAAAGTGATTGGACATGGAGATGAAGAAGAGAGAGGACCTGGAGATGACCCCAGTGTAAGTTTAGACTCCACCTCATCCAGGACCCCAAGCTGGAGAGAGCGTCAGCCACGCAAGGCTCACAGCCAGTGCCTGCAACCACTCTTGGAGCTGTGAGCTCTGTTTCATTACCTTCCTCACAGGCTCCTGCCCTGGGGAGAGTCTGCACAGGGTACACCGCACCACCGCACCTTTCAGGCCTGCTCAGCACCCCATGTGCAGTTTAGCTGCTCGGTGGCCAGCAAAGGAACCTAGGAGGAAGTCCAAATCCTCAGCGAGGGCTCCAGGCTGCAGCAGACACAGCTCAGGTGGTGGCGCCAGGGGCCACACCGAGGTCATGCTGCCCATCCAGGCTGAGCCAGGGAGTGCAGCCAAGGAGCAGCTAGAAAGGAAGAAGGCAGCAGAAACCAACCTCTCCTGGCTGGAAGGCAGAGGGCGGCTGGCTCTTTACTGACAGCAGCTTACTTTATTCATCCTGACGAGATGCAAACATGCTATCCAACCTCTAATGTATACTTGTCTGAAAATCACCTTTCGGTTTAGCAATAGGGTACCGTGGAGAGTCAGATAGTGTAGAGTGTCTTGGCAGGGCTGATGCCTCATCAACACCCTCTTCCACTGTTCCTAACCCTGGAGTTTCAAGTCAGCACTGAGGATGGCGAGGTGGGTTCAGGAGAATGACCCACCTGCTCCCAAAGCCTCCACAGAGTGGCCATCTAGAGCCAGGGCTTCCAGAGTGGTTACCACGGGCCTCCTTTAACGTGCAGATCAGCACGGTATTTCAAAACTCAGGACATTTTGCATAAAAACCTGGATTATTGGCACATCTCAAAAAATTAAAGTATCTGAGCATTTCTGCCTTTGGACATGTGCTATGTGGCCTTGTACCAGCCTACTCCCCACAGTCCTGTCACCTGCATGGCCCCAGAGGTGTTTGGGGTGGGGACCCCGACCTCCTCAGGAGTGTTAACTGCTATGGACATGCTGTCCTTGCTCTAGTCCTGCCCACCTGAGGAAGGTGGTGAGAGGAGCTTGACCGGCAGTGGTTCAGAGGCTTGGCCAAGCTCTGGGAGGAGGAGGCTGGAGGCAGAACCTGAGCTCTGACCCAGGCTCCATCCCACCGCTCTCATTGAAGCCCTGGTCTTTGCCTTTCAGGGCACGGGGCCTCAGGAATCTTGACTCATCTGTGTTTTTCTTTGCTTCCCTATAGCGCCTGCACCTCAGTGAAGATGTGGCTGGGGCCACGTTCATGGCAGCTGGCAGCTCAGCCCCAGAGCTGTTCACATCTGTCATAGGTAGGTGATGACGTGGGAGCATCTCAGCCCTCACCTCTGAAGGAAGGGGCTCTGGGGACACAGGGCCTTCCAGTGGGAATCCAGCAGCTCTGCCACCACCAGGGATTGAGAACCCCGAAGCCCAAACAAGCAAAGCATCAACCTCCTGCTCCATTAATATCGATTATTTTCTTATCCATTATATCAATTATTTTTAGTTAAGTGGCACTTCTCCTTTGCATGAACTTGTCCCAGACCAAGTGCTAGTGCCCCTTCCATGCCTCCGCTGCCTGGCACACCTACCCTGGTGCAGCAGCTGACGCGGGTCTGTGTTTCAGGGGTCTTCATCACAAAGGGTGACGTGGGTGTCGGGACCATCGTGGGCTCGGCCGTGTTCAACATCCTCTGCATCATTGGTGTCTGTGGACTCTTTGCAGGGCAGGTAAGGCTAGTGGCTCACTTGGGCCAGCCAGATGTGGTGGCTGGGGAGGGATGGCCAGGGTGAGGCAGTGTACGGTTCTGCTGGAACACAGCAGCAGTGCCCAGCGGTGCAGGGCAGCCAGAGCTGGGACCTCAAACCCAGGAGGCTGCTAACTTGAATGGAAAACTCTCACGCCAGTGCTCTTTGGCCTCCACGTTGACTGGGTCTAGAGAACCCAGGTCCTCCTAAATAAATAACCAGCCTGAAGAATGCAGGTGATGTGTTTGAAGGTGTCCCGCTCAGAACCCTTGTGACACATTTTGACTTCAACTGAAATGACCTGAGATAATTTATGTCTGCTTTTGCCTCCATAAAAATAGAGTACAAAGAGAGAGAGGCAGGAAGAGACAGATTTTTTTTTTTTTTTTTGCTGAAACCCATTTGAAATGATCATAGTTTGGAATCAGTCTTTCTTTTCCTACAGTGATCTGGCATTTTATTTGCATGTTTGCTTTAGCTTGTTTCTTAGGGCTGTGAAGGGCTTCAGGTGCCTGAATTTCACTCGTAGAGACTACCGCACCATGCGGGGAGGTCACGGCCTGTGTCCATCATGAGCGCTGGTGCCTGTTTTGGAAAGTCATGAGAAGAAGCCCAGGAGTCACCGAGCAATGTGGAGGCTGCCAGTGGCTGCAGGCTTCGTAGCCTGCAGCAGCACCTGAGAGCTGGCAGCTGTCCCCCCAGCTCTGATCTCCTAGGTTTTCCATAGGCATCTTGTTCAGAAACAAAATGGTTGTTGCCTTTCTCTACCTAAACATCCAAGACTTTAGTATCTTCTAGAAAAAGTGACTTCTAGGAGCCCACTGAGGCCACCTCGCTGTATTTAAAACCAAAACCAGTATCGTTAAGTCAGTTCCAACTCATGGAGACCTCGTGTATCAGAAAAGAACTGTGCTCCATAGGGTTTTCCGTGGCTGATTTTTCAGAAATAGGTCACCAGACCTTTCTTCTGAGGTGCTCCTGGGTGGACACGAACCTCTAACCTTTTGGTTAGCAGTTGAGCCATTAACCACTTGCAACACTCAAGGACTCCGCACTTAGAAAGCTGGTAGTCCTAATCAACTCCCTTAGTACAGAGGATGCCGTGTCCTGCTGGAGGCTGCCGGCTGGTTTGAAGGATAAAAAGAGCCATGGTGTCCTGGTGAGCCCATCTCATAATACCCTTTTCCAGAACCTTCTGTCTTTCAGTCAGCTGGCCAGGGATGCCCAGTGCTGCCCACTTCTCCAATGCAGTTTCTCTGATACACTCGGGAGCACTGTTACTGTTCTCCACGCCCGCATTTATTACTGACATCATCTCCTTCTGCAGATTGATTTCTCCAGGTTGCCTCTTGGGTTAGCTGCTTCCGTGTGACATCTTTATCTCGTCAGGAATCCGGCTCAGGAGCCCACAAGGGATGGGGCACTTCTGAGAAGGTGCCTCCCGGAAAGCCTTTTCCATGAGTGGTGATTGGGTTCTACCCAATTGGGCAGATAGAACATTTTCTTTTTTCTCATCCTTTTAGTCAATTATATCTCAATCTTAGATTGTGTGGACCCGTCATACTGTGATTTTGAGAAACTCCTAGAAAAGTAGTTGGTACAAAAAAAAAAAAATGCATCTCTGTGTTTGCCTTTGATGCCATTTGCACTTGGCTGGCACTGATTCCTGTTGGACACCTTCTCCTCGTCTTGCAGGGATGGATCACCAAATGTAGCAGGAGAGTCTGTTGCTGGCAGCACTGTCTTAATTAACATTGTCACCATTAGCAGTACGGTTATTAGCCTGGCCGTTATTAGTGCTGTCATTAGTCCATTACTCATCTGTACCTGAAGCTTGATTCCAAAGCAAGCCCACAGGGGAAGAAATAATGTAAAGAAATTAAACAAATAGCCAGGAAGTGTTTAGTAAATGCCAAGCAACTAATTACTTAGGAAATGGTTTGGGTGCATTTGTGTTTCATAATTGATTAGCAATGCAGTTAATCACCAGTTTGGTTAGAACACCTGCATAAAAGGCAAATTGCCTCCTAAACATCAACTGAGGTTGTGATTGGTCATCTTAGCTCCTTTGGAACACTCCTATTTGGCATGTCTCCCAACCCCAAGTGGCCATGGAGAGAAGTAACAGCCACGACTGAGCCCAGAGTCCATACAACGACTTTGGGTGTCAGCCCTTCCTCCTGGCATCCCTTCCCTTTCCAAGGGCACCCCTCTTTTGCAGGGCTTTGTAGAATTCCTGAAGTCTTTACAGAAGAGGAAAAATGGGGTTTGGGAAAGAACATGGGCCCAGGAGTCAAACTGCCCTGGGTTTGAATCCTGACTCTGCCATTTTCTGGCTGTGGGGCCTTGGAGAAGTTACTCAGCCCCTCTAAGCCACTCTAGGTTTCCTCATCTATTGAGTGAGTGTAAAAGTACCTAGCTCCTAGCATTGCCTTGAGGAAGAAACATAGCATGTTCAGCAGTAGCAGCATGGTAAGTGTTCAGTAAAAGTTAGGCATCATTAGGAACTTTCAGAAGAGTACTGATCTCTGAGGTCCTCACCTCCAAAATTCTACCCTAGATCACTGTGATAATTTGGCCAGCAGCTTGGTGGAACTTATCTAACACTCAAGGCATGCCCAGAGAGAAGGAAAAGGAAGTCAGAGAGAAGGTCTTTGAAATGAAAATCAGAATGAGAAGATGTTGATAGAAGGACGCTCAGAAGATGGATAATTTCATACTGTCTGGTCAGTGGGAAGAAAAGAGAGATCAGTAGGGCATAAACGCTGCGCAACCTAACATGGAGAAGAGCCCTCCGAGGCGTCCAGAGCTGGTGCAGTGAAACATTACAGCAGAGGGCGGCAATGGGAATCCAGTCCTGGGTCTCGCTTAGCACTGTGTTTAGGTTGCGCCACACTCTTGTTGGGCTGGCAAAATTGGTAATGAGTGCCACGGGCATCTCCCTCGTGCGTTCCGGTATCAAGCGCTGCACATGACGGAGTCTGCTACCCATCTGAAATCACAGTAATTAAGCTGTGAGGTTTGAGTTCCTGTCTCAATTAGAGTTTTGATGAATTCACTGTAATTAAATGTCTGCTGCATTTGCAGTTTGCAAACAGGCCCAGTGCTCTGTGTTCGCCTGAGGTGCTTCGGGGAGTTTTATGGGACAAGAAGGAAATTGCTTCTTAGAAAGTGGCTTATGGAGTGGTTCTCAGCATCCCTGAAAGATATTCACAGGGCTGTGGTCCTGCACATTTTCTTTATGTAGAAATAAAAAATAATAACAAAAGGAAAACCTCAAACTTTCTATGCAATATCCAATTGTCTTGCGACGGCATAAATTCACATATTGTATCCAAAGGACTAGTGCCAAATTTGTAAAACAATGCGCTTATGAATTTTAAATCTGCCATTTGGAGCCTGTTATGCTTTAAATACGTAACCACAAACAGAGAGTAAACAGTTTAACTGCATCCCAGATTAGGACTTTCATATTCCGACTGCTGCAGGCTGGCAGATGGATAGCTGCAGTTTATAATAAAGAGCTCCAACATCAGCCCTCCTGGCGTCCTAGAAATGTGTCTGATGTTCCTTGCAAGCTCCATCGAGTCCTGGCGAGATTCGCCTTTCTTCAAATAGCACTCTGCCCACGCTGGTTCTCTCACACAAGCCCAAGCAGCACCCAGAGGCTGCACATCACAATTGAAGCCTGCCTTAGCTTGGGTTTCCCCAGAAGGAGACCCTAAGCAACGATTTGAGTGCAAGTAGTTCATTTGAAAGGTGGTCCCAAAAAATGCCAGTAGAGCAGTGAGGAAGTGAGGCAAGGAAGAAGAGAGCCAATGAAGGGTATGTTAGCAAGTGTGGGAAACTGGGGCCTCATCTTTCTTCCGGGAACCCTGGGGGACTGTGGAACGCAGGGCTCTAAGTTATACCACCTGACAGACAGGAGAGCTGGTGTTCTTGCCCACCAACTCCTGTTACTCGTTGGCTCACGACTGCTTCCGAAAGCCGTTGATTCCTTGACGTTCCAACTTGCTGGGCACAGGCAGGGCGGCTTTGGGATCCAGAGAAAAATCCCCAGGCCAAGAGATGTTGGGACTGGCAGGTAGAAGTCAGGAGTGCAGACGTGAAATGTTAAGGTGGGGAGATATGAGTGGGGCCGGGCAAACATTTGCTGCAAACTCAAAAATAAGGGTTTAAAAATAACCCATCTGCTGGGCCTCATCCCCAACGCCCCTGGGGCTGAGTAAGAGTCCTGGGTCCGGGTGTCTTGTGCTTAGTGAGTTTTCTTTAATGTTAAAAATAGTAGCCACATTTATTAAGCATCTCCTGTAGATACGTACCACACTAGACACCCGATAAATATTCGTAGAAATATACCTACTAAGTTTTAAGAAGCCATTATCCTCTTTAACAGACAGGAACCAGATCCCCTAGGAGGCTCCTATGAAGGGGTTAAGCCTGGATTCAAGCCCACATCTGCTGATTGTTAAATCCATTCACCCTCCACTGGGGAACCTATGATTTAAAACCTCCAGTTGTTACTATTGGGTTCTCAGGATTACATTAGCCCTTCTGTGTTCTGTAGGACGTTCTGGGTGTAGGAGCCAGGTACAATGCGAAGAATGGACGCCAGCTAAATGGTGGTGATCTAGGTCAGGGATGGAGTCCTTCAACCTCTCCCCTCCCCAGTGCTCAGCTAGGGGCTCCCGTCACCATCTGACGGCACCTCCCACAGCTGGGCTTTCTCCCTCCCACGCAGTTGGAGATACGAGCTAACAGACACAGTGAGAGGCCCACAGCCTCCTCAGTTTGCCCTGTACACTTTCATGACTGGTTTCTTGTCCCAGAAAAAAAAAAAAAGAAGCCCACCACCGCGCAACCATATTCCAATTCGGGGAAGCAGCCAGACTCCCCAGGAAGCTGGAGGCTGAGGGAAGGGAAGCTTAATACCACAGGCCACTAGTTGCCAGACCTAAAAGTAGTGACAGGGTCCTGCCATCCCCCGGAGGAAGGAGATGAAAGAGGCAAGGAGGAGAAGGCAGGTACAGGAGAAGGCCTTGCCTAGGAAGCCGGATGCTTCCATGTTTGACCCGGTGAGTAGCATTTCCCCAGCGTCTTCTGCAGGCCACCTGTCTCAGGGGGATCTTGTTAGGTTGCAGAGCCCCAGCCCTCACCCCAGAGCACTGATTCAGAAACCTGCTGTACCTACCTGAGGCCCACCTGCAGGCTGGGCTCACATTCACATTCTTGGGCCAAGCTTGGCCCTGGGCAAGAGGCAGCCATCCTGGGGTAGTTGGCCCTGACAGCACAAATGGCCTCCTGTGATGCCCCATTAGGCTTCTGCTTGAGCTCTTACTGTCCCCTAGTAGTTGTCTTTTCCCCATTGGTCCCTCCACCCACGGCCAGGTCCTGCCAGGGCCCCACATCTCGTCTTTCCCTGACAGACACTGTAGTAGTTCCCAGCCCAGCATCCCACCAAGGTCACTTGCCCAGCTCTGCACTACTCCGTCTTGATTGCCTCTGTAGCCCCCACCCCGACATCTCCAGGTCTCTACATTAGCCTTGTCTTTGGCTCACGGCCCTTGTTCCATTCCAGCTTGTTCTACCTCCTCGAAATGACCTCCTGGAGTCTGATCCATTCTCAGACTCAAGATTAGATTGGTTAAGAGGCTTTCAGTCTCAGGTAACAAAAAAACAACATCTAACTGGCATCTTAATGACGAGAATTTACCAGTGACTCTGAAAAATCCAGAGGAAAATAGACATCAGGCATGGTTTGATCAGGGATCAGCCCACTTTCTCTCATTCTCTTGACTCAAACTTCCGCAGTTTCCTTCCTCATACTTGTTTTCCTTCATGGCATAAAATGGCTGTAGCAGTTTCAGGCCTCATGTACACATACCACATTGACCGGGAAAGAGAATGTTTCTCTGCCAACTTCCTCCACCCTACTTCCCTACCCCCCACCCTGGCATCATCAAACAAAAGTCTGATTGGGCCAACTCTTTTCAACTGATCACCTCTGAGCCAATTATAGTGGAAACTGGAGTTAACCAATTGACTTAGTTAATCAAGGACCACCCACCCATGCCTCTCTTCTCCAAGGAATGTGATCAATTCCACCCCGATGCATACTTTCTGACCCCTACGTATTGTACAAAGCAGAGACAAATGACTACAGGAAAAAGCCTGTGTGGTATCCTGTAACTCAGAAGAGAGCATGAACACAGATACTCACTCTGTAAATGTCTGGCTCATACCAGTAGTACCTCTGAAGGAGTAGTGACAGAGAAGGGATAGCCAAAAGACAAAAAGGGCCTTTCTGTGGCACATGAGAGATTTTGTATTCAAGCACATGTTCAAGCCTGTGTTTTTTAAGACTGGGCTACAGTATAATATACTTGGTCCAAGCCCTGAACTCTGAAATTTGTTTATAAGTTTGGGTCCTCAGAAGAAGACACTGAGACAAAGCTTCAAGTGCCAGTAGCTTACTTGAGAGGGGACCCCAGGAGGCACAGGTAGGAGAGTGGGGTTGAGACAGGCAAGGGACAGAAGCCTACAGAGGATGTTTTAATGATCAGGTTACAATCATAGGAAGCTGAGGCACAGTCCTACCGGCACTTCGAGGAGACTGTGATGGACACGCCTAGGGGAGGTCACGCTTGGGAGGGGGAAAAGGGGTATTTATCCTCCAGCTCCCATTAGTAATTGATTGGGACAGCTCCTGGAGTAGTCAAACTGTTGAGCCACAACAGTGGCAAGAGTCACCAATGCTTGCAGTAAGAAGCCACCGCATGGGATATAGACGGGGTGCCATCTGCATCTGCCACGCATTCAACTTGCTGGAAAGAAATTTTCCCTCAAAGTTTCTGCATCTGGGTATCCAGGCATGGGCGCATTTGGATGATACCGCCTTTTACTGACGCACTTGCCTTCAGAAGCAACCAGTCCACCACACCTGTGCAAGTCAGGAAGTCCTAAATGCAACTCGCCTCATCCACAGTCATAACAAATCAGATGCCTGCAGACAGCCTTTGTGAACAGTGCGCAACCCAGAGGTCGGTGCTTTCTCTGAGGAGACACAGGACTTGGGTAAAGGATGAGAAGAATGGAGCATGTACCCTGAGGGGTGATTGTGGTAGGCACTGCTCTGAGGACCTCATTGGCAGAAAGGCTCAGACCGGATCTGTCTGCCTCTCTTCTACGGGCTGTGTTTCCCGCTTCTCCGTTCTGCGCATCTCTGCGCTTGCCACGTGGGTGTCGGTTCCAAAAAAAACCCATTCTTTTTGACAAGAAGTAAGGCACTTAAAAAAGCCACTTTCACTCTCAGGGTCTCAGCTTTCTTACCTATACCAAAAAAACAAAAACAAAACAAACCCATTGCCATTGAGCCAAGTCCAACTCATAGCGACCTCCTAGGACAGAGTAGAACTGCCCCATAGAGTTTCCAAGGAGCGACTGGTGGATTCGAGCTGCCAACCTTTTGGTTAGCAGCTGAGCTTTTAATCACTGCGCTACCAGGGCTCCCCTACTTACCTATACTACTACTAGTAGTGTGTTCTCACCTATCCTTTGATCCTACCACTAATAATAGTAATAGTAACAATGATGGCAAAAATAGCTCAGTGTACAAGCACTTACTCTGCACTAGACACCGTTCTAGCACGTCGCACATAGTAGGTCATTGAATATGACAGGCTTTTGACATAGGTGCTGTTATTATCCCATTTTACCTTTGCAGAACCTGAGGCACGGAGACCTTCAATAGCGTCCTCAAGACTACATGGCTGGTAGCTGAGCTCGATTTGAGCCCCAGCAGTTTCTTTTCTTTCTTTTTTTTTTTTTAAGTCAGGATTTTTGAGGTCAAATTCATCCTTTACAAGCACGGAGCTTGATGAATTTCACAAGTGTGTGAAGCTGTACAACTGCCACCAGAGCTGAGATGCAGCACAGTTCCTCACTCCAAGATATTCCCTTGTACCCCTTTGTAGCCAACCCACTCCCCCACTTCCAGCCCCTTGCAGCCATCGATCTGATCCCTGTCCCTGTAATTTGACCTTACCCAGTGTGCTATATAATCGAGACCTTCTGCCCTGGCTTCTTTCACTGGACGTAATGTTTCTGAGATTAATTCAGGTCAGTGCGTGTATCAGTGTTTTGTTCCTTCTTATTGCCAAGGAGTATCTGATATCACGCATGTCCCACGATTTGTCTGTCCACTCACCAGTTGAAGGACATTTGTGCTGTTTCCATAAACATTCAGAGACACGGCTCTGGGTGGACATATGCTTTCCTTTCTTATGGGGAAATACCTAGGCATGGCACTGCTGGGTCCACGGTAAGTATGTTTGCAAGAAACTGCCAAGCAGTCTTCCAGAATGGCTGAGCCGTATCGTATTCCCAAGCAAGATGTGAGATCCCGGTCACTCAGCGTCGTCACCCTCCGCACCTGGCATTACCAGCTCGTTTGTTTGTTTAGTTTTAGCATTCTAGTGGGTATTGATGGTACTCGCTGTGGTTTTAACTTGCATCTCTCTGATGATTCATGATGTTGAGTATCTTTCGCGTGCTTGTTTGCGGTCCATACATCGTCTTCACCAGAGAGTCTGTTCAAACCTCTTGTCTCTGTTTTAATTAGAGTTTTTGTCCTCTTTGTATTCAGGGGCCCAGGCCATGTCTTAACTATTACCCTCACCATCCCCTGAACCCTCTGTGTGTTTTATTTTCATTTCCAAGTCAATAGAGAGCAGGGCCATTAGGATTTAAAGTGATCATAAGAATGTTTTATTAATTTTGTTGCTTAAATTTGGGCTTGCAGCCAGAGGTACAGGAAATAGCATCCTTCAACTGTGTGGGAGAAAGTGAAGAAGCCACTTCCCTTTAGTCTGGCAAACCTGGGTTTAGAAGTAACTGAAATCTGAGATGGTCATTCCAGAAATGGAGGAGGAAACTAGGAGTCTCTGGCTGGTGGTGACCATTCCTTCACAGTAACTAAGTCTCACATCGTTCCCTGAAAGCGAGCGAGGTGTGTGGAGTTTCAGGCCACTGGCAATGTCCTTGGAAAGGGTATCGTTGGTGTTAGAGAAGGCTTCCAATTTACGTGGAGTCCAGAACCTCACAACCATTACAGCTGAGCATCACCCCTGGCCGGGGAGAGTCCATCTTTTGGACACAAATGTCATTTCTCTCCATGATCATACCCACCGGAACTCAGAGTCTCCCATGCTGCCCCCCATCATGGTATGTGGGGCCCTGAGTAGGAATTCACAATGTGGGCTCCTGTCAAAGTGGACCAGAGCCAAAGAAAAAAAAAAAAAAACCCACTGCTGTCAAGTCAATTCCTACTTATAGTGACCCTATAGGACAGAGTGGAACTGCCCCACAGGGTTTCCACGGCTGTAAATCTTTACAGAAGCAGACTGCCACATCTTTCTCCTGTGAAGCGGCTGGTGGGTTCGAACTGCTGACCTTTCAGTTAGCAGCCGAGTTCTTTAACCACTGAACCACCAGGCTTCCTGAACCAGAGCCAGCCACCCACTCGTAGAAATACAGAAAAAGATCTAAACTATGGGCCACCTCCCCTCAAGGACCTGAGACTGGAGTTTAAGGGTTAACATAATGAGCACAGAAGCCAGGCTGGCTGACAGATGTCCATTTTATTTATTTCTTTTTGTTTAAGGACCACATATGTAGTTCTTTCTTTGTGCCAGGCACTGTCCTTACAGCTTTACCCACGTGAACTCATTTGATCCTCACAATAACTCTGTTTATACAAAAGAGGAATCTGAGGCTCAGAGAGGTTAAGTAACTTGGCAGCCACAGAACCAGTGAGCTGAGAGGCTTTCAGGACCACAGCGATACAGCAACAGCAGCGTGGACGTGCTAAGTCTCCCCCAAGCTCAGCTCGCAGGAGTCAGCGTAGACCAGGGTCCTTTTACAGTAAGACGCCCTCCATATTGCGGCTGTTCCCCCATTCCTTCATGGCTCAGCACCTTTCCATCTCTCCCTAAACAGGAGGGCATGATCGGGTGAAAAGGGAAGGGTAGGCCAGCAAACAGCTCACCCCCACTGGAATGCACGCACCCATGTGTGCCCGCTGCTGAGTGCGTGCACAGATTCTTCTAGTGGACTCTGCCGTCTTGGGCCCACATACCCATCACAAGCTCTGTGAGAGGTGCTAGCAGGTCTGGGCTCCCCCAGCCTTGGCATGAGGAGACTCCTCCTCCACTTGTTGCAGTTACTGTCACGTGGACCCCAGCTTACGACGACAAAGCATTGCCCAGTGCTGCTCTACTCTCACCTCACCATCGTTGGTCCATTGCTGCAGCCACTATGTGTTGTGAGTACCTTCCAGCCTAGCAGGCTCCTCGTCCAGCACTGTATTGGCCAGTGTTCTTTTGTGATCCATAGGGTTGTCATAGATAAGTTTTGGAAGTAGGTCACAAGGCCTTTCTTCCTGGTCTGCCTTAGCCTGGAAGCTCTGCTGAAACCTGCCCATCATGGGTGATGCTTCTGATATTTGGAATACTGGTGGCATAGCTTCCAGCATCATAACAACACCCAAGCCACCACAGGATGACACCCTAATAGACAGGAGGTGACAGGAGTGTAGGGAATCTCTTTTTGGCCAGGAGAGAACCACCAAACTCTGCTGCAAGCATCATGAGAGTGTGGCCATCTTGGTCTTGTTCCTACTGTATCCTCAGTACCCAGAGCAGTGCCTGGTACACGGTAAGCACTAGATCGATCTTCAGTAAGTGAATGGTGGATTGATACACTGACCTTGACATGGGGTTGTGGGGTGGGGGATGACTATATGGTAAAAGGTAACAGGCTCAGTAATGTGTGAGATGGAGGTGGTGAGTGGGATGCAGTGATGACTGTCACAATTTGCTACCAGGGAGACGAAAGACAAGATGGATTGAAACAATGGAAATACTTGGGCAGGACTTAAGACATAATCATGAAACAGATTCATTCTTTTTCGTCCCGTTCGTTTTTTGCTTCATTCATTGCCTATGTGTATAGGTATAGGAAAGGTTCCTGCCTCCCAGAGTTCATAGACCAGTGGGGGAAACAGGCAAAGAGCAAGTAAGCCAAGAAATGATCAAATAATAGTAAAAGAAAAAAAAGCTCTTGAAGGAAATACACTGGCAATGGGATAGTAGATGGCAGTGGAGAAGGTGATGGAGCAGCTGTAGCTAGGGTGGTCTGGGAAAGTGTCTAAAAAGAAGCTCAGATCAGGAGGAGGAGACTCCACATGGAGATCTGGGAGAAGAAAGTTCCATGTGGAAAGAGTGGTGGGTATTCAGACAAGAGCAAGCTTGGCATGTTTGAGCATCAGCAAAAGAGGCTGGTTTGGAGCCTGATGGAGAAGGGGGAGTGTGTGCGAGAGAGAGCTCAGAGAGAGAGGCTGGCAGGGGCCGGGTCGTGTCGGGCCTTAGGGACGTGGTGAGGATTTGGGTGCAGTGGAGGGCCACTGGAAAGTTTTAAATGTAGAGTAACGTTATATGATTGATACTTTTGGGGGAAGGGCTCTGGGGGGCAGGACGGTGGCAGGGAGACCAGTTGGAAAGCTATTGCGCACAGTAGGCTGGACAAGAAATTACGAGTCTTGATTGGGGTTTTCAGGAGTAAAGATAAGAAGTGGTTGTTATATGTGTAACGTTTTTGGAGGTGGCACTAAGAGGACTTGCTGGTCAGTTGGACATGGGGGTGGTGGAATGAGAAATATCATGGAAAACTCTGCGTTTTTGTCGTGAGCCGTGTTATCAAGTCAATAAATATTTATCGACTGTACAAATGAGTACAAATTGGCTCATGAGAAATTCAGAGAGTTGTTTTTAGAGAGCGGCTGACTTATTATTTAACCTGTATGACATCTGCCATTGCTGTGATCTAGAAACTTGGTAGGGTTGCAGAAATAACCTAAAATGTGAGATTTTACTTTATAATTGGAAGTTTGATCATCAATTCTTTATTCACTGACCACTTTGCTTGGCAACTTGTGTCATTCACTGCCAAGCCCAGCCTCACTGAGCAGCCCAGCTCTCTAACTAAGCCACTGCTACTGCTGGGTATCACTTATGGTGACAGTTCTGATTCGCTCTTCTTAGACCTCAGATGTCCTGACCCTGAACTCCAAGACAGCCCTGCCCATCTCTATGTCAGCCTCATCGTTATGAATTTTCAGTCAGAACCTAGGAGTTCCATAGAGCACTAGGGGTCATGATTCACACAGGGTGAGGCAGGGTGAAAACGGCTGAAATCCACAGCATTTAATATCACTGTGGCTTGACCCATCGGGTTTCCTGTCACCCTTTTCTTTACCTTTTCACCCCTTTTCTACCTAAGGTCCAGGTAGAGCATGGATGTTTTATCAGACACTACCAGGCTACTGTACCAATGGCATCTCTTTCCTCCAGATTCTCTGAGCTCCCGACAAGCCTTTTCTCTGCTTGCAAAGCCATCAGGCAATTAGGGTCTCGGTTTCCAATTTTAAAATGGAACAGCAGGGAGAGACGCAAGGGAAAGTTTGTGTTTTTTTTGTTTTTTTTGTTTTTACTATAACAAAACACTTTGCTACTTCAGTCCTTTTTATTCCAGGCCAATCTCTCTTTATTTACGTAAAGCCAGCCTTTCTGCCTCCTGATACAGCTGCTCTTTCCTGCAGGGGAAATATATCCCTGCATTTAAATAGAAACCTTAAGACTGGACCGGAGCCTGGATCTCCAAGTGAGAAAGAAATGAGTGCCGTTAACATTTCTAGATAATGTGCAGACCTTTGCAGACAGTGGTAGAACCTATGGGCCAAATGCCAGACTTCCACTGACAAAGTAAGATGGGTAGAGGTTAGCCTGGAGTCCCTCATTAAATCTGACCCAGCCAAGGGTGGCTTTCCTTGAACATGGCAGGGTCAACCAGCTGCCATGTAGTTGATTTTGACTCGTGTGTGTCAGAGTAGAACTGTGTTCCATAGGGTTTTTACTGGCTGATTTTTCAGAAGTAGACCGCTAGGCCTTTCTTCCTGGGTGCCTCTGGGTGGATTCGAACCTCCCACCTCCCAATTAGGAGCTGAGCTTTTTAACCATTTGCACCACCCAGGGACAGTAACTTTCATTCTCCCTGTCCCTGTAGTGGATATCCATGAGTTGCCCCTCTCTGGGAGATGGGAAGGGAAAATGGCCTTACTGTTCCTTGTTTGTGATTTTTTTTCCTGGATGAAATTGTGGCCACAGTTGAGGTATGGCAAATTAGAATTAGGACACTTGATCCAGTTGCCAGCAGCTGGGAGACTCAAGGCTGGTGTAGCTGTAGACAACATCAGGCCTCTGACTTCATGGTTTTAAGATTTTGCTCATTATACATAAATGCTTTTGTCTCTCCGCTCTCCTGCTCTGCCCGTCATTACTGCAGCATGCTGCTTCTGAAAACTCGGGCCCCAGACTCCCCACAGCATCTTTGCTTTCTTCTTCTTCTTTTTTTTTTTTTTTTTTAGCAATATACAGCTTCCTTCTCCCAGTTACTATCTGTTCTTGCTTTAAGAATGATTTTAGTATTCTTAGCTAATCTTTATTGGGATTCATTAACACATGGAATAGTGTTAACTCATTTAATCTTTATATCAGCCCCATGGTCAAGATTCTGTCTTTCTCATTTTACTGATGAGAAAACAGAGCTCAGGGTAGGGGATTGAGAAATTGGCCCAGACCACACGCCCAGGAATAGCAGAGCTGGGATTTGGAATGAGGCAGCTTGGTTCTAGAGTGTGCTTTTTTTTTTTTTAATTGTGCTTTAAGTTTACAAATCAAGTCAGTTTGTCATACAAAAACTTATACATGCCTTGCTATGTACTCCTAGCTGCTCTCCCCCTAAAGAGACAGCACACTCCTCCTCTCTACCCTTTATTCCCCGTGCGCATTGAACCAGCTCCTATCCCCCTCTGCCTTCTCATCTCGGCTCCAGATAGGAGTTGCCCACATAGTCTCATGTGTCTACTTGAGCAAAGAAGCTCACTCCTCACCAGAATCATTTTCTGTCTTATCATCCAGTCCAATCCCTGTCTGAAGAGTTGGCTTTGGGAAGGGTTCCAGTCTTGGGCTAACAAAGGGTCTGGGGACCATGACCTCCAGGGTCCCTCTAGTCTCATCAGAACATTAAGTCTGGTCTTTTTATGAGAATTTGAGCTCTGCATCCCACTGTTCTCCTGCTCCATCAGGGATTCTCTCTTGTTTTCCCTGTCAGGGCCATGATCTGTGGTAGACAGGCACCATCTAGTTCCTCTGGTTTCAGGCTGATGTAGTCTCTGGTTTATGTGGCCCTTTCTGTCTCTTGGGCTAATCTTTACCTTATGTCTTTGGTGTTCTTCATTCTCCCTTGCTCCAGGTGGCTTGAGACCAATTGATGCATATTAGATGGTGGATTGCTAGCGTTTAAGGCCCAAAACACCACTCACCAAAGTGGAATGCGGAACATTTTCTTGATACGTTTTGTTATGCTGATAGACCTAGATGTCTGCTGAAACCATGGACCCCAAACCGTCGCCCCTGCTATACTGGGGTTCAAAGCATTTGATGGATTTCAGGAAACTTCCATGCTTTGGGTTTAGTCCAGTGGTGTTAACCTCTCCTGTATTGTGTGTTGTCTTTCCCTTCACCTAAAATAGTTCTTGTCTACTAACTAATTAGTGAATACCCCTCCCTCCCTCCCCACCCTCGTAACCATCAAAGAATATTTTCTTCTGTGTTTAAACTTTTTCTTGAGTTCATATAGTAGTGGTCTCATACAGTACTCGTCCTTTTGCAACTGACTGGTTTCACTCAGCATAACACCTTCCAGATTCCTCCATGTTATGAGATGTTTCACAGATTCATGACTGTTCTTAATTGTTGTGTAGTATTCCGTTATGTAAATATACCATAATTTATTTATCCATTCATCTGTTGATGGACACCTTGGTTGCCTCCATCTTTTTGCTGTTTTAAACTGTGCTGCATTGAACATTGGGGGCATATATCTGTTCGTGTAAAGGTTCTTATTACTCTAGAATATATTTTCCAAGGAGTGGGATTGTCGCATCGTATGGTACTTCTATTTCTAGATTTTTAAAGAAGCGCCACATTGATTTCCAAAGTGGTTGTACCGTTTTACTTTTTTTTTTTTAATAATTTTTATTGAGCTTTAAGTGAACGTTTACAAGTCAGTCTGTCACATATGAGCTTATATACACCTTACTCCATACTCCCACTTACTCTCCCCCTAACAAGTCAGCCCTTCCAGTCTCTCCTTTCATGACCATTTTGCCAGTTTCTAACCCTCTCTACCCTCCTATCTCCCCTCCAGACAGGAGATGCCAACACAGTCTCAAGTGTCCACCTGATACAAGTAGCTCACTCTTCATCATCATCTCTCTCCTACCCATTGTCCAGTCCCTTCCATGTCTGATGAGTTGTCTGCGGGAATGGTTCCTGTCCTGGGCCAACAGAAGGTTTGGGGACCATGACCGCCAGGATTCCTCTAGTCTCAGTCAGACCATTAAGTCTGGTCTTTTTATGAGATTTTGGGGTGTGCATCCCACTGATCTCCTGCTCCCTCAGGGATTCTCTGTTGTGCTCCCTGTCAGGGCAGTCATAGGTTGTGGCCGGGCACCATCTAGTTCTTCTGGTCTCAGGATGATGTAAGTCTCTGGTTCATGTGGCCCTTTCTGTCTCTTGGGCTCATAGTTATCGTGTGACCTCGGTGTTCTTCATTCTCCTTTGATCCAAGTGGGTTGAGACCAATTGATGCATCTTAGATGGCCGCTTGTTAGCATTTAAGACCCCAGACGCCACATTTCAAAGTGGGATGCAGAATGTTTTCGTAATAGAATTATTTTGCCAATTGACTTAGAAGTCCCCTTAAGCCATAGTCCCCAAACCCCCGCCCTTGCTCCGCATTCAGTTTATCCCAGAAACTTCTTTGCTTTTGGTCCAGTCCAGTTGAGCTGACCTTCCATGTATTGAGTATTGTTCTTCCCTTCACCTAAAGTAGTTCTTATCTACTAGCTAATCAGTAAATAACCCTCTCCCACCCTCCCTCCCTCCCCGCCTCGTAACCACAAAAGTATGTGTTCTTCTCAGTTTATACGATTTCTCAAGATCTTATAGTAGTGGTCTTATACAATATTTGTCCTTTTGCTTCTGAATAATTTCGCTCAGCATAATGCCTTCCAGGTTCCTCCATGTTATGAAATGTTTCGCAGATTCATCACTGTTCTTTATCGATGCGTAGTATTCCATTGTGTGAATGTACCACAATTTATTTAACCATTCATCTGTTGATGGGCACCTTGGTTGCTTCCAGCTTTTTGTTATTGTAAACAGAGCTGCAATAAACATGGGTATGCATATATCTGTTCGTGTGAAGGCTCTTATTTCTCTAGGGTATATTCCGAGGTGTGGGATTTCTGGGTTGTATGGTAGTTCTATTTCTAACTTTTTAAGAAAACGCCAGATCGATTTCCAAAGTGGCTGTACCATTTTACATTCCCACCAGCAGTGTATAAGAGTTCCAATCTCTCCGCAGCCTCTCCAACATTTATTATTTTGTGTTTTTTGGATTAATGGCAGCCTTGTTGGTGTGAGATGGAATCTCATCGTAGTTTTAATTTGCGTTTCTCTAATGGCTAATGATCGAGAGCATTTTCTCATGTATCTGTTAGCCACCTGAATACCTTCTTTAGTGAAGTGCGTGTTCATATCCTCTGCCCACTTCTTGATTGGGTTGTTTGTCCTTTTGTGGTTGAGTTTTAACAGAATCATATAGATTTTAGAGATCAGACGCTGGTCAGAGATGTCATAGCTGAAAATTCTTTCCCAGTCTGTAGGTGGTCTTTTTAGTCTGTTGGTGAAGTCCTTAGATGAGCATAGGTGTTTGATTTTTAGGAGCTCCCAATTATCTGGTTTCTCTTCGTCATTTTTGGTAATGTTTTGTATTCTGTTTATGCCTTGTATTAGGGCTCCTAACGTTGTCCCTATTTTTTCTTCCATGATCTTTATCATTTTAGTCTTTATGTTTAGGTCTTTGATCCACTTGGAGTTAGTTTTTGTGCATGGTGTGAGGTATGGGTCCTGTTTCATTTTTTTTGCGAATGGATATCCAGTTATGCCAGCACCATTTGTTAAAAAGACTATCTTTTCCCCAATTAACTAACACTGGGCCTTTGTCAAATATTAGCTGCTCATATGTGGATGGATTTATATCTGGGTTCTCAATTCTGTTCCATTGATCTGTGTGCCTGTTGTTGGACCAGTACCAGGCTGTTTTGACTACTGTGGCTGTATAATAGGTTCTGAAATCAGGTAGAGTGAGGCCTACCACTTTCTTCTTCTTTTTCAGTAATGCTTTGCTTATCCGTGGCTTCTTTCCCTTCCATATGAAGTTGGTAATTTGTTTCTCCATCACATTAAAAAATGTCATTGGAATTTGGATCGGAAGTGCATTGTATGTATAGATGGCTTTTGGTAGAATAGACATTTTTACTATGTTAAGTCTTCCTATCCATGAGCAAGGTATGTTTTTCCACTTAAGTAGGTCCTTTTCAGTTTCTTGTAGTAGTACTTTGTAGTTTTCTTTGTATAGGTCTTTTACATCTTTGTTAAGATTTATTCCTAATTATTTTATCTTCTTGGGGGCTGTTGTGAATGATATTGATTTGGTTATTTCCTCTTCGATGTTCTTTTTGTTGATGTAGAGGAATCCAAGTGATTTTTTTATGTTTATCTTATAACCTGAGACTCTGCCAAACTCTTCTATTAGTTTCAGTAGTTTTCTGGAGGATTCCTTGGGGTTTTCTGTGTATAAGATCATGTCATCTACAAGTAGAGATAATTTTACTTCCTCTTCGCCAATCCGGATGCCCTTTATTTCTTTGTCTAGCCTAATTGCTCTGGCTAGGACCTCTAGCACAATGTTGAATAAGACCGGTGATAATGGGCATCCTTGTCTGGTTCCCGTTCTTAAGGGAAATGCTTTCAGGCTCTCTCCATTTAGAGTGATGTTGGCTGTTAGCTTTGTATGCCCTTTATTATGTTGAGGAATTTTCCTTCAATTCCTATTTTGCTGAGAGTTTTTATCATAAATGAATGTTGGACTTTGTCAAATGCCTTTTCTTCATCAATTGATAAGATCATGTGGTTTTTGTCTTTTGTTTTATTTATATGGTGGATTACCTTAATGGTTTTTCTAATATTAAACCAGCCTTGCATAAAAAAGAAAAAAAAAGTTTTTTTTTTTTTTGCATACCTGGTATAAATCCCACTTGGTCATGGTGGATTATTTTTTTGATATGTTGTTGAATTCTATTGGCTAGAATTTTGTTGAGGATTTTTGCATCTATGTTCATGAGGGATATAGGTCTGTAATTTTCTTTTCTTGTGGTGTCTTTACCTGGTTTTGGTATCAGGGAAATGGTGGCTTCATAGAATGAGTTAGGTAGTATTCCATAATTTTCTATGCTTTGAAATACCTTTAGTAGTAGTGGTGTCAACTCTTCTCTGAAAGTTTGGTAGAACTCTGCAGTGAAGCCGTCCGGGCCAGGGCTTTTTTTTTACTGGGAGTTTCTTGATTACCGTTTCTATCTCTTTTTTTGTTATGGGTCTATTTAGTTGTTCTACTTCTGATTGTGTTAGTTTAGGTAGGTAGTGTTTTTCTAGGAATTCATCCATTTCTTCTAGGTTTGCAAATTTGTTAGAGTACAATTTTTCATAATAATCTGATATGATTCTTTTAATTTCAGTTGGGTCTGTTGTGATGTGGCCCATCTCGTTTCTTATTTGGGTTATTTGTTTCCTTTCCTATATTTCTTTAGTCAGTCTGGCCAATGGTTTATCAATTTTGTTAATTTTTTCAAAGAACCAGCTTTTGGCTTTGTTAATTCTTTCAATTGTTTTTCTGTTCTCTAATTCATTTAGTTCAGCTCTAATTTTTATGATTTGTTTTCTTCTGGTACCTGATGGCTTCTTTTGTTGCTCACTTTCTATTTGTTCAAGTTGTAGGGACAGTTCTCTGATTTTGGCTCTTTCTTCTTTTTTTATGTGTGCATTTATTGATATAAATTGACCTCTGAGCACTGCTTTTGCTGTGTCCCAGAGGTTTTGATAGGAAGTGTTTTCATCCTCATTGCATTCTATGAATTTCTTTATTGCCTCCTTAATGTCTTCTATAACCCAGTCTTTTTTCAGCAGGGTATTGTTCAGTTTCCAAGAATTTATTTCTTTTCCCTAATTTTTCTGTTATTGATTTCCACTTTCGTGGCCTTGTGGTCTGAGAAGATGCTTTGTAGTATTTCGATGTTTTGGATTCTGCAAAGGTTTGTTTTATGACCTAATATGTGGTCTATTCTAGAGAATGTTCCTTGTGCGCTAGAAAAAAAAGTATACTTTGCAGCAGTTGGGTGGAGAGTTCTGTATAAGTCAATGAGGTCAAGTTGGTTGATTGTTGTAATTAGGTCTTCCGTGTCTCTATTGAGCTTCTTACTGGATGTCCTGTCCTTCTCCGAAAGTGGTGTGTTGCAGTCTCCTACTATAATTGTGGAGGTGTCTATCTCACTTTTCAGTTCTGTTAAAATTTGATTTATGTATCTTGCAGCCCTGTCATTGGGTGCATAAATATTTAATATGGTTATGTCTTCCTGATCGATTGTCCCTTTTATCATCATGTAGTGTTCTTCTTTATCCTTTGTGGTGGATTTAAGTCTAAAGTCTATTTTGTCAGAAATTAATATTGCTACTCCTCTTCTTTTTTGCTTATTGTTTGCTTGATATATTTTTTTCCATCCTTTGAGTTTTAGTTTGTTTCTGTCTCTAAGGTGTGTCTCTTGTAGGCAGCATATAGATGGATCGTGTTTCTTTATCCATTCTGAGACTCTCTGTCTCTTTATTGGTGCACTTAGTCCATTTACATTCAACGTAATTATAGATAAGTATGTGTTTAGAGCTGTCATTTTGATGCCTTTTTATGTGTGTTGTTGACAATTTCATTTTTCCACTTATTTTTTTTTTGTGCTGAGACGTTTTCCTTTGTAAATTGTGTGTTCCTCATTTTCATAGTATTTGACTTTGTTTTTGCTGAGTCGTTATGTTTTTCTTGGTTTTTATTTTGAGTTATGGAGTTGCTATACCTCTTTGTGGTTACCTTAATATTTACGCCTATTTTTCTAAGTAAAAACCTAACTTGTAATGTCCTATATCGCCTTGTATCCCTCTCCATGTGGCAGTTCTATGCCACCTGTACTTAGTCCCTCTTTTTGATTATTGTGATCTTTTACATATTGACTTCAATGATTCCCTGTTTTGACCGTTTTTTTTTTTTTTAATTAATCCTTATTTGTTTTTGTGATTTTCCTATTTGAGTTGAAATCAGGTGATCTGTTCTGTGACCTTGTGTTGTGCTGGTATCTGATATTATTGGTTTTCTTACCAATTTCCTTTAGTATTTCTTGTAGCTTTGGTTTGGTTTTTGCAAATTCTCTAAGCTTGTGTTTATCTGTAAATGTCTTAATTTCGCCTTCGTATTTCAGAGAGAGTTTTGCTGGATATATGATCCTTGGCTGGCAGTTTTTCTCCTTCAGTGCTCTATATATGTCATTCCATTGCCTTCTTGACTGCATGGTTTCTGCTGAGTAGTCTGAACTTATTCTTATTGATTCTCCTTTGTAGGAGACCTTTCTTTTATCCCTGGCTGCTTTTAAAATTTTCTGTTTATCTTTGGTTTTGGCAAGTTTGATGATAATATGTCTTGGTGTTTTTCTTTTTGGATCAATCTTAAATGGGGTTCGATGAGCATCTTTGATAGATATCCTCTGTCTTTCATGATGAGTCAGGGAAGTTTTCTGCCAACAGATCTTCAACTATTCTCTCTGTATTTTCTGTTATCCCTCCCTGTTCTGGGACTCCAATCACACGCAGGTTATCCTTCTTGATAGAGTCCCACATGATTCTTAGGGTTTCTTCATTTTTTTAAATTCTTTTATCTGTTTTTTTTCCAGCTATATTGGTGTCAATTCCCTGGTCCTCCAGATCTCCCACTCTGCATTCTAATTGCTTGAGTCTGCTCCTCTGACTTTCTATTGCGTTGTCTAATTCTGTAATTTTATTGTTAATCTTTTGGATTTCAGAATGCTGTCTCTCTATGGATTCTTGCAACTTATTAATTTTTCCACTATGTTCTTGAATAATCTTTTTGAGTTCTTCAACTGCTTTATCAGTGTGTTCCTTGGCTTTCTCTGTAGATTGCCTTATTTCATTTCTGAGGTCATCCCTGATGTCTTGAAGCATTCTGTAAATTAGTTTTTTATATTCTGTATCTGGCAATTCCAGGATTGTATCTTCATTTGAGAAAGATTTTGATTCTTTACTTTGGGGAGTTATAGAAGCAATCATGGTCTGCTTCTTTATGTGGTTTGATATCGACTGCTGTCTCCGAGCCATCACTAAGATGTTGTAGTGATTTATTCTATATTTGCTCACTGAGTCTTATCTTGTTTTGTTTTCTTTCAATATACATAGATGGGCTACTAGATTGCACTGTCTTGATTGTTGTAGCCCTTGAATCACTTATGTCCTATTACCAGCTGGTTTGGGCTGTTACCAGATATATAAGCCTGAGTCCATTCACTATTCTTGAGTAGAATCTGATTTTGGGTCCTCAAGTGTGTGGTGCAGACTGTCACCTATCCACCTAGAGAAGAAGTGGTGATAGTTGTGTGCACCAGATTCTAGTAGCAGCAGGGGTTCACACTCCAGGGGGGGCAGGATGCTGACAGGGTTCCCCCAAGTGTCAGTGAGGTAGGTGTGTCTCTATTCCTAAAGCACCTTGGTGGGTGCACTCTGCAGCTGTACCTTAGGCCCCCAATGCAAGTACCTCTACAGATTGGTAGGTGTCACCATCCTTAGACCCCTAAGGCAGGAGGCTAGGTGGTCTGGGGGGAGCTTCAGCCCTGAGTTAACTGTTTTGGGTCAGTGAGGGCTCTGTTGAATATGCAGAGATATCAGACCTGGGAAACGTCTTTCCAGTAATCCGCTAAAACAATTACAGTCAGATCCCTATCAGAAATGCCTTTGCATTATAATAGCCACCTTGTTCCCTGTAGGGATGAAAGCCCAAGACTCTGGATCACATATGCTTGGCTGGAGCTGGTTCTGTGTTTTTAGTCCAATTAGGGAAGGATTTTTGGTCCCTGGGTTTTTTGTAGCTGCTTCTCTCAGGCCAGGAGAATGGGTTAGGAAAAGACCAAAAAAAAAAAAAGAAAGAAAGAAAAACCACAGTGCAATTCACTCTCTGGCTCAGGAAATTCCAATGTTAATGAAACCACCTGGGAAGGGGAGGGGAGGGTTCAGATAACTAGGAGAGAGTAGCACCCCGGAATATAGACAAAGTTACTTATCTTGCTTGGGATGACTGTTTTATCTGAGATTCCCGAGGGGGGCACATCAACTGTGTGCGCTGGCTGGGTAGAGATTGCCCCCAAGGGTCAGGCCCCCATCCCATGCTTGCGCTGTCTCAGAAGCCGCGGTTAGTTCCTTCGCTCCCAGTCCAAAGCCCAGCACCAAGGTTCCTTGGCTGGGACCCCACACTCCTGCCTCCAAAACCATTCGCTGCCTCCCGGTGACTTCTCCTCCTGTCAGCGGCATCGCTGCACTGCCTGTGTGCACTGGCTGGGCTTCCCCTGAGGTCAGTTCAGGGGGCTAGGGCTGCGCCCCATGTTTGCGCCATCACAGGATGCCGTGCTCAGCTCCCCTGTGCCCAGTCTAAAGCTCGGCTCCGAGGTTTCCTGACTGGGACGCTGGCTCCAGGCTCCGAAAACAGTCACTGCTTCCCCGTGGTTGTTCGTTCTCAGCCTCTGTCACTCAGGTCAACTCTTTGGATCTGTGTTTGACGGTCAGGGTTCGTAGATTGTCATGTACGTGATCGATTCACTTGTTTTTCCGAGTCTTTGTTGCAAGAGGGATCCGAGGTAGCTTCTACCTAGTCAGCCATCTTGCTGTTTTACATTTTCACCAGCAGTGTATAAATGTTCCAGTCTCTCCACAACCTCTGCAACATTCATCCTTTTGTGTTTTTTGGATTAATGCCAGCCTTGTTGGAGTGAGATGGTATCTCATTGTAGTTTTGATTTGCATTTCTCTAAGGGCTAATGATCATGAGCATTTCCTCATGTATCTGTTAGCTGCCTGAATGTCTTCTTTGGTGAAGTGCCTGTTCATGTTCTTTGCCCATTTTTAATTGGGTTACGTGTCTTTTTGTTTTTGAGTTTTTGCAGTATCATGTAGATTTTAGAGGTCAGACGCTGATCAGAATTACCGTAGCCAAAATCTTTTTCCCAGTCTGTAGGTAATCTTTTTACTCTTTTGGTGAAGCCCTTGGATGAGCATACGTGTTTGATTTTTAGGAGCTCCCAGTTATCTAGTTTCTCTTCTGGTGTTTGTGCATTGTTAGTAATATTTCGTATACTCTTTATGATATATATTAGGGCTCCTTGCATTGTCCCTATTTTTTCTTCCATAATCTTTATCGTTTTAGATTTATTTAGATCTTTGATCCATTTTGAGTTAGCTTTTGTGCATGTTGTGAGGTATGGGTCTTGTTTCATTTTTTTGCAGATGGATATCCAGTTATGCCAGCGCCATTTATTAAAGAGACTATCTTTTCCGCATTGAACAGACTTTGGGCCTTTGTCCAATATCAGCTGCTCATATGTGGTTGGATTTATGTCTGGATTCTCAATTCTGTTCCACTGGTCTATATATCTGTTGTTGTACTAGTACCAGGCTGTTTTGACTACCATGGCAGTATAATAGGTTCTAAAATCAGGTAGTATGAGGACTCCCACTTTATTCTTCTTCTTCAGTAATTCTTTACTTATTTGCATCCTCTTTCCCTTCCATACGAAGTTGGTGATTTTTTTCTCCATCTCATTAAAAAACGTCATTGGTATTTGGATTGGAATTGCATTGTATCTATAGATTGCTTTGGGTAGAACTGACATGTTCACAATGTTGAGTCTTCCTATCCATGAGCAAGGTATGTTTTTCCACTTATGTAGGTCTCTTTTAGTTTCTTGCAGTAGTGTCTTGTAGTTTCCTTTGTATAGGTCTTTTACATCTCTGGTTAGATTTATTCCTAAGTATTTTATCTTCTTGGGGGCAATTGTAAATGGTATTGATTTGTTGATTTCCTCCCCGACGTTCTCCTTGTTGGTGTAGAGGGAGCCAACTGATTTTTGTATGTTTATCTTGTATCCTGATACTCTGCTGAACTCTTCTATTAGTTTCAGTAGTTTTCTTTAGGATTTCTTAGTGTTTCCTGTGTATAAGATCATGTCGTGTGCAAATAGAGATACTTTTACTTCTTCTTTGCCAGTCTGGATGCCCTTTATTTCTTTATCTGGCCTAATTGCTCTGGCTAGGACCTCCAGCACAATGTTGAATAAAGGACATCCTTGTCTGGTTCCCTTTCTCAAGGGGAATGCTTTCAGACTTTCTCCATTTTAGATGATGTTGGCTGTTGGCTTTGTATATGCCCTTTATTATGCTGAGTAATTTTCCTTCCATTCCTACTTTGCTGAGACTTTTTATCATGAATGGGTGTTGGACTTTGTCAAATGCCTTCTCTGCATTAATTGATAAGATTATGTGGTTCTTCTCTTTTGTTTTATTTATATGGTGGATTACATTGATGCTTTTCTAATGTTGAACCATCCCTGCATACCTGGCGTGAATCCCACTTGGTCATGTGAAAAAAAAATTTTTTTTTAATATGTTGCAGAATTCTATTGGCTAGAATTTTGTTGAAGATTTTTGCATCTAAGTTCGTGAGGGATATAGGTCTGTAATTTTCTTTTTTGTGGTATCTTTACCTGGTTTTGGTATCAAGGAAATGCTGGCTTCATAGAATGAGTTTGGGAGTATTCCATCCTTTTCTATGCTGTGAAATACCTGTAGTAGTAGTGGTGTTAACTCTTCTCTGAAAGTTTCGTAAAATTCTCCTATAAAGCCGTCAGGGCCAGGGTTTTGTTGTTGTTGTTGTTGTTGGGAGTTTTTTAATTATCTTTTCAATCTCTTCTTTTGTTAAGTGTTTATTTAGTTGTTCTACCTTTGTTTGTGTTAGTTTAGGTAGGTAGTGTATCTCTAGAAATTTGTCCATTTTTTCTAGGTTTTCAAGTTTGTTAGAGTACAATTTTTGATAGTAATCTAATGATTCTTTTAATTTCAGTTGCTTTTATTGTGATATTGCCCATCTCATTTCTTGTTCAGGTTATTTGCTTTGTCTTATGTTTTTCTTTTGTCAGTCTGGCCAAGGCTTTGTCAATTTTTAATCTTTTCAAAGAACCAGCTTTTGGTCTTGTTAACTCTTTCAATTGTTTTTCTTTTCTCTATTTCATTTAATTCTACTCTAATCTTTATTATTTGTTTTCTTCTAGTGCCTGAGGATTTCTTTTGTTGCTCTCTTTCTATTCGTTCAAGTTGTTGGCGGTGGTTCTTTGATTTTGGTCCTTTCTTCTTTTTGGATGTGTGCATTTATTGCTATAAGTTGACCTCTGAGGACTGCTCTAGCTGTGTCGCAAAGATTTTGATAGGAAGTTTTTTTTGTTTTCATTCTCATTGGAATCTATGAATTTCTTTATTCCATCTTTATTTCTTCTACACCCCAGTCTTTTTTGAGTAAGGTGTTGTTTAGTTTCCATATGTTTGATTTCTTTTCCCTGCTTTTTCTGTTATTGATTTCTACTTTATGGACAGAGAAGATGCTTTGTAATATTTCAATGTTTTGGATTCTGTTAAGACTTGCTTTATGATCTAAGATGTGGTCTATTCTAGAGAATGTTCCATGAGCATTGGAAAGGAAAGTATATTTGCTTGCTGTTGGGTGGAGTGTTCTGTATATGTCTGTGAGGTCAAGTTGGTTGATTGCGGCAGTTAGACCTTCCGTGTCTTTATTGAGCTTCTTTCTGGATGTTCTATCCTTTACTGAAAGGGATGTGGAAGTCTCCTAGTATTGTTGTAGAGCTGTCTATCTCACTCTTCAGTGCTGTTAGAGTGTGTTTTATGTATCTTGAAGCTCTGTTGTTGGGTACATAAATATTTAATATGGTAATATCCTCCTAGTATATTGTCCCTTTAATCATTATATAGTGTCCTTCCTTATCCTTTGTGGTGGATTTAACTTTAAAGTCTATTTTGTCAGAAATTAGGATAGCCACTCCTGCTCTTTTTTGATTTTGTTTGCTTGATATATTTTTTTCCATCCTTAAAGTTTTAGTTTGTGTCTTTAAGTCTAAGGCATGTCTCTTGTAGGCAGCATATAGATGGATGGTGCTTTTTTATCCATTCTGTTACTCTCTGTCTTTTTATTGGTGCATTTAGTCCATTACATTCAGCTTAATTATGGATAGGTATTTTTTTTTTTATGAGTTTAGTGATGTCATTTTGATGTCTTTTTTGTGTGTTGTTGGCAGTTCCTTTTTTCCACTTAATTTTTTGTGCTGAGTAGTTTTTCTTTATATATTGTCTTTTCCTGTTTTTATTGTTGTTGATTTTGTTTTTGCTGAGTCTTTATGTTTATCTTGTATTTGATTTTCATGTGTAGGATTGTTAATCTCCTTTGTGGTTGCCTTATTACTTAACCCTATTTTTCTAAGTTTAAACCAAACTTTTATCTCTGTATATAGTCTGGACTTCCTCTCTGTATGAAAGATCTATTACTACATCTTTAGTCCCTCTTTATTGATTTAATGTTGTCATCTCTTACATAATGACATCTGTGTTTCCCTGTTTTGAGTAATTTTTTACCTTGATTTAGTTTTGTGATTTCCCTACCTGGGTTGATATCTGATTTCTTTGTCCTATGTTCTAGTCTTAGGTTGTTATCTGATGTCATTGATTTTCTAACTAGAGGACTCCCTTTAGTAGTTCTTGTAGCTTTGGTTTGGTTTCTTCAAGCTCCCTGAACTTCTCTTTATCTGAATATGCCCTAATTTTGCCTTCATATTTGAGAGACAGTTTTATTGGATATATGATCCTTGGCTGGCAGTTTTCTTCCTTCGGGACTTATTATGTATGTCATCCCATTGCCTTCTTGCCTGCATGGTTTCTGCTGAGTATCCGAAGCTCGTTCTTACTGAATCTCCTTTGTAGGTGACTTTCCGTTTATCCCTAGCCACTCTTAAAATTTTCTCTTTATCTTTGGTTTTGGCAAGTTTGATTATAATACGTCTTGGTGACTTTCTTTTGGGACCTCCCTTGTGTGGAGTTTGATGAGAATCTTGGATAGATATCTTCTCATCTTTCATAATAGCAGGGAAGTTTTCTGCCAACAAATGTTCAACAATTCTGTCTGTATTTTCTGTTATTGCTCCCTGTTCTGATACTCCAATCAGTCATAGGTTATTTCTCTTGATTTAAAGTCCCACATGATTCTTAGTGTTTCTTCATTTTTTTTCCATTCTTTTATCTGATTTTTCTTCGAATATATTGGTGCCAAGTGTTTTATCTTCAGTCTCACTGATTCTGACTTCTGTTTCCTCAAATCTGCTCCTCTGACTTTCTATCAGGTTGTCTATTCTGAAATTTTATTGTTAATGTTCTGAATTTCTGATTGCTGTCTCTCTAGGGATTCTTGCAGTCTATTGAATTTTTCATTATGCTTTTGAATAACAGTCTTAATTTCCTCAACTGCTTTATCTGTGTGCTCCTTGGCTTGTTCTGCAGTTTGCCTGATCTCCTGAAGAGTTCTGTGTATTAATCTTTTGTATTCTACCTCTGCTAATTCCAGGAAAACCTCTTCATCTGGAAGATTCTTTGATTCTTTTGGGAGGGAGCTTGTTGAAGTGATCATGGTCTGCTTCTTTATGTGATTTCATGTTGACTGTTGTCTCTGAGCCATCTATAAGTTATTGTATTAATTTATTTTATGTTTGCTTTTACTGTATCCTAGCTTCTTACTTTGTTTTGTTTTAATATACCCAAATAAGCTGCTGGAGTAAGCTGACTTCATTATTGGAGCCTTTGAAGCTCCAATGCCCTGTCCTCAGATGGCTAGAGCTGTTACCAGTTATATGAGCCTAGGAGTCTATTCACTTTTCTTGTATGGATTCATCTCAGGTGTCCAGGTAATCAGTTACCAAGTGTGTGATACAGGCCCTCACCTACGGTCCTAGAGGAGCAGTGATGATTGGTGTATGCACAGGTTTCTGGTTGCAGCAGGGGATCACACTGTGAGCAAGGCAGGGGGCCGACAATCATCCCCCGAGTGTCTGTGAGGAAGATGCATCCCTTTTCTCTAGAGCACACAGGTGAGTGGCTCTGCAGCTCTGCCATAGGCATGCAATGCTTTTAACTGTAAGGACTGGGAGGTACCACTTATCCTTGGACCCCTTTTGTGGGTGGCTAGGTGATGTGGGTGGAGCCAGCAGTCCTCAGGCCCCTGATGTGGGTAGGTGAGGACCCTGCTTAATAGGTAGAGTGGTGTCAAATGTCAAAAACCCACCTCTTCAACCACACAGCTGAAACAATTAAGTCAGACCTCAGGCACCTACACCCTTGCACTGTAACAACAGAGGCCTAGCTACTGAAATGTGGCCACGTGGGTCCTTGCAGGGGTGAAAGGCATTCAAAGTCCTTGGGTCATTTGTGCTTGGACAGGAGCTACTTCTGCCCTAAGTTCCAAGCTTAGGGGAGCCGACAGGTTATTTTCTCCCCGTTTGTTAATTTGTTTCTTCTCTAAGGCTGGGAGAATGGCTCAGGATGCACAGCAGGACCTATCTCAGGCCCAGGGAAATTGACTGTCACTGAAGCTGGCTTGGGGCCTGGGGCAGAGGGAGGAGAAATCAGATAAATGGGAGAGAGTTCTTTTGACAGGGGTGCTTTTACGTCCGTGCAGTAAATTATACATGAGCACTTAACTTTTGCTGAGAGTGCTGTTCTTCACTGATTCCCGATGCATGAGTAGACTTTGCCGCTCACTGTCTGTGGCTGAGAAAACTGTGACCTGCACACTACCACCAGCCCCGCTGCAGGCACACCAGGGGATCGGGGCTGAGGGGCACCGGTTCCCGCCAAGTCAGGCCTGGCAACTCCTCACTGCTTCTGAACTGTCTCTCCCTCCCCCTGACGCTCAGTCTTATTTCTTAACTTTGCCTTTGATGTTCAAGGCTCCTAGCTTGTCAAATACATAATCAATTCTCTTGTTTTGGGGGATCTTTGTTGTAAGAGGAGCCACTGGAAGCATCTGACTACTTCATCATCTTGTCCCCTCCTCCTCTAGAGCATGTACTCTTAATCTCTGCAGGGCACATACGTGGCAGCTGGGCATGGGTAGGCAAAGGGCCACTCATGGTGGAAGCTGTAGAAGAACACAGGTTTCAGTGAAAGGAAGAGCCTCTCATGCAACGTGATACAGTTCTTCCATCTGCTCTAGAAGAATACATATACGGGATATCCTTGGACCTTTTTGTTTTAGAACCTTTAATAGAAAGTACTGAAGCTGGCTACCCAGGTGGTTGTCACGAGTGAAAAACAAGATAATGTTTCCCTTTAGACACCATTGACTCCACCCCGAGCTAGGTTTATAGGTGCCTTGATTAGAGCATTTAGAAGGGATTTAAATGTGTGAAGTAAATGAATTTTAAGGTCCTTTGTAATACCAGTATGCTATGATTCTGTGACACTCTACAGCACCAACTGCAGAAGGCTTGTCTTTCCACTGCCTGGCACTAGCTGGGACTGCCCTGGTTAATCT
Organism: Loxodonta africana; assembly: GCF_030014295.1. Taxonomy (NCBI): domain Eukaryota; kingdom Metazoa; phylum Chordata; class Mammalia; order Proboscidea; family Elephantidae; genus Loxodonta; species Loxodonta africana. The sequence continues at coordinate 8,233,890 of NC_087365.1, read as the reverse complement.
GTGCAGCCCATTCTGCCCAGGCCTTTATGCTGTCTGCTGGGAGAGTCCACTGTGCTTCAGGACAAGGAGGAAGGAGTGAGCACTTATGTTCTTATATGGCCCAGGGAATCAAGGCGCCAGGGCATCTCTGGGGAAATGTTTGCTCTCTTCTTTGGAAACACATTTGTTTCAGAGTCCTTTGGTGGCTTGGCTTTGCTCTGCCTACCTATAACAGCACAGGGACCAGATTGCAGGCTCAGAGGTGTTCTTCTGAGAGGCCTAAGTATTCTTGGTACAAAATTGCCATCCAATTCAGGGTAGAAAATAGGCTGCTTTTCCCCCAAACAGTGGTTGATCTTCCAGCCCTGTCAGACTCTTCTTGCCCCAGTTCCAGCCTCTAGACCCTTCCTGGAGGTCTAACTCTCCCTAAACTCATATAAATTCTGCCCAGGCAGCCAAGTACCAGGAGAATACTTAAGATGAATCTTCAAGAAAGGGGTTCAAGAGGGTCTCTGAGAACCTTTTTAAATGCTACCAAAAAAAAAAAAAATCAGCTCTGTAATTTCACATAAAAGGTAAGAATATCCACCTAAAATGTTTTGTGCTATTTGACTCTAAAAATATTTTTTCTTAAATTCTCTTACAGTAGAAGAACTTTGCATGTCTATCATCTTACGTAAATGAAATGGATTTTCATGAAATGGTACTTTGCACACTTTAAGTGAAGCAAATGTTTAATACAAGATGTATCCCAATCTGGCCCTTGACAAATTTATATTTACTTGGTTAGGGCATTTAGAATGGATTTAAATGCCTGGGACTGGAGGAAATGTTATTCATATTGGATTGAATGTACACAGCACTGCGCTCAATTTTTGATGTGGTTCTGAAGGCTGGCTGCCCAATTTCAAATCCTGGCTTCCCCGTATCTTGACTGTATGAACTTTGGAAGTTACTTACTTTGCCATCCCTCGTTTCCTCATCTATTAAGTGGGAATAATAATGTCTACCTAGTAGGGTTGTTTTGAGGTTCAGACGTGTTCCTATATGTGAAACACCTAGAAGACTGCTGACACATAGAAAATGTCCATAAATACTTGCTAAATAGGACTTTCATTTGCTCAACACGATCCCACGTCTGACCAACTCCAGAGTTCATATTTTAACCACACTCTACTACTTTTTCTAAAACAGTCCCTAGGCAAAGCATGGTTTTGATTTGGAAATTCCTGTCTCACAAGCATCAAAATCCGAAGGGTTTTCTCTCTGCATCCATGAAATCTGTTTCCTGCCCTGTACCACCCAAAGGCATGTCCAAAGCAGATAGCTGAAGGTATAAGGGGTTCCCTGTTCTCTCCCTAAATGTTGGGTCATGGGTCAGCAAGCTGGTGAGCCCTGAGGTGAAGGCCAGCTAGCATGCTCTGAAAACAGGCCCCTCGCTGCTGCCGTTGAGAGCACCAGCAAGCCAAGGTCAGGCTCATCCACACCACAGTTTGAGCTGTGAAGGAATTCTTAGGAGGAGCCTGGCAGTTCTAGGCGTATGTGGAGTTAGGTCCCAGTAGTAAAAGTCAGGGTTTCAGCCTCTTTGGAACTGTCACTTTGTTTAAAGTCAGGCAGTCACACAACATGGCACCAGTGAAGGAATCAAAGTTTATATAACAAAGCCCCAAGTTCTATTCTAGTAGCAAAAAGCTATTTGCACATAATTAAGACTCTGAGCCTGAGTTGCCCAAAGTTACCAGTACCAGTTGCCATCAAGTCAGTTCCAACTAGTGGTGACCCCGTGTGCATTAGAGTAAAACTGTGCTCCATAGAGTTTTCATTGGCTGATTTTTTGGAAGTAGATTGCTAGACCTTTCTTATAAGGCACCTCTGGGTGGACTCATACCACCAGCCTTTTGATTAGCAGCTGAGCTTGTTAACCATTTGTACCACCCAGGGACTCCTGCCCAGAGTTAGGATGCCTTAACCAAGTTCCCCAGTCCTGGGCTTCAATTTTGCATGAGTTTTGGTCTGGACACTCCTGGCTACTCCAAGGTATCTGCCTAGTGCCAGATGTGCCTGTTAGGCCAGGGAGCTCAGAGGGAACATCACACATTGATGTTTTTGCTTCACCAGCTTGGTGTTCCCTGATTAATCTCCTTTTCCAGAGAAAAAGATCAACATGGGGAAGAGTCCATTCTAACATGTCATTGGTGGTATTTCTCACGTTGTTTGTGGGGCCTCAGAGATGGAATCAATAAACTTCACAAATGGCCCTGAACGGCCTCGTATTTGCGAACAAATCCTTCACAGCCTGAGCACCTGTTCTCCCAGGGGGCTGGTATCGTCAGACCACTTAGCACTCATTTGAAGGCAGGAAGTCCCTTTTCTGTGGAAAGAAAGAACAGGTTTCCTGGAGCTTTCAAGTGTGGGTACATATTTTTCCTCCAGTTCTCTTTTTACTCCTAAAAACCCTTGTTAGTTTTGGGACTAAGTGTGCACAGAAGGCAGAAGAAGGCCGTGGATTCCTGGGGCACTGCCTGCAGCTGTCCTGTGAGCCACTCACACTGAGTTTGATGCAGGAGAGAACAGCTGCACGGTCATCTTGGTTACGCCTTGGTCTGCACTGGGCCCACCGATCTGCACGGCTGTGTAAGGAGATCCCAAACCAAAACCTGTTGCTGTCAAGTCGATTCTGACTCATAGTGACCCTATAGGACAGCGTAGAACTGCTTCATAGGGTTTCCAAGGAGCGGCTGGTGGATTCAAACTGCCAACCTTTGGTTAGCAGCTGAGCTCTTAACCACTGTGCCACCAGGTCCAGTGGCCATTATATCATGAAGGGCAGTATGAATCTTTGCAATCCTCAGATAGCACCAGTGTGGTCCAGTCACTTACTCAATCAGTGAGTAATTTGTTAGTGATGGTACTAGGGTTTGGGGACGTGATAGTGATCTAGACTAGACAGGCCCCTGCTCTACTGCAGCTCATATTCCAGTAGAAGGAAGACATGATAAACAAGCAAACAGATAAGTCAAGATGATCTCAAATGGAAGTGCTCTGAAGGTAGTCATACAGAGTATTGTCTGTGTCCAGCAGGGTGGGTGGCTGGAAAGAGACCACAACACATGGAGCGAGAAACAAAGGCCCCTTTGAGGCAGGAACCTTGGGGCTGAGACCTGAATGGTAAGAAGGAGCCAGCCATGTGAAGATCTAGAATGTTCCAGGTAGAGTGAATAGCTAGTGCAAAGGCAGAGAGACAGTGAGTTAGGGGGCCAGAAAGAAGCAGAGGGTGGCTGGAGAGCAGTGATCTCAGGAGTACTGTGGAGCTAGGCAGGGGCTGGGTAGTGGCATCTTCAAGACCTGATGAGGAGTTTGGTTGGAATCAGGAACGTTCTAGGAACTTACAGCACTTGGGGGCATAGTCGTTGGTGAGATGTCAGAGGGAGTGGAAAGAGTCAGGAAATCCAGGTTTTAACCTAGTCTCTTTTTTTTTTTTTTCTCTTGAGGTGTTAGATGGTTCTAATGCCATATGGGTGAACATCTACAGCATTATCCCACTGTGAGTCTTCAGTAGTCCTGTTGGTGAACATTCAACGTTGTACTATAAGTTATAGCTGAGACAATCAGGCAAAAACAAACAAAAAAATTAAGGCATCAAATTAAAAAAAAGAACTAAAACTGTCCTTATTTGCACATGACATGATCCTATATACAGAAAATCCCAAAGAATCCATAATAAAGCTATTAGAGCTAACAAGTAATTTCAGCAAACTTTCACAGGGTACAAGATCAACACTCAGAAATCAGTTGTTTTTCTACACACCAGCAATGAACAATCTGAAAAGGATATCAACAAAACAGTGCCATTTACAATAGCCTCTAAAAGAATAAACTATGTAGGAATAAATTTAACCAACCAGAGAAGTAAAAGACACACATGGTAAGCTATAAAACATTGCTGAAAGTTAAAGAAGACCTAAATAAATGCAATGTGTTCATATATTGAAAGATTAAATATTGTCATGATGTCATCACTACCCAAAGTGATCTATAGATTCACCATAATCTCTATCAAAATTCCAATAGCCTCCTTTTTTGCAGAAATGGAAAAGTCAATCCTCAAATTTATATGGAACGGCAAGGGGCCCTGAATAATCAAAAAATCTTGAAAAAGAAGAGAAATGTAGGGGACTCCACACTTTTGATTTCAAACATACCATAGAGCTGTAGTAATCCAAACAGTATGGTACTGGTATAAGGATAGACATATAGATCAATGGGAAAAATTAAGTGCCCAGAAATCCATATCTATGGCCATTTAGTGTTCAACAAGGGTGACAAGTCCGTCCAGTGGGGGAAAGAATAGTCTCTTCAATAAATGGTGCTGGGACTACTGGTTATCCACATAAAAAAGAGTAAAGTTGGACCCATATTTCAAACCATATAAGAAAATCAAAATGGATCGATGATCTATATATAAGAACTAAAACCGTAAAACTCTTAGAAGAAAACATAGGGGTAAAGCCTGAAGGCCTTGTTTTTGTCAATGGATTCTTAGAGATGACACCAAAAACGTGAGCAACAAGAGAAAAAATAGATAAATTGGACTTAATGAAAATGAAAAGAAATTGTGTATCAAAGGACTTATCAACAATGTGAAGAGATAAAATACAGATGGGGAGAAAATATTTGGGAAACATATATGAGGGAATTTAATATCCAGAATATGTAAAGAGCTCCTACAGCTCAACAGCTAAAGACAAACAACCCAAATGAAAAATGGACAAAAAGCATAAGTAGACATTTCACCAAAGTAGATATACAAATGGCAAATAGCACATGAAAAGATTCTCCACGTCATTAGTCATGAGGGAAATGCAAATCAAAACCACAAAGAGATTCCACTTCACCCCCACTAGGATGGTAATTATCAGAAAAACAGAAACTAACAAGTGTTGGTGAGACTGTGGCAGAATGGGCATCCTTGTACATTGTTGGTAGGAATGTAAATGGTGCGGCCACTGTAGGAAACGGTTTGGTGGTTCCTTAAAGAGTTAAACATAGAATTACCGCATTGCCCAAGAGACTTGAGAGCCAGGACTCAATCGGATACTTACATAACAATGTTTGTTGCAGTGTTTATTCACAACTGTCAAAACAGTCCAAGTACCCCTCAACAGATGAATGGGTAAACAAAATAGGGTACATACAAAAATGAAATTCTGATACTGCTGTGATATGGATATGGCTTTAAAACATCATGCTGAGTGAAATAAGTCAGACACAAAAGGAAGAATATTCCATGGCTCCACCTATATAAATTAGGCAAAGGCCTAGAGACAGAAGTTTATTAGTGATTTTCTGGAGCCATGGAGACTGGGTGAACCTCTGAAACTATTGCCCTGAAATAATCTTTAAACCTTAAACCAAAAGTATCTCCTGAAATCTTCTTAAAACCAAACAATGTTTACCTTAACTAGTCAAGAACGTCTGCCTTGAGTATTGTGCTCTATTAAGATCTACCTATATGAGATAAGGAAACCCTGGTGGCATAGTGGGTAAGAGCTACGGAGGCTAACCAAAAGGTCAGCAGTTCAAATCACCAGGTGCTCTTTGGAAACCCTATGGGGCAGTTCTACTCTGTCCTATAGGTCTCTATGAGTTGGAATCGACTCGATGGCAGTGGGTTTGGTTTCGGTTTACATGGGATAAAATTGACAACAGCAACTGAAAAGATTAAGAAACTTAGGGGGCAGTGAGTTTATGTTAATGGGGGAGGAACAAATTAGAAAAGGAGGGTGAGAATGTTCGCACAACTTGAAGAACGTGACCACTGTCACTGAATTGTACATGTAGAAATTATTGAATTGGTATATGTTCTGCTGTGTATATTCTCAACAACAACAACAAAAATAAGATAATTTTCTTTTAAAGTTTATCAGTGGTGGCCAGGAGTCAGGAGAAGGAGGGGATGGGAGATATTGGTGAAAGAGTACTGAGTTTCTGTTCGGTGTGATGTAAAACTTCTGGAAACGGGTAATGGTGATGATAGCACAATACGGTGAACCTAACCATCACTGAATCATACACTTAAATAAGGTGAAATTGGCAAACTTTCTAACGTTTAACCACAATAAAACTTTAAACAAGTAACAAAAAAAGAGCTCAAATTGCAGGCTCTGAGGAATTCCACCGTTACCCTCAGCACATCCTCCTCTCTCTCTAGGTCTGTGTCCTCACTTCAAAGAGCCTCCTTTGCTGGGCATTTGGCCCGGTTCCAAAGACTCTGCAGCCCACTCCCTGCTCCCTTAGCCACCGTCTCCCCGTTGTCTTCTTCCTAATCTCTGCTTTGCTTTGCTTTAAAATCTCAGCATCCCCCTCTTCTGGGGGATCATTTTGATTAGCTGGTCCCAGGCTCTAATATTTGCTCCCCGTCCTGGGAACCTTTCTCCCCGCCATTCCATGCCCATATTGGAAGGCTTGGTCTGACCAAGGCTTATGCTATTCCCAGATACAAAAGTGAAATAGGGAAGTCAAGCCTGGGTGCTGAAATATTGCATTTCTTTGTGTCACTGATAAACTGCCATTGGTTTATTAAGGACAATTGGAATATTTGAAATTGGGACTGTCTGCAGAGTGGCTACTTCTTTCTTCATCTTCCACAACTAAGTATGCCTCTCATAGGTGTTTCTTTTGAGTTGCAATTTGTCATATTTCTATTAAGCCTGAGCATCCCTTACTCCTCAGACACTATCCATGGTGGGTAAATTGAGTGTACCTCCAATTCTGTGGTTCTCCCCAGATGAGAATTGGTGTAAATCCTAGCAGAAGGGGACAGGCTTTATGGAGAACCAGGCATTGTGCAAGGAGCATTACATTTATTTCCTTATTTATTCCTCATAACAACCTTGGAAACTAAGTGAAGTTGTCCCAATTTGAAAAATGAGGATATTTGACAGACATGATAACCAGCTTCCAAGATGGCCTCCCATTGACCCTGTCTCCCTGGTATTCATGCCTTTATGTATCCTGCCCCACACTGAAGAAGGCTGACCTGCATAACCAGCAGAATCTTCTGGGAGAGGCTTCTGAGGCTGACCATAAAAGGCATGGTAGCTTTCACCTCCCTTTCTCCCTTGGATCGTTCACTCTGGGGAAAGTGGCAACCATGTTGTAAGGCCACTCAAGAAGCCCTGTGGAGAGGTCTACACAGTGACAAGCTGAGGCCTCCTACCAAGAGTCAGCACAAGCTTACCTGTCGTGTGAGTGAGCCACCCTAGAAGAAGATCCTCCAGCCCCAGTCAAGCCTTCAGACTGCAGCTGCAACCAACATCTTCAGTGCAACCTAAGAAAAGATGCCAGGCCAGAACCACTCAGTTGGGCTGCCCCCAGGCTTCTGACCCACAGAAACCCTGTAGGATAATAAATGTTTATTATTATAAGTTGTTAAGTTTAGGGGCAATTTGTTACTCAGCAAGAGATACCTAATGCAGTCTAAGTTACCCCTATTTGAGAAATGAGGAAGTTGGCTTGGAGACATCAGGGATTTGCCAGTAAATGGCAGAGCAACGGATCAGAGTGACATCTGTTTCACAGAAACGTCCATGCTCTTACCTCCCTGCAGTGCTGCCAGCGGCATCTGACTTTTGACAAGCAAATAATAGTAGGAAAAGTCGCAGGCCATGTTAATTTAATCTCAGCCCTCGAATGGTCCTGAATTCCAGGACTCCCAACATAGTCAGGGCGGAATGGTCAAAGACCCAGAAAAGAGGTAATTTTCAAAATTTGTATAATGCATTTGGGTGATTAGATGCAATTGAAGCTCCACATGCACCCAGGTCAGCCACAACTGTCTGACGTTTAAAGACTTTTACACTGTGTTTATTTCCAGTTCTTTCTCTTGTGATTTTTTAAATCACTTAAATCCACTGCCTAAATAGCCTGCTTCTGATTAGGACTTCTGCTTAGCTTCCTCCACAAGAATTTTCTTTTTTTAGTAAAATGTAGCCTTGGTGCTAAAATTTAATAGCAGTGTATGAGTTTCTGAAGGCTGACATCAATTAACCCTCATGATGCTTAGTGAATTATACTGACCACCATTAAGAGATGGAGATCCAATCCCAGAAGCCCGCTGCTCTAATTGTCTCAGATTTGCTCATCCAGAGCCGTAACATGCGCTGCCTTTTTTTTGAAAAGAGATTCCTTACAGCATAGGCTTTCTGACATCTGTTTAACAGCGTGATTTTCGAACATCTTCTCCCAGCAAGTCGTATCACTGGGTTATTTAGCTTCAGTTTTCTCGATGAGTCAATTAGCTGAACTTGCCAAAGCAAAATAAAACAAGCAAAACTTAACGTATATATATATATGTGTGTGTGTGTATACACACATGAGGAGCCCCAGTAGGCACAATGGTTAAGCGCCTGGCTGCTAATGAAAACATTGGTGGTTCAAACCCACCAGCAGCTCCATGGGAGCAAAGACTTGGCCATCTGCTCCCGTAAAGATTATAGCCTAGGAAACCCTATGGAGCAGTTCTACTCTGTCATGTAGGGTTGCTAAGAGTCAGAATCGACTTGATGGCATACAACATACCTATCAGACCTGCTTTTTCTCCAGCTCCTCCACTCAGTAGGAAACCCTGGTGGCATATTGGTTAAGAGCTATGGCTGATAACCAAAGACTGGCAGCTTGAATCCACTACGTGCTCCTTGGAAACCCTATGGGGCAGTTCTACTCTGTCCTATAGGGTTGCTATGAATCGGAATCAACTTGAGGGCAATGGGTTTGGTTTTTTGGTTTCCCACTCAGTAGTGGCTGGAAGCAGCAGCAAGAGGTTTGGTGGGACATGAATGAAACCAGTCAGGCCCTCTTGGAGGAAGAGAGGAAGGCAGCACCTCTCTGATCCTCCTTGCTCTCAGCAGTTGTGCCGCTTTCTGAAGCTGGTTCCGACACTCAGCCCCAAGTTCCCAGCCTGGGAATGGTCCTTCTTAAAGAATGTAAATGTCCTCAGGTTAGGTCACATGACATCCCCAGCTGGACTTAAATTTTAGCCACAGTGGGCAGCCAACCAAAGAAAAGTTGGCCAAACTAGAAGCCTGTGGCTCTTTCCCTTCCTAAGGTGAACTGGGCCCACAACACAGCCCAGCCGTGCTAACACACTGCCCGAGATGGGCGCTGACCTGCCCACCTGGGCTCTGTGTAGACACAGTACTAGTGGGTGCACAGGCTTTGTCATCTCCAGCTCCTGCTGGCTGTGGGCCTGTTGATTCGAAGAGGGTGACTTACATAATCTAAATGAGCTTCTCTCACAGCAGGGATGACTGGGGCTGACAGCGGTTCGGGCCTGCCTGCAGAACTAATAGCAGTTGGTATTGACCATAACTTTTTATTTCATAGCTCCGGGTGTTTAAAAATTATTTGGTGCTGAAATGCAGAAACAGTAATTTATTGTAGGGGATTTCAAGCTCCAATAAAGCCCTAAAGCCTCTCACTAAATTTGAATCTGAACTACTGCTTCGCAAATGCTATTCATCTGACTTTGACAAGTGAATTTTCAGAGCCCAAGGAAATATGTTAACTTCTCTGTCCATAAATATAAATAGAAAGCATGTCTGTGGACCTTGTGTGTGGGAGGGATACCAGAGGGGCAAGAGGATACAGAGGAATGAGGATGTAGAGGGAAGAAAGCTAGGGAAGGTCATGGCCATAGAAGAACAACCAGAGCAGGCAAGGACTTTAGAAAGCACGTGGTCCAGCCCATCATTTCTTAGGCAAGTGAACTGGTGCTCAGAGGGGAAAGGGGCCATCCAAGCCCACACAGCAGTGACCATCAGACCTAGGACTAGACCTGGGTCACTCTGCTAAGAACACTAAGCATTAGGGAAAGTGTTTGAGGAAGATCAAATGATCCACTGGGTTAGCATTTAACAACACAAATTGAAATTTGCTGTTGTGTGTGTGTGTGTGTGTTGTTAGTGAAGTGCTCAGGTTGGTTCATCATCTAAGCCATAATCTTTTTGTTAAAGCCATAATCTTTTAAGCTTTCATTTCACAAACTGTGCGTTCATTAGCTTCATCCTCAGAAAGATGTCTGTGGGATAGAGGATCTTTCCTACCAAGTGGTTTAATTCCTGTTATAGTTGGTTTTGTTGTGGTGGTTTGGTTTCGTGTCATACTTTCATTTTTGTCTTAAAAAAAAAAAATCTGTCAGGGAAATACAAAGTAAGAGTCCAGAAATTCTGAATGAATTAATCACATACGGTTCTCTGGAAGCAGACACCGGGTAGAGTGTTGGGTGAGACGTGGTTTTAAAGATCAACACCTATGGAGGGCAGGGGATGGAGAAGAAACAGATGGGCTGTGATGCAGGCTTCACAAAGCTTCAGCCAACCCAGAAGAGAGATCTGGAACACAGACAGCCCACCTGGGCCAAAATGGCTGTGCTTCGCTTAGTTAGTGGGATGGTCCTCCCCAGGCTGGGCGTGACCTCAGTAAGGTGGCTCTGCAGCTGAGACAGACCCAGAGGGGCTGACAGCTGGAGGCTGCCTGCTGACCACACTCCCTGCAGCTGAGCAGCAAGTCCTTCCTTGAAAGGGGTTTGAACGTTACATCCCCATGTCTCCCACATGTGCCTTATGACCCTTCTGGACAGATTCATGTTCAAATCCAGTCCAGGGACAATATGTTGGAAAAGGTGGGGTGAGTTCTTGGTGACATAGTGGTGGACCTCCCAGTTCTCAGGCCATTGTTTGTCCATCCTGAGACAGCTGACCTAGATCTGTCTACTGCTGCTGGGGCCACCTAAAGAGTAGGCTTTTGGACTATGAATGAAAAGTTTATGTGATCAAAATCACCCCCAGGAGTCTTAAAAACTTGTGAGCAGATGTATAAGATACTCTACTTATCCAAAAGGGTCCCACCCCTTCTGGAGCAAGGAAGAATAAAGAAAACCAAAGACACAGGGAAAAATTAGTTCGAAGGACTAATGGACCACAACTACCACAACCTCCACCAGACCAAGTCCAGCACAACTAGATGGTACCTGGCTACCACCACTGACTGCTCTGACAGGGATCACAGTAGAGGATCCCAGATAGAGCTGGAGAGAAATGTAGAACAAAATTCAAACTCAACAAACAAACAAACGTACTGGTCTGACGGAGACTGGAGAAACCCCAGGAATATGGTTTCTCAGTACTAAAGTCACTCCTGAGGTTCACCCTTCAGCCAAAGATTAGACATGCCTATAAAACAGACAATAATACATGTAGCTAAACCATGTGTACAAGATTAAATGCGCACACCAGTCCAGGGGCAAGGAAGAGAAGGCAAGAGAGGACAGGAAAGCTGGATGAATGGAAATGGGCAACCAAAGGGGAGAGTGTTGACATATTGCAGGGTTGGCAACCAATGTCAGAGAATAATATGTGTGTTAATTGTTTAATGAGAAAATAAATAAATAAAATTAAATGATATATGAATGTCCCAAAAAAACCCAAACCCATTGCCATCGAGTTGATTCCGACTCCTAGCAACCCTGTAGGACAAAGTAGAGCTGCCCCATAGGGTTCCCAAGGAACAGCTGGTAGAATCAAACTGCTGACCTTTTGGTTAGAGGCCTGTCTCTTAACTACCGTGCCACTAGGGCTCCATATGAACTTAAAACCAAAAAAACCAAACCCCTTGCCATCGACTTGATTCTGATTCATAGCGACCCTATAGGACAGAGTAGAACTATCGATGTTCGACCATTTCAGGAGGTAGCATGTAATCAAGAACCGATGGTATTGAAGGAAAAAGTCCAAGCTGCACTGAAGGCATTGGCAAAAAATAAGGCTCCAGGAATTGATGGAATAGTTGAGACATTTCAACAAATGATGCAACGCAGGACGCACTCACTCGCCTGTGCCAAGAAATTTGGAAGACGTCTACCTGGCCAACCAACTGGAAGAAATCCATATTCATGCCCATTTCAAAGAAAGGTGATCCAATGGAGTGCAGAAATTATCGAACAATATCATTAATATCACACACGAGTAAAATTTTTCTGAAAGTAATTCAAAAATTGTTGCAGCAGTACATTGACAGGGAACTGCCAGAAATTCAAGCCAGATTCAGAAGACATGGAACAAGGAATATCATTGCTGGTGTCAGATGGGTCTTGACTGAAAGCAGAGAATACCAGAAAGATGTTTACCTGTGTTGTATTGTCTATCCAAAGGCATTCAACTCTGTAGATCTGTAAAAATGACTTGGGAACAGGGTCTGACCTCCTCTAACTTCAAAAGGAGGAAGGAGAACCAAGATCAACGGCACAAGGCTGACTTCTATGAGACAGAGGCCAGACAAGCCTCCAGTCTCTGCCACCTTTACTAATTCTGACACCAACCGTCTCTCACACAGCACTCTCTACTTCTCTGCCGGGTTTGATAATTCATTGCAGTGGCCACACTGAACTTACAGACCATACTCACGATTATGGGGTTTGTTAGGGAAGTAACAGGTTTCAGTTCAGGCTTGGCAACAATCAAGGATACAGTTCTTCCAACAGGACACCCTCTTCCCAGCCGTGCTCACAGGTGTGCTTCTCCTTGGCCCTAGACCTCTATTCAAGGGCACTCAGCTTTTTCTCTCCGTGGGCCAGGAAGCCCACTACAACGTCTCCTGCTGCCAGGTCTCTACTGCCAGGTCTCTGCTGCAGCTTTTCAAGCTCTCTTTCTCTCTCCTGGTTCCAGGAGCTTCTCATCTCAGGGACTCTGAGTCCAAAGGACGTGCTGGCTCTTCTTTCTTGCTGATGGTGGAGTCCTCTCTTTCCTACCTCTGGGTGGTTCATTTCAAGCCCAGCGGGATGGCAAAACTGACCAGTCCCTTTGGTGGGCCCCAATTACCATATCTCCACAGCCCTACCCGATCACTTGTGTGGGAGTTATAAGACCATGGCTAGAAAGACCACAAAAAAGTGATCCATCACACTTTGGAATCATAACAAATTATGGATAACATTGCCAAGAATGGGAATTCCAGAACACTTCATTGTGCTCATGCAGAGCCTGTACATAGACCAAAAGGCAGCCATTCAAACAGAACAAAGGGGTGCTGAGTGGTTTAAAATCAAGAAAGTTGTGTGTCAGGGTCGTATTCTTTCACCGTAATTATTCAGTCTGTATGCTGAGCAAATAGTCCGAGAAGCTTGACTATATGAAGAAATAATGTGGCGTCAGGATTGGAGGAAGACTCATTAACAACCTGCTCTAACCTTAACAATATGTAGATGACACAACCAAGGAAAACAAAGAGGACTTGAATCACTTACTGATGAAAGTCAAAGACTACAGCCTTCAAGATAACCAACATCATGATAAACAGAGAAAATATTGAAATTTTCAAGCATTTCATTTTCCTTGGATCCACAGTCAATGCCCATGGAAGCAGCAGTCAAGAAATCAGACAATGTATTGCACTGGGCTAATCTACTCCAAAAGAGTTCTTTAAAGCGTTAAAAAACAAAGATGTCACTCTGAGAACTAAGGTATGCCTGACCCAAGCCATGGTATTTTCAATATCCTCATATATATGGGAGAGCTGGACAATGAATAAGGAAAACCAAAGAAAACTTGATGCGTTTGAAATACGTGTTGGCAAAGAACACTGAGTATACCATAAAAAAAATACCATGGGCTACCAGAAAAACAAACAAATCTGTCTTGGAAGAAGTACAGCCAAAATGTTCCTTAGAAGCAAAGATGGCAAGACTTTGTCCATGCACTTTGGACATGTTATCAGGAGGGACCATTCCCTGGAGAAAGACCTCATGCTTGGTAAGGTACAGGGTGGGTGAAAAAGAGGAAGAAACCTCAATGAGATGGATTGACACAGTGGCTGCAACACTGGGCTCAAGCATAACAACAACTGGGAGGATGGTGCAGGACGAGGCAGTGTTTCGTTCTGTTATACATAGGGTTGCTATGAGTCTGAACCAACGTGACGGCACCTAACAACAACTCGTGGTGAGGAGGCCCTGCGTAGCGCAAACTGTAGAGGCACTCAGCTGCTAACCGAAGGAGGTTTGAGTCTACTCAGAGGATCTTGAGAGGCCTGGTAATCTACTTCCGAAAAATCAACCACTGACAACCTTACGGAACGTAGTTCCACTCTGACACGCATGGGATCACTGTGAGTTGAAATCAACTTAATGGCAACTAGGTTTTTGTTGTTGTTGTTTTAACTTGTGGTGAACAAACAGATGAAACCCTACCCTCGTGGGCCTTATATTGAGTGAAATTTAAGGCGTGCCAGACACCATGCTGGGGTTCCAGGCCAGGTGACACAGAAATGCTCCTTGCCTTTCATGGTGCTTACAGTCTTATGGGACAAAATTAGAAATGGCACTGGCTTCATAGGCTCCTCAGGGCAAGTCCTTTGCACCTACGACATTGAACTCCGGACTCTGGTGAGCTGTGAGTCTAGACTGGGTTTCCTGTCAAAGTGCTGTGTCCACCAACACCTCTCCTGGGAGCTAAAGGACAACACATCCCTAGAGCACCTCTGAGTATGGCCCAAAGGAGATGTGGGCAGGGAGCCCCCAGGTAGATGGCAGCATAGACAGGTGTCTGGGCCCTTCTGCTGCTGCCCTCCCCCACATGGCAGCCAGGATGTGAAGCATTAGGGCTGTGAAGTCTCTGGTGGAGCTGGCCTTGGCTTCCAGGTCTTTCCTCCTCAGACAGGCCATGCGAATACCAGCTGTGACATTTGCCTCAGGCAAGTCTGGAGGCAAACGGTGGTGAAACCTATGCCGTTTGGGCCCCAGACCGGCAGCAGGAGGGCAGCTTGGGGCCCCTTTTCTGAGGTTTGAGACCAGGGGCTGTCCCCAACCATGCCCATACCCACATCTCCCAGCACTCCCAGCCCCCATCCGCTTTTTAGCTGTGTCACAGCAGCTGCTGTAAGAAGAGGGGTTTAATAAAGAGCACGGCACCCCGCCATGGATTCCCGAGGAGCTACAGTTACCTAAAGTGTGGTAATGAGCAGACCAGAGAGCTCTGTGGGCCTTTCCTTTTGATCTCTAGCTTCCCAACCAGATCCCAGGGGCTTACAAACTCCCTTCATCCTATTTTAAATGATCTGGTTTCAGGTTTCCTTTTTCCTCCCTTTGAATTAGCTTCTCCTTCTAGAATTTCCACTGAGCATCCACTAGGAAACTTGCAGGGCAGGAGTGAGTGCCAGCCTGGCTGAGACACATTTGTTTCTAAAAACCCAAACCTACTGCTATCAAGCTGATTCTGACTCATAGTGACCCCACAGGGCTTCCAAGGCTATAAATCTCTACAGAAGCAGATTGCCACATCTTTCTCTCGCAAAGCTGCTGGTGGTTTCGAACTGCTGACCTTTTGGTTAGCAGTTGATTTACTGTTTAACCACTATACCACCAGAGCTCCTTTTGTTACTGGTGGTAGGAGAATTGGGGAAGAAGGTCACTAATGAGAACGCCCAGGGAGTGTTCTTCCATTTTCCATCCTCAGGAATGGAATAGTTAAGAATACAGAGGAGTGTCAGGCTGCCTGGGTTCAGATTCCATCACACCTCACTACCTGAGTGATCTGGTGCAAGTATTTTTTAAGCCTCTCGTGACTCTGTTTCTTTACCTGAAGAATAGGCACTGTAACAGTGTCTGCCTCATGGCGTTGTTGTGAGGATTCAATGAACTAATACCTCATGGGTTAGGAAAGAGTTAGAACAATGTCTTGGATTGTTATTTCAGAGGCAGTCACCCCAGATTCTCACGGCAAAACTCCTTCATTTTAGTGAACTGTGAGACAGGGCATGCCAGTTCCTTCCAGATTCAGAAGGGGTTTGTGGGCCTTTACTTTCACTTTCTGAGAGGGGTAAATGGCTCAAACGCCAGCAAATCAAAATGTAAAAGTACGGCAGGGCAAGCCAGAGCTTGCAGCCCCCTCTCCAGTGCTGCTTCCCAGCACCCACACATCTCCCACTCCCACACCCCTACCCACCTGTGGGCATTTGGACACACCAGCACATTCTTTTACCCTCCTCTGATCAAAGAGTAGAGTCCTACCACTGTCTCCTTGAAGAAGGGCTGGCTCAGCAATTCCCCTCCAGCGAACAAAATGAGATGAAGGTGACACTGCACGGCTTCCCAGGCTGGGTCCTAAAAGCCGATACGGCTTTCCCTGGGCTCGCTCTCTCTCTTGGGACATGGACCTTGGGAGGCCTGAGCTACCATGAAAAGTCCAGCTGCCCTGAAGCCACTGTGCTGGAGAGACCACATGGAAAGTCGTGCGCAAGCAGCCCCAGATGTTCCTGCCCCAACCATTTGACTCTTTCTAGCCCAGAAGCCAGGCATGTGGATAGCCATCTTCAGGTGGCTCCTGTCCCTGACCCTCAAGCCACCCCCAGTGATGCCGAGGAGAGCAGACAGGCTGTCCCCATTGTTCCACAGGATATGTGAGCATGAAAAGGGTTGTTTGATGGACTACTTTCTGGAGTAATTTGTTATGCAACTGGCATAGCTGGACCATCAGCTTAGATAACATCCAACCACTTGGGGACAGGCTTTGTGAGGCACTTCTCCGGGGTTCTAAACAAGGAAATTCCTATGACCCTTCTCTTTGGTCCATTGGCTCACAGATCTATGATAATGAGCTCTACAACTTTTGGATGTGTTATGTTGTTGGAGACCACCAGAAGGAGCTTTTATTTATTGCCCCGTGACAGTTGATGGTCTTAGAGAACCAAATCCATGGATTGGTGGGGAAAGGGGTAAGTTATAGGTGAAAATTAAATTAAATCTAGGGAAAATCTTCAAGGGTTGATCAAGAAGGAAAAGATTGGGGGGATACTTATGTTTTTTTTTTTTTGCCTTTGAGTCAACTGACTCATGGCGACCCCATGTGTGTCAGAGTAGAACTATGCTCCATAGAATTTTCAGTAGCTGATTTTTTCACAAGTAGGTAGACAAGCCCCTCTTCCCAGGTCTCTTCTGGGTGAACTCGAACCTCCAACCATTCAGTTAGCAGTTAAGCAAGTTAATCATCTGTACCACTTAGGGACATCTATGCTTTTAGGACACTTGGTAGAAAAAAAAAAAAATTCCCTGGACCCAGCAAAAGGGTCACGAGGCCCCCAAAAGACCATCTTTGCGTTTTCTGAGGAACTGAGCCACTTTTTTCCTGAGCTAACTCATTGCATGATCCACACTATTAATTCTGCACTAGGCGTCCCATCAAAACCATGCAGCCTGAGGGTCCCCCAGCATCTCACCTTTACTGGGTAAGCAGATCTTTTTATCATTAGTGGAGCATCCAGTATGTTAGAAATGAAATTAAATGAGGATTCTTCTCCCATTTGGATAAAACAAAGGATAAGCTGGGGAGTCTTAAGAGTGTGTTTGCTGTCAATCTTCTTTGGGGAGAAGCTTGAAGAACTAATGATTGCACTTGAGCATCTCATGCTTGAAGCTCTTCTAAACCAGGTCGTTCTGCAGCCTTACACAATGCGAGGACCTTACATACGGTGAGATAGTAGGCGTTACTGAGAGAAAGAGGCTGCAGGAATAAGAAATGACATTGTAGACACTCAGCGGTTTGATGTTAAAGATCTACAAGGAGGAACAGTTCGCACAGGGGGCAGGCAGCTGGAAAATCTACATCAGCTGTTGCCAGATGTCATTGTAATACGCGGCGCTTTGATGGGAGAGATGGATGAGCCCGCCTGCTGGGACATTATTGGATCTTCTGCCTTGAGTTTGAAGACCAGATGGATGGTGATTCATTTGTTCCTTACCTGAGAACTGGGACTTCAGCTCTGCTCCAGAGTGAGAGATCAGAAAGGATAGCAAGGATGCCGGACGGAGCTGCAGCTCTGGCCTCCTTCCGAGTCTGCCGTGCAAAGACAGAGGCAGACAGAGTGTTGGGGTTTCCAGCTCTCCTATGTTTGCCAGAGTAGATGTTGGAAAAGCCGAAGACATATCGCAAGGGAACCTACCTTAGTTTCCCGCATAATGAAAACATCACTGGCTCAGAACATGTTTCTTACCTGAAAAGTTTCTTTCTGATGTGAATTTGACTTGAAAAGTGTCTTTAGGATTTTCTGTGCTCTCTTCTAGGCCAACAGAGAGTTCTTTTCCACACTCTTACCCTCATTCTTTGGGGGTAGCAAAAGGAGGCAAATGACATAATTTCAGAAAGCCCCAAAGAAAACCACCAAATTCCTACCCGTAAGGATCCTCTTGGTGGGCATCTTCCCATGGGCACCTTCCTCTTTGGCAGCACTCATGTGGGAACTTTAGTGGATTTCCATGGAAATTGACATAGTCAAGCTGGTGGCTTCAAATGAGTTTATTCTCCCCCAGATCTCTTAGCTCCTTGAATGGAGCCCCCATCTGCCCCTCACCAGCCCTGCTTAGTCCTTAGAACTAACATTGGCCAGAGTGGAAGGGTTTTTTGTTTTTGCAACTAAGAACACTTAATATTGTTCACCCAAGTTTTAAAAAACTAGATCTAGAAGTTCTTTAAGGTCAGAGTCATTGGTCCTGGTCTCCTCAGGAAGAATGTCTAATTCCTAAACGTGTTCAGTAAGGCATTCTTTCTTAGTACAGTCAGGTCCCTTGGGTATTATGTTTACTTCTAGACCAGTGCTTTTCAACTTTTAATGTGTCCACAAAGCTCTGGGGGCCTGGCTAAATACAGATTCTGATTCAGAAGGTGTGGGCTGGGACCTGAGATTCTGCATTTATGATGAGGTCCTGGTGATTCTGTGGCTGCCATACCCTGGACCACACATTAAAGAACAGGCTGTAGGGCGTCTCCAGTCTTCTGCTCTCTCCATCTTGCCTCAAACCTCCTGCTCCACGTGCTCTCCTTACAAACACTCCTCTACACAGGTCATTACCAGGAGGTATTAAAAGTCAGAAATGCCAAATATCCTGGCTGTAAATACAGCCCTGTCACTCGTGTCAACTCCTGCCCCAACTGTGAACACTCACTGAGCTCCAACCTTGTGCCCACGCTAGGCAGGATGCGAGGAGGGACGGGTCCTGAGGAGCCTCCCTCAGGGCACGCCTATGCACTTGGGAAGTCAGGGACCCAGAGAAAACAGGAAGAAAAGCGTGGAATCACCTGATCACGGGATGTCTGTGCTGTGAGCCTTCAGAGGAGATGGGATGAGAATGGACAGAGGACATGATGCAGGATGGGGCTGGAGCTGAGTTCTGACAAGAAGATGTGGCAAAAAGGAGGTGAGATGGCGACCCAAGTGAGCAGAGACTCAGCATAGGAATGAACATGGCTCCAGTATCAACAGCTGAGAGTCAATATAGTTTTAAAAGACTACAAAAAGGGGAACTGGGTGATATCCAGAGTGCCCTTTGGTGAGCTGGCGACAGTGCTCAAAGACAGTCATCAAACCAGAAGTCACAATTCACACTCCTCAAGGATGGGCTTGGATTCTGATTAGAAAAACGAAAGTGAAAAACCTGTTTCCTAGAGCTTCATCGGACACACTTTCATTGTCATTCACCTGGGAAGGCCGTTAGCGACGTACCAGGGTTTTGGCTAAACTTTATTTGCACATGGAATAGAGTATTTGAAAGAAAACTTATTATTCCAATCAGTCTAGATTATTTTCCAACCCTCGAGCATGAAGATGAGTTCACGTGAGTTCAGTAGTAAGTTTTGTTTGTTTAAAAAAAAACAAGGAGAGCTACCAAAGGCAGTAACTCGAATCCAGACCTTTAATCGAGCAAGAGAAGGGCATTCGATCAGCAGCTGCTGGGCACTCCGTACTTTGAATAACTTGCCCTGGGGACTTAGAAAGCCTGGTCCCACAGCTTCATAGTGTTTTGTCCATTTTATTTTGATGGTGACAACTCTCAGGCCATAAAACCTTTCTCAAAGTGAGTGCTTCTTGGCACTAGAAACTTCACCTTGAGAGCCTTGACTGTTGACCATCAGCACCCAGCACACTCAGCTCTGAAGCAGGAGCTGCAATAGGGGGCAGCAAGCTGGATGACGCAAAGGGGTGACCTTTCAACTGCTAGTCAAAAGGTCGGCAGTTCAAACCCACCCAGAGGCTGCTCAGCAGACATCTCTGGCTATCTGCTTTGGAAAGATCCCGTCTTTTGAAAACTCTATGGAGCAGTTCTGTTGTACACATACGGGGTCGCTGTGAGTCGAGGTCAACTGGAAGGCAACTAACAATGACAACAGGTCTGTCAACAGACTTAGATTTTAAATTAGTAACATTTATTAAAGGTTCGTAACACAGTGGGCTTAGTCTGGAAACTGCACTCCAGAACTGTGCTGTGCTGTATGGTGGCGTCCCTACTGGGCAGTGCAGATTACAGAACATTTCTGTTGTGGCACAAAGTCCTGTTGGACAGCACTGTTCTTGAACCTGAGCACACAGTGTGCCTTGATACCAGGTGGCAACTAGAAAAGGCACCTTCTAGACTGTGAGCAACACACCTGGAGAAGAAGAGCAAATCTGTATCCCTAAAAAGAGAGGCCACACCTGTATCACCCGGGACTGAACTCCATGCCGACAGGTACAAGTACCTGGTGGCCAGTGACATCCTTGTGGCTCAGGAAGGAGGGGGGAGCTGAGGAGAGTGTTTTCTTCTCTACAAAAGTCTCTTTTTCTCAACTTGCCTAATGACTCCTTCCCGAGAGCCAGGCCACAAACCTCCCTCAGAAGAGCCAAGACCTCAAAACATCTCTCCAAATCTCATTTCCTACTCTTCTTAAAGAGCTGACTTTGCCTTGGCGCTTCTAAGCTCTTACTGTGAGGCCTTATACCAGCGTTGGCCTTTCTGGCCATTCCCTTGTCTCTGATGCTTTGGTTGGACTCTCTTCTTGGTTTGGTCTCACCTGGGCCTCTGTAGGTCACTGTTACAAAGCCCCCCAAGGGACTTTTTTGCAGCCATGGACCCAGCATCCGGGAACCAAGGCCCAGAACAGTGCCCGAAACACCTGATTGTCTGGGCAGTTCAGCTATGCTGGCTATGTCAAAATACAGTTGGATGTGTGACTCAACTGTTGCTGTGTGACAAACAACCCCTAAATCTCAGCTGCACCCAGCAGTGGCTGTTGTGAGCTGTTCCTGAGTTGGTACCAACTCACGACAACCTTACGTATAACAGAACGAAGCATTGCCTAGTCCTGTGCCGTCTTCATGATTATTGGTATGTTTGAGTCCATTGTTGCAGCTGGCGTGTCAGTCCATCTCACTGAGGGTTTCCCTTGTTTTCGCTGACCATCTACTTTACCAAACATGATGTCCTTCTCTAGCGATGGGTTTTTCCCAATAATGTGTCTAAAGCAAGCAAGTCAAAGTATGGCCACCCTCACTTCTCAGGAACATTCTGGTTGTGTTTCTTCTAAGAATGGTTTGTTCTTTCTTCCGGTAGTCCGCAGTTTGTTCAATATTGTTTGCCAACACCACAGTTCAAGTGCATCAATTCTTCTTCTATCTTCTGACCTATTCATCAGTTTGTCATACTGTGGTGGCTTACGTGTATGTGGGATGCTAGAAGCTATGCCATCAGGATTTCACATACCAGCAGGGTCACTCACAGTGGACAGGTTTCAGCAGACCTTCCAGACTAAAAGACTAGGAAGAAAGGCCTGGCAACCTGCTTCCAAAAATTAGCCAACGAAAACCCTAACCACACAACGTTAAGCATTTATTTCTGATGTGTCTGTTCATTCCGAGGTGCAGGTTGAGGCAGCAGCAGCTTCTCAGGGAAAGGTCTTCTCATGGCTATGGCAGAAGCAAAAGAAGGCTAGTGAAACTATCTAGGCCTCTAGCTCTAGGCTCAGAGCTGGCACACCACCACTTCTACTCCAAGTTCAAAGCAAGTGTACAAAGCAAGCCTTATCCCCAAGCCCAGTGTCAAGGGGCTGGAAAGTACATTCTACCCTATAGGACTACCGCCTGTCTGTCAGTTTGTCATACCCTGGTGGCTGGTATGTTGCTCTGATGCTAGAAGCTACGCCACTGGCATTTCAAATACCAGCAGGGTTACCCATGGTGGACAGGTTTCAGTGGAGCTTCCAGACTAAAACAGACTAGGAAGAAAGGCCTGGTGTTCTACTTCCAAAAATTAGCCAGTGAAAACCTTACAGACCACAACAAAACAGCGTCCAACTTGCTTGCTTTGGATACGTCATCGTAAGGGGTCAGTTGCCAGAGGATGAAATCATGTTTGGTGAAATAGAGGGCCAATGAGGGCAAGGGAGACACTTGGTGAGATGGGTTGGCACAAATACCATAACAGTGGACTCAAACATGGTGGCAATTGTGAGGATGATACAGGACCGGGCAACGTTTTGTTCCGTTGTACGTAGGTTGCCAGGAGTCGGAGTTGACTCCATGGCAGCTGACAGCAACCAACACCTTATAGGAAGAATTGTAAAGTTGCATGGAACAGAGTAATCCAGAGTTGAGTGAAGAGTTAGTCTGACGCGTTTTACTAGAGCACTTATCCAGATCTTGGGAAGAGAAAATGAGCAGGGCGTTAGTCACACAGCTCACACTAGTTGACTTCTGACTCAGTTGGCGAGTTCTGTATAGTATCATTTACTGCCATGTAACAAACTATCTCAGAATTTAGTGGCTTAAAGCACCAGCAGATTTATATAGCTCGTAATTTTGTGCATCAGCCATTGGAGCTCAGCTTATTGGAATGGTCCTCCTGGTGTGGGCTGTTCTTGGCTGGGTTTGTTTGTGTGTCTCAGCTTGGGAAGCAGTGCCTCACATTCTCCAGCAGACTAGCCCGGGCTTGTCCACATGGTGGTGGAAGGGTTCCCAGCATAAGTGAAAGCACAAGACTTAGAACTGGTCCCCACCATGTCTTCTGCATCCTATGGCTCAAAGCAGGTCAGCCCAAATCCAAGAGGTGGTTGGGGGTTAGGGAGATTCCCTCTCTTAATGCAAGGAGCGTCAAAGAATCTTGGGTCATTTTTGCAATCTGCCAGATGGACCCAGGCTATATAATCTATTATTGGAAATGAAAATATAAGGTTTGATCCCCATTCAGACCTCACCATATCAAGGCACCCCAAGGAGTGAGAAGTACAAGAGCAACTGGAGTTCAGAAAAGGCATGTCTCTTTCTCAGTTTCTCCGTATGTGGTGGGACATCATTGCATGAAATGGTAATAAAAGTATGTTGACATCATATAATATATTATGATGGCTACCAGTTATGATCAATCCAATAGCATACCAGCAATAATTCAAGGTCTTAATTTCCCAGGACAACCCCCGTGGAGATCCATCCTCAGCAAGTACCACCTGTCAGTTCCTTTCTAAGGGATGGATTTGCAGCTGCCAATAACAGCTGTCAATGACAGCTGCAACAATAATACCAGCCTGCAAGTTTCTATAGTTTCATTCTTTCTCGGAGCCAAAGTGATTACAAAGATATACTGTGTCATTTGTCCCTAGAGGGGTATATTTATTCAGGAACAGTTGGCCCCAAGTGAATGCCAGTAGAAACTTACATCTTTTCTATAGAGTCCCCATTTTCTATTTCATCTCACCAAGAATTTTAATGCAACACTCTCGCACTTCAAACATTTTTCATCTGTTCACCTGGTTCAAATTTCTTTTGGATTGACCCTTTCTCCATGTTTGCTGAATTCTGTTTTTCTTCACATTTGCCTGTGGGAATAGTTTGTTCACTTTTCAATCAGTTTAGTCCATGTGACCATAGCTTTGTAAAGTGTTTGTCAATTTGTTTTAGTAACCATTATTATCTTTTAATATTGTTTGTGTTTGTGAAACACTATTTTTCAGCTTATATTAGGTACTTCTTGTTGTTGGGAGTCATTGAGTTGATTCTAACTCCTAGCGACCCTGTGTGGCAGGGTAGAACTGCTCCACAGGGTTTTCTTGGCTGTAATCTTTACAGAAGCAGATTACTAGGTCTTTCTCTCCAGGAGCTGCTGGGTGGGTTCAAACTGCCAACCTTTAGGTTTGTGATCAGTTGTTAACCTAAAGGGACCTTATGTAAATTGTGACATAAATTTGATAATTCATGTTTCTGGTATAAAGTTCAGAAATTTCCATATTTTTCTCAAAAAGTTTTTTTTTTTTTTTTTTTTTTACTTTGTACATAAGAGGTGTCCAAAAAAATGAGTGTTGAATTGAACAGAATCAAATTCATCTTTAGGGTAACAATGCAACTTCCTTCAAGAGTAAGCGAGTGTTGCTTGGTCCCCTCCTCTGGGCTCTGAGTAGGTTTTCCTGGGGAAACATAGGAGATATTAAACTTAGCGCTTCCTTGTAAACCTTTATTCCTCGATGCCAGCACTGTTTCAACACAGTAACCTGAACACTGACAGAAAATTACCCCCGTTCTGCCCCGCAAGCGTTTCAACTGCCAGGCACTGACAGTCAGGCTGATCAGTGCAGATGTGAAGGAAGAAAGTTTCTTTTTATTGCCTAAGTCCTGCAATTCTACTGAGAAGTCCTTGGGTGTTTCATTTACTAGCAATTTCCTATTCAATCATTCCTCCCCACTTTGAAAGTGAACATCCCCTGGGATGTGTTGTTGTGGTTGGGTGCCATCGAGTCAATTTTCAACTCACAGTGACCTCATGCGACAGAGTAGAACTGCCCCAAAAGGTTTTCTTGGCTGTAATCTTTACGGAAGCAGATTGCCACCAGGTCTTCCTCCCGTGGAGCCGCAGGGTAAGTTAGAACCACCAACATTTTGGTTAGCAGCCAAACACTTAAACGTTGCACCACCAGGGCTCCTTTTCTTGCAGATAGGTGAGTAAACTTCGAAATGCCTAAATAGAAGAGCTGTGTTTAGGTCATGAAAGTCCTCCAGAAAAGTTATGTAATATCTAGAATAAACTCCTAGGATAGGAGTCATTTTCCTCATTTTCTCTGCTGAGCCTGAAGAGGAAGAGACCAGTGCTGGCAAGCAAGGGCCCCTGTCAGCAATCCTTCCATGGGACTTTCGGGACTCCCACAGAGTGTGCCAGTGGAGTTTAGGTTTAGGTCATTGGAGAGCAGGAAGGGAGGGAGAGTGTCACTGAGAAGTGAAAGAGGAAGGATCTAAAGAGGCATGAGAGGTCATGAGAACTCTACAAATCAGTGGGCATCTGAGCCTTCACATCATTCCTCCTCTCTTGCTGCTGAAAGGGATCAGGTTAGAGCCAGGACTATGAGCTGTGGCATAGGTCAGAATCATACCAACGGGGTTGAAGTCCGTGTACTAGCTCTGTGAACTTGGGCCTGCATTCTCTATGTCTCTGTTTTCTCATCTAAAAAAATGGGGATAACGATAGTTCCTACCTTATGATATAGTTGAGGCAAGCAAATACTATGAAAAGATCACATAGGAAGACTTGGGGAGATCTTGGATGAGAATTTGCATCCCCCAATGTCTTAGTCGTCTAATGCTGCTATAACAGAAATACCACAAATGGATAGCTTCAACAAGCAGAAGTTATTCTCTCACAGTCTAGAAGGCTAGAATTCAGGGCCCAAATTCAGGGCATCGGCTCCAGGGGAAGGCTTTCTCTGTCAACTCTGGAGGACGGTCCGTGTCATCAATCTTCCCCTGGACTAGAAGCTTCTCAGTGCAGGAACCCCGGGTCCAAAAGACGAACTGTGCTTCCAGCATAGCTTTCTTGGTGGTATTAGGTCCCCCATCTCTCTGCTCCCTTCTCTCTTTTATATCGCAAAAGAAATTTCTCTCTGCTCCCTTCTCTCTTTTATATCGCAAAAGAAATTGACTTAAAACAAACCTAATCTTGTAGATCTCCTCAACATAACTGCCGCTAATCCCTCTCATTAACATCATAGTGTTGGGATTTACAACATGTATGAAAATCATATCAGATGACAAAAGGGTGGACAGTCACACAATACTGGGAATCATGGCCTAACCAAGTCGACACACATATTTCGGGGGGGACACAATTCAATCCATTACACACAACTTCTAACTGAGAACCCCTCCTAAAGACTGTACAAACTGGTAGGAGCTGTCTGATCTGCTGGGCCATGTCAGTGAGCTGTCTGAATGTAATAGGCAATTAGTGTCTAATGAAATGGAAGCCCCCATTTGGGGATCCTTTCTATTCGCGGATGTACCTACTACTGAGATGCAATTCATCTGTTGTTCTGTCCAAGGAGTGGTACGGCTGCACACAAGTCATTCTTCCCAGTCACCATCTCCTCTCTTTGACATGTAAATATAACAAGGTTTTCCATAAAGCCTAAACTCTCTTTTTTTATTTTTATTTTTATTGTGCTTTAAGTAAAAGTTTAAAAATCAAGTCAGTCTCTCTTACAAAAATTTATACACACCTTGCTATGTATTCCTAATTGCTCTTCCCATAATGAGACAGTACAGTCCTTCCCTTCACTCTCTATTTTCTAGTCCATTCGGCCAGCTTCTGACCCCTTCCACCCTCCCATCTCCCCTCTAGACAGGAGATACCAACATAGTCTCATGTTTCTACTTGATCCAAGAAGCTCACTCCTCACCAGTATCATTTTCTATCCTATTGTCCAGTCCAATCCCTGTCTGAAAAGTTGGCTTTGGGAATGGTTCCTGTCTTGGGCTAACAGAAGGTCTGGGCACCATGACCACCGGGGTCCTTCTAGTCTCAGTCAGACCATTAAGTCTGGTCTTTTTACAAGAATATGGTGTCTGCATCCTGCTGCTCTCCTGCTCTCTCAGGGGTTCTCTGTTGTGTTCCCTGTCAGAGGAGTCATCGGTTGTAGCTGGGCAACCTCCAGTTCTTCTGGTCTCAGACTGATGTAGTCTCCGGGTTATGTGGACTTTCTGCCTCTTGGGCTCATAATTATCTTGTGTCTTTGGCGTTCTTCATTCTCCTTTGTTCCAGGCGGGTTGAGACCAACTGATGCATCTTAGATGACCACTTGCTTGTGTTCAAGACCCCAGACACCACTCTCCAAAGTGGGATGCAGAATGTTATCTTAATAGATTTTATTATGCCAATTGACTTAGATGTCCCCTGAAACCATGATCCCCAAACCCCCACCCCTGCTACACTGGCCTTGGAAGCATTCAGTTTATTCGGGAAACTTCTTTGCTTTTGGTTTAGTCCAGTTGTGCTGACCTCCCCCTGTATTGTGTGCTGTCTTTCCCTTCACCTAAAGTAGTTCTTATCTACTATCCAATTAGTGAATAACCCTCTCCCACTCCCCCTCCCTACCCTGTCTCGTAACTATCAAAGAATATTTTCTTCTCTGTTTAAACTGTTTCTCGGTTCTTATAATTGTGATCTTATACAATATTTGTCCTTCTGCAACTGACTAATTTCACTCAGCATAATGCCTTCCAGATTCCTCCATGTTATGAAATGTTTCATGGATTCATCATTCTTCTTCATTGATGCATAGTATTCCATTGTCTGAATATACCATAATTTATCCATTCATCTGTTCATGGGCACATTGGTTGCTTCCATCTTTTTGCTATTGTAAACAATGCTGCAATAAACATGGGTGTGCATATATGTGTTCATGTAAAGGCTCTTATCTCTCTAGGATATATTCCAAGGAGTGGGATTGCTGGATCATGTGGCAGCTCTATTTCTAGCTTTTTAAGGAAGCGCCAAATCGATTCCCAAAGTGGTTGTACCATTTTACATTTCCACCAGCAGTGTATAAGTGTTCCAGTCTCTCTACAACTTCTCCAACATTTATTATTGTGTTTTTTGGATTAATGCCAGCCTTGTTGGAGTGAGATGGAATCTCATTGTAGTTTTGATTTGCATTTGTCTAATGGCTGATAATAGTGAGCATTTCCTCATGTATCTGTTTGCTGCCCGAATGTCTTCTTTAGTGAAGTGTCTGTTCATATCTTTTGCCCATTTTTTAGTTGAGTTATTTGCCTTTTTGTAGTTGAGTTTTTGCAATATCATGTAGACTTGAGAGACCAGGAGCTGATTGGAAAAGTCATAGCTAAAAACTTTTTTCCAGTCCGTAGGTAAGTGGATGCATTTTATTGCTTATAAAGTATACCTCAACATGTTTATTTAAAACCAATCAATAAATAAAACACCATCTAACAATATAGGAAGAAAATTAGTCAGATAGCTTGTCACAGCTTGTGTGGTTAGAAAAAAAAATCATATGGCATGCATTTTTAATATTTACACATGTATTGTTTCATAAAAATAGACACAGGCTATTTCTAATTCATTAATGGCTGTAAAATGCAGCAATTTTTTAATGTGCTATGCATTGTACTAAGCATTTTTTAAAATTTTATTAACATGTAACGTATAATTTACTATTTTTCATAAAATTTATATAACATAAGATTTGCCATTTTAACCATGTCTAATTTTTTTTTAAGTGTATCATTCAGTGGCATTGATTATATTCACAATGTTGTGCAACCGCCATCACTATCCACTTCCAAAAGCGTTTCACCTGCCCATATGGAAACTCAGTAACTCTTAAGCAATAACTCATTCCCTCCTCCCCACAACTCCTGGTAACTGCTAATAAACTTTTATCTCTATGCATTTGCCTAATCTAGATATTTCATATAAGTGGAGTCATGCAATATTTGTTTTTTTATGCCTAACTTATTCACTGAGCATAATGTTTTCCAGATTATCCATGTCATAACATGTATCAGAACTTCATTTCTCTTTACGGCTGAATAATATTCCATGGTATGTACGTACTATGTTTTATTTACCCATTCATCTGTTGATAGGCATGTGGGTCATTTCTACCTTTAGGCTACTGTGAGTAATGCTTCAGTGGACATTGGTATACAAACAACTGTTTAAGTATCAGTTTTTTCCATTAAGAGCTTTCAGTTCTTTTGGGTATATACCTAGGAGTGGAATTGCTGGATCCTGTGATATTTTTGTGTTTAATTTTTTGAGAAACCACTAACCAGTTTTCTGCAGTGGCTGTACCATTTTACATTCCCACCGGCAATGTGCAAATGTTCCAGCTTCTCCACACCCTCACCAACCGTTGTTATTTTCCGTTTTTTTTATAATAGCCACCCTAGCGGGTGTGAAGCAGTATATCATTGTGGTTCTAATTGCGTTTCCTTAATGCTTTATGACATTGAACATCTTTTCAGGTGCTTATTTGTCATTTGAACATATTCTTCAGACAATGGCTATTCAAGTCCTTTGCCTGGGTTTTAATTAGATTGTTTGTCTTTTATTTTTAAGGAGTTATACCCATTTCTGAGTGGAGGGTTTATCGCTTAGCTTGAACTACCCTATGCTTGGTTGTCAAGAGACACATTACCTCCCTCTCCACCCACAGGGTTGCTGAAATGACAGTCATGATATGGAGGTAATGAATCCATCATTGCCCAGAGACCAAGAAGGCAAACCAATGGTGGGCTAGAAGTGTTAATGAATCTATAGAGAACAGGAACCGAAGGTGGTTGTATTGATCCGGAACAGGGAAAGCTCAGTTCAGAGCACACACAGGAAAAGGTTGAAGTTGAGACGAGGAATACGGGTCCTAGAGGAGCTCCCAGAGCTCCAAGTACAGAACAAGAAAGGATATCGTGTGTGAGTATTGGTAGAGAGTTATCAGGGTAATTAGTTAATTAAAGGATTATCTTTGTACCCAATTATCTATTGCTTTGTAACTAGCCACTCCAAACTTAGTGGTGTAAAACAACCCTTTTATTCTGCTCAACAATTCTGTGGTTCAGGAATTTGGAGAGAGCGCAGCAGGGATGACTCGTCTCTGTTCCACAATGTCTAGGGCCTCAACTGGAAATACTGGAATGGCTAGATGTAACTTGAATGACTAGAGGCTGGAATCATCTGGAATATTCTTTACTCACGTGTTTGGCAACTGAGCTTGGATGACTTGAAAGCTGGGCTCACCTGGAACGGTCATCTGAAACACCTACTTTTGGCTTGGGCCTCCTCGGAGCATGGCAGTCTCAGGGCAGTCAGATTACTTTCATGAGCTCAGGGTTCGGAGAGTGAGTGTTCCAGCAAGTGTGACATACCGCATGGCCTTTTCCATCATCTCTTTCCACAGATGTAGTCAATTTGATTTCTGTGTGCTCCATCTGCGAGGTCCATGTGTATAGTTGCCATTTATGTTGGTGAAAGAAGGTATTTGCAATGAAGAAGTCGTTAGTCTTGCAAAATTCTATCATTTGATCTCCAGCATTTTTTCTATCACAAAGGCCGTATTTTCCAACTACTGATCCTTCTTTGTCTCCAGCTTTCGCATTCAAATCACCGGTAATTATGAATGCATCTTGATTGCATATTTGATCAATTTCAGACTGCAGCAGCTGATAAAAATCTTCTATTTCTTCATCTTTGGCCCTAGTGGTTGGTGCATAAATTTGAATAATAGTCATATTAACTGGTCTTCCTTGTAGGCATATGGATATTATCCTATCACTGACAGCATTATACTTCAGGATAGATCTTGAAATGTTCTTTTTGACGATGAATGCAACACCATTCCTCTTCAAGCTGTCATTCCCAGCATAGTAGACGATATGATTGTCCGATTCAAAATGGCCAATACCAGTCCATTTCAGTTCACTAATGCCTAGGATTTCGATGTTTATGTGTTCCATTTCATTTTTGACGATTTCTAAATTTTCCTAGATTCATACTTCGTACATTCCAGGTTCCAATTATTAATGGATGTTTGCAGCTGTTTCTTCTCATTTTGAGTCATGCCACATCAGCAAATGAAGGTCTTGAAAGAAATGATGGAAAAGCTCAATATCATCAGTCAGAACAAGGCCAGGGGCTGACTGTGGAACAGACCATCAATTGCTCATATGCAAGTTCAAGCCGAAACTGAAGAAAATCAGAGCAAGTTCACGAGAGCCAAAATATGACCTTGAGCATATCCCACCTGAATTTAGAGACCATCTGAAGAATAGATTTGACACATTGAACACTGGTGACCAAAGACCGTACAAGTTGTGGAATGACATCAAGGACATTATACATGAAGAAAGCAAGAGGTCATTGAAAAGACAGGAAAGAAAGAAAAGACCAAGATGGATGTCAGAGGAGACTCTGAAATTTGCTCTCGAATGTTGAGCAGCTAAAGCAAAAGGAAGAATTGATGAAGTAAAAGAACTGAACAGATTTCAAAGGGTGGCTCGAGAAGACAAAGTGAAGTATTATAATGACATGTGCAAAGAGCTGGAAATGGAAAACCAAAAGGGAAGAACACGCTTGGTGTTTCTCAAGCTGAAAGAACTGAAGAAAAAATTCAAGCCTCGAGTTGCAATAGTGAAGACTTCTATGGGGAGAATATTAAGTGATGCAGGAAGCATCAAAAGAAGATGGAAGGAATACACAGAGTCATTATACCAAAAAGAATTAGTCGATGTTCAACCATTTCAAGAGGTAGCATATGATCAGGAAGAAGTCCAAGCTGCTCTGACGGCATTGGCGAAAAACAAGGCTCCAGGAGTTGATGGAATATCAACGGAGATGTTTCAACAAACAGATGCAGCACTGGAGGTGCTCACTCATCTATACCAAGAAATATGGAAGATAACTTCCTGGCTAACTGACTGGAAGACATCCATATTTATGCCTATTCCCAAGACAGGTGATCCAACCAAATGTGGAAATTATAGAACAATATCATTAATATCACAAGCGAGCAAAATTTTGCTGAAGATCATTCAAAAATGGCTGCAGCAGTATATCCATAGGGAACAGCCAGAAATTCAGGCTGGTTTCAGAAGAGGACGTGGAACCAGGGATATCATTGCTGATGTCAGATGGATCCTGGCTGAAAGCAGAGAATACCAGAAGGATGTTTACCTGTGTTCTATCGACTATGCAAAGGCATTCGACTGTGCAGATCATAAAAAATTATGGATAACGTTGTGAAGAATGGGAATTCCAGAACACTTAATTGTGCTCATGAGGAACCTTTATATAGATCAAGAGGCAATTGTTCGGACAGAACAAGGGAATACTGATCAGCTTAAAGTCAGGAAAGGTGTGTGTCAGGGTTGTATTCTTTCACCATACCTATTCAAACTGTATGCTGAACAAATAATCCAAGAAGCTGGACTATATGAAGAAAAATGGGGTGTCAGGATTGGAGGAAGACTCATTAACAACCTGCGTTATGCAGATGACACAACCTTGCTTGCTGAAAGTGAAGAGGACTTGAAGCACTTAACAATGAAGATCAAAGACCACAGCCTTCAGTATGGATTGCACCTCAACATAAAGAAAACAAAAATCCTCACAGTTGGACCAATGAGCAACACCATGATAAACGGAGAAAAAATTGAAGTTGTCAAAGATTTCATTTTACTTGGATCCACAATCAACAGCCATGGAAGCAGCAGTCAAGAAATCAAAAGACGCATTGCATTGGGTAAATTGGCTGCAAAGAACCTCTTGAAAGTGTTGAAGAGCAAAGATGTCACCCTGAAGACTAAGGTGCGCCTAACCCAAGCCATGGTATTTTCAGTGGCATCATATGCATGTGAAAGCTGGACAATGAATAAGGAAGACCAAAGAAGAATTGATGCCTTTGAATTGTGGTGTTGAGGAAGAATATGGACTATACCATGGACAGCCAGAAGAACGAACAAATCTCTTAGAAGAAGTATAACCAGAATGCTCCTTAGAAGCAAGGATGGCGAGACTGCGTCTTACATACTTTGGACATGTTGTCGGGAGGGATCAGTCTCTGGAGAAGGACATCATGCTTGGCAAAGTACAGGGTCAGCAGAAAAGAGGAAGACCCTCAACAAGATAGATTGACACAGTGGCTGCAACAGTGAGCTCAAGCATAACAACGATTGTAAGGATGGCACAGGACCAGGCAGTGTTTTGTTCTGTTGTGCATAGGGTCACTATGAGTCGGAGCCAACTTGACGACACCTAACAACAACAACATGGCCTTTTCTGACCTAGCCTCAAAACTCATATAACACCACTTCTGCCATACCCTGTTGGTCAAAAAGTCACAAGCCCACCCATGTTCAAGAGGAGGTGACATAGATGCATAACTCTTGATGAAAGGAGAGTCAAAGAATTTATAAGCATGTTTGAAAACCACCATACCATGGGAGAAGTGAATTAGTTCTTTTCCCATCAATATCAACTGACCAGTGGCTTTCCCAAGCAGAAATAGAAAACTAGTCTTTAAAGTGACAATCTGTGTAGGGAGGTCTGTGGCTTCAGCTATGAGAGTTTGTAACTGAGAAGAAGAGAGAAATTTCTGAGGTGTCTCTGGATCTTCATAATGTCCGAACAAAGCACACTAAAGTATTACATCCCTTTTGTAATTGGGCATTTGGAGATCCTGAGCTTACAAAACTGACCACAGAGCATAAAGTGAAGCCTGCTTGTCCACACATGTTATGTAGCACCACAGAACCAGCAATCAGCCTTCCAATTCAGAGAAATTTGAGGAAATCAAACAACATATTGCATTGGGCAAATCTACTGCAAAAGACTTCTTCTTTAAAGTGTTAAAAAGCAAAGATGTCACTTTGAGGACTAAGGTGGGCCTGACCCAAGCCATGGTATTTTCAATCATCTTGTATGCATGAAAAAGCTGGACAATGAATAAGGAGGACCAGAGAATTGATACCTTTGAATTATTGTGTTGGCAAAGAATGTTGAATATACCGTGGACTGCCAGAATGAACAAATCTGATCTTGGAAGAAGAACAGCCAGACTGCTCCTTAGAAGCAAGGATGAGAATACTTCATGTTATGCATTTTGAACATGTTGTCAGGAGGGACTAGTTCCTGGAAAGGAAATCATGCCTGATAAAGTAGAGGGTCAGCAAGAGAGGAAGACCCTCAACGAGATGGATTGGTACAGTGACTGTAACAATGGGCTGAAGCATAGCAACGATTGTGAGGATGGCTCAGGACCAGGCAGTGTTTCGTTCTGTTATGCATAGGGTTGCTACGTGTCAGAGCTGACTCAATGGATCCTAACAACAACAGGCCTGTGTACCTGTAGAGAAAACTCATGCTAATTACCAGATTATTCATCTTAGTCATTAATTCACACATTAAGCATGGGTCAACTTGCTTCCAAAAACTACTGTGCATTTGAGGATCCTTCCCAAAGGAAGGATCAAAATGAACAAAAAGAATATCTATTCCATCAAATAATCACAGATAACTCAGGTAATAGAAATTAACTTTTAAAAGAATTTAATTAGTAGCCTCAAAGAGTTTCAGGATATTGAAGCCATAAAACAACGACAAGCTGTTTTTTTTTTTTTTTTTTAAGTTGAGGGGAGGGGTTATGGAGCAATTAGTTTAAAACAAAAAGATGTTCTAAAAATTTTTAATGTGACTTTCAAAATATTAAAAATTATGAAAAGGACTCAAAGAGTATAATGGGTATGGCAATGAGCAAAATAGAGATTGGGAGACATAAGGAAGAATAGTAGCATTCAGCATTCAAAACAAAAAGAATAATTTATGGAAAAATTAAGAAACATGCAGGATCAATCCAAGGGCTCAAATATGAAATCTAATGGAAGCTCCAGAGGAAGAGAGCACAGAAACTGGCAGAAAGGAAGTAAACACATGTAGAACAGCAGATTTCCTCTAAATAGAAGGGAAACGTGAGTATACATATTGAATGAGTTGGCAGAGTGCCAATTACAGGGAATAAAAAGAAGTCTGTAACTACAAACATCTTCATGAAATTTCAAAACTGAAAGGCTAAAAAAGAACCTAAATATTTCAGAGAAATAGATCCTATACAAAGGAATAGAATTAGACAAACATCAGACTTTCATCAGCAACACTGAATACTAGAAATAATCGAACTCTATTTTGAGTCTTGTGAAGGATAATGAAGGATCTAGAATTCTATAACTAGCTTGACTCACAATCAAATGAGAGCAAATTATATTTTCCAGCAAACATAAGCTGGAAATTTATCTCTCACTTAACCTTACCTAGTAAACTACTGAGAATGTTCTCTAACAAAATGAAGGTAAAAGCTTGAAAATATATACATGTATATATGGCAAAATTAACATGGAAGTCCAGTGTAGAAAAGAAGTCACAAAAATCCATGTAAGCAAACAGACCTAAAAAGAAAATTGTCCAAATTTGAAAAGAAAGGGAATTCAAAGAAAGCCTCCAAGAAGAAGAATGAAATTAATTGCAAGCCATATTTTTCAAAAAAGTGTGTCTTCACGTTTTGGCAATACAGTGAAGAAGGTACATGTTGAGTCTCCCAACAAGGAAAGAAATGTCATTTTCAATCACAAGGAAAATTGATCCAAGACAGGTACTGAGAATATATAATACAAACTAAAGTGTGGAATAGTCCTTTTAATAATACTGGTATTTAAGACAAGACTCTATTTCATCTTGACATAAATGCACTGTCTTTTGAATGGCAAATGGGTTATGATGTTGGACCCTTAAGAAAAAATGACAGTCCTAGCACACTTTGGCTCTGCAGTGAATGGTATTCGCTTACTAGTAATAATAATTAAACTGCTAATTGTTGTTTTTCTACATTTAGAGCCAATCTTTA
Organism: Loxodonta africana; assembly: GCF_030014295.1. Classification (NCBI taxonomy): domain Eukaryota; kingdom Metazoa; phylum Chordata; class Mammalia; order Proboscidea; family Elephantidae; genus Loxodonta; species Loxodonta africana. Next base: position 8,198,386 of record NC_087365.1, on the reverse strand, counting down.
GAAAAAACACAGATGAATGAAAGATGGTGATAGACCAAAATGTAAATGTTGAAAATGTTATACCTGAGAGAAGAAGTTAAAAAGTAGAAGTGGGTGAGGAGGTGGCTGGGAGACAGGGACGTGAACATCTCTGCCTTCTTTTTTTTTTTTTTTTAATTATCATGGAACCAAGAGATACTCCCAAAAGTTAATGGAATGTGAAATAGAGAGGAAACCTTAAAAGATAACCTAGACCTAATAATAATATTAATATAGCTCTCAAATTTTAGGAGGAAAAGACGATGTAGGGAGTAATATAAATTAGCTAAATATTCAGTCTTCATTATGGGATTCAATAGATGATACCTGAAGTGGGTAAATCTAGGAAGAGCTATTATGATCCATTAATTTGGCATAATAGAAATAAGAACTAAAATTAAAAAATAAATGAAAATAATTAGAAGTGTATACTTCTGGGAAGCACGGACAGAAATGAGTTAAACAGGGAACAACTATTTTTCGTTGTCCTTGTTGTTGTTAGGTGCTGTCTAGTCAGTTTCAACTCATAACGACCCTGCATGTATAGCAGAACGAAACGTTGCCAGGTCTTACGCCATCCTCACAATTGTGGTATGGTTGAGCCCATTGTTGCAGCCACTCTGTCAGTCCGTCTCACTCAGGGCCTTCCCCTCTTTCAGTGACTGTCTACCAAGCATGATGCCCTTCTCCAAGGACTAGTCCCTCCTGAAAACATGTCCAAAGTACGTGAGACAAAGTCTTGCCATCCTCGCTTCTCAGGAGCGTTCTGGCTGCGCTTCTTCCAAGATAAATCTGCTCACTCTTCTGGCAGTCCATGGTATATTCAATATTCTTCACCAACACCATAATTCAAAGGCATCAATTCTCCTTCAGTCTCGCTTATTCATTGTCCAGCTTTTGCATGCATATAACGTGGTTAAAAATACCATGGTTTGGGTCAGGTGCACCTTAGTCTGAAAGTGACATCTTGGTTTTTAATACTCTAATGAAGTCTTTTGCAGCAGACTCGCCCAATGCAATACATCATTTGATTTCTCGAATGCTGCTTCCATGGGTGTTGATTGTGGGTCCAAGTAAAAATCCTTGAAAACTTTGGTCTTTTCCCCCTTTATCATGATGTTGCTTATTTGTCAAGTTGTGAGGACTTTTCTATATGTCGAAGTGTAATCCATACTGAAGGCTGTAGTCTTTGATCTTCACCAGTAAGTGCTTCAAGTCTTCTTCACTTTCAGCAAGCAAGATTGTGTCCTCTACACATCGCAGGTTGTTAATGAGTCTTTCTTTAATCCTGATACTGTGTTCTTCTTCATATAGTCCAGCTTCTCGGAGTATTTGATTACCATGTAAATTGAATAAGTATAATGAAAAGATACAACCCTGACACACTCCTTTTCTGATTTTAAACCATGCATTATACCCTTGTTCTGTTTGAATGACTGACTCTTGGTCTATATACAGGTTCCACACGAGCACAATTAATTGTTCTGAAATTACCGTTCTTCACAGTGTTATCCATAATTTGCCACGATACCCACAGTCAAATGCCTTTGCATAGTCAATAAAACACAGGTAAATGTCTTTCTGGTATTCTCTGCTTTCAGCCAGGATCCATCTGACATCAGCAGTTATATCTCTCTTTCTAGGTCTTCTGAACCTGGCTCGAATTTCTGGCAATTCTTTGTTGATGTACTGCTGCAACTGCTTTTAAATTACCTTCAGCCTTATTTTACTTGCATGTCATATTAATGATATTGTTCAATAATTTCCACATTCCATTGGATCACCTTTCTTTGGAATATGCACGAATATGAATCCCTTCCAGTCGGTTGGCCAGGTTGCTGCCTTCCAAATTTCCTGGCATAGACAAATGAGTACTTCTAGTTTTGCACTTTTTGTTGAATCATCTCAACTGTTATTCTGTCAAGTCTTAAAGGCTTATTTTTCTCCAGTGCCTTCAGTGCAGCTCAGACTTCTTCCTTCAGTACTCCTGGTTCTTGATCATATGATACCTCCTGAAATTATTGAATGTCAACCAATTCTTTTTGGCGTAGAGACTCCATGTATTCCTTTCATCTTCTTTTAATGCTTCTTGCATCGTTCAATATTTTGCCCATAGAATCCTTCAATATTGCAACTCAAGACTTGAATTTTTTCTTCATTTCTTTCAGGTCTTATTATTTCATTATAATGCTTTACTTTGTCTTCTAGAGCCACCCTTTGAAATCTTCTGTTCAGATATTTTACTGCATCATTTCATCCATTTACATTAGCTACTCCATATTCAAGAGCAAGTTTCAGGGTCTCTTCTGACATCCATTTTGGCCTTTTTTTTTTTCCCCTTCCTGTCTTTTTAATGATCTTTTGCTCTCTTCATGTGTGATGTCCTTGATGTCACCCCACAGTTCTTCCGGTCTTTGGTCATTAGTGATCAATGCATCAAATCTGTTCTTGAGATGGTCTCTAAATTCAGGTGAGATATACTCAAGGTCATATGCTGGCTGTTGGGAACTTGTTTTAACGTTCTTCAGCTTCAACTTGAACTTGCATATGAGCAATTAATGATCTTCTCCACAGTCAGCCCCTGGTCTTGTCCTGACTGATGATATTGAGCTTCTCCATTATCTTTTTCCACAGATATAGTCAGTTTGATTTTGTGTATTCCATCCAGCAAGGTCCATGTGTATGGTTGTCTTCTATGTTGTCAAAAAAAGGTTTTTCCAATGAATAAGTTGTTGGTCTTGTAAAATTCTATCATGCTATCATATCCATCATCATTTCTATCCCCAGAGGCCATATTTTCCAACTACTGGTACTTCTTTGTTTCCAACTTCCTCATTCCAATCACCAGTAATTATCAATGCATCTTGATTATATGTTTGATCAATTTCAGACTGCAGAAGTTGGTAAAAATCTTCGATTTCTTCATCTTTGGCATTAGTGGCTGGTGCATAAATTTGAATAATAGTCATATTAACTAGTCTTCCTTGTAGGCATATGGATATTATCCTATCACTGACTGTTATTCTTCTGGATAGATCTTGAAATGTTCTTCTTGACAATGAATGTGACACTGTTCCTCTTCAGTTTGTCAATCCTGGCACAGTAGACCATATGATTGTCCGATTCAAAATGGCCAGCACCAGTCATTTTCAGCTCACTAATGGGTAGGATAAAGAGCCCCGGTGACACATTATTTAAGAACTCGGTTGTTAACTGAAGAATTGGAGGTTTGAACTCACCAGCTGCTCCACAGGAGAAAGATGTGGCAGTCTGCTTCCGTAAAGATTGGAAACACTATGAGACAGTTCTACTCTGTCCTGTAGGGTGGTCATGAGTAGGAATTGACTCGACAGGAACGAGTGTGTGTGTGTGTGTGTGTGTGTGTGTGTGTGTGTGTGTTTTAATACCTAGGATATCAATCTTCGAGTGATCCATTTTGTTTTTGATGACTTCCAATTTTCCTTGATTCATACTTCATACATTCCATGTTACAATTACTAATGGATGTTTGCAGCTGTTTCTTCTCATTTTAAGTTATTCCATATCAGCAAACAACAGTCCCAAAGGCTTTACTCCATCCACATCATTACTTTGAGAAGACAGCTCTTCCCCAGTCATATTTTGAGTGCCTTCAGGGGCTCATCTTTTAGCACTCTGTCAGATAGTGTTCCGCTGCTATCCATAAGGTTTTCATGGGCTCATTTTCTTTTTTTTCCAGAATTAGATCCCCAGGTACTTTTCCCTAGTCTATCTTAGTCTGGAAGCTCCACAAAAACCTGTCCACCATGAGTAACCATGCTGGTATTTGAAATATGGGTGGCATAGCTTCCAACATCACAGCAACATACAAGCCACCACAATATGACAAACTGACAAGTGTTTTTTTTTTCATTAACTACTATTTAATTTTTTAATATGATCGAATTATTTTTAATATGGTAATAAAGTCATTTATTACCATATTGCCTAGGAGAACTAACTTTTATATATCAGAAGGAGGAGGAGGGGAAAGGGAGAAGTGAAGCAACAGTAACTCGCATTTACTGTATAATTACGTGCCAGACAGGGCTCTAAACATATATAAATTCATTGGATCCTCATAGTAGCCCTTTAAACCAAAGAAAGAGAGAAAGAAAGAACCAGACCCATCACCACTGAGTTAGTTTCGACTCATAGTGACACTGTAGGACAGAGTAGAACTGCCCCATGAGATTTGCAAGGTTATAAATCTTTATGGAAGCAAACTGCCACATCTTTCCCCCACAGAGCAGCTGATGGGTTCATAGTACTGATCTTCCGGTTAGCAGCCAAGAACTTTAACCACTGCACCACCAGAGATCCTAGTAACCCTTCAGAGGGAGGCTATTGTTATCTCCTTTTTGTAGATGAGTAAACTGAGGCACTAAACACCAAACCAAACCGATTGCTATCAAGTTGATTCTGATTCATAGCGACAATATTAGCACAGAGTAGAACTGACCATAGGGTTTCCAAGAAGCAGCTGATAGATTCGAACTGCTGACCTTTTGGTTAGCAGCCTGAGCTCTTAGCTGCTAGGCCAGCAGGTTTCCAACTGAGGCACCAAACCCAGTGCCATCGAGTCAATTCTGACTCATAGCGACCCTGTAGGACAGAGTAGAACTGCCCCATAGAGTTTCCAAGGAGTGCCTGGCAGATTCGAACTGCGGACCCTTTGGTTAGCAGCCGTAGCACTTAACCACTACACCACCAGGGCTTCCAACTGAGGCACAGAAGCATGAAATAATAGCTTTCCCAAGGTCATAGTAACTTTCCCAAATAGTAACTGCTGCAGCTTGGATTTGAGCTAGGGCTTCTGGCCCTGGGTCCGTGGTCACCATTCTGCCACAGTGCAGGTGTGAGTGTGTCATTTCCTCATCTTTAATTACAAGAAGTCAGTAGAAGATACAGAGGTAAAAGCAGATTGTTTGGAGTTGGTTTTGTGACACCCAAGATAACTCAAAGCAGAAGTGGTAAGAATCGTTACCTCTGGTGAGTTGGCGGGCAGGAGGCAGGAGATTTATTTTATACTCAGTTGTTGTGCTTAATTTTTTAAATCGTAATTGTCAATATTATTTTTGAAGTAAAAATACTTTTTAAAGTTTATTTTATACAAAACCTATAAATTTCAGTGGATTGTTGATTTAAATCAGCTAGAAATAGGGAGAAATTTATGAAAACTCAATTTATGATCCTTCTGTCTCCCAAGATTGGAAATAATTTGTGGAAACATGCTTGACTTATGCAACAGAATACATCCTTAGGAAATTTTATTTAAACATTTTATTATTTTAAGTGTTATTTCATTTGAAGGGAAACAGATTAAAATTATCTTGCCGATACTATTGTCCAACTTAAAAGTTCCAGGGATTAGATTTTATCAGTGTTATGACTAAAGTAAAAGTGATGTTCTGTGACATCCAAAGCCGGGCCATGCCATGTCATACAACTTTCACCTCACTGTCTTGGGACACTTGTTTCATCTTTGGAGCCCTGAGTCCCCATTAGGGGACCTTGAGGCTGCCATACCCGGAAGAAGCCCAGACCACATGGAGAGGCCATGTGTAGGGTCCAGCCACGTGTAGGGTTCAGTCACTAGCCCGCAGCTTCAGTCCCAGTCGACAGCCAACATCAACCACCAGTCATGTGAGTGAACAAGCCTTTAGCCCCCAACCTTTGGGCCTTCCCAGCTATGGAGTTACACCCAACAATTTCACACCTCTTTTATGCTGATGCCACCACGGTGGTGCAGTTGTTCAGAGCTTAACTGCTAAAAGGTCAGCAGTTCAAATCTACCAGCCGCTCCTTGGAAACCCTATGGGGCAATTCTACTGTGTCCTGTAGGGTCGCTATGAGTCGGAATCAAGTCGGTGGCAACAGGTTTGGTTTTTTATGCTGATATGACTCTGAAATTAAACTTTTTTTTATAAATCTAAAAAGGATATGAAAACAGATCTACTTCATAAGCTGAGTGGGAGGTAGCAGCAGTACAAGTATATGGATTCTGAAATAATCTTGAAGTGTATATAAAATTTGTAGTTATTTTTCAAAATCTCATGCACATAGATGGGATTTTCTTTGGCTTCCTTTGGGACTGGGTAGTTCCTCTTTCCTGATTACATAGACATCACTTGCCCTAACAGGTCATGGAAGGAGGGAGCAGTGGTCTCAACCTCTGCTGCTTGTTAGGACCACCTAGGGAGCATCTAAATTCCAAATGCTCAGCCCAGCTCTGTGAAAGCAGAATCTCGGGGCGGGTTGGAACCCAGTCATCAGCATTTCGTAACGCTTCCACATGATTCTAACATTCACCAAAGTGAGAACCAGGCTCCTGAAAGATCCTGATCAGAAGGTCTGGGTGGGCCCAGGAATCTGTATTTATCAGACAGACTCAGGTCAATCTTATGATCAGGTAAGTTTGGTAATCAGCAGCCAGGGGCTAACCATGTGTCCTTGGCAGTTTTCCAGACCTGGCTCAGTATGTAGCTCTATCGCTTTCAAGCTGTGACCCTTAAGCAGGTTATGTACCCTCATAAACTCATTGCTCATTTTTAAAATGGAAACATTAAAATATTCCAAGGCAAATGGCACAGCATTTGGCACGTAATACCTGATTTTTAAATGCTGGCTCTTACACGGAGAAGCTCTATTACAGGCAGTGTCCTCCCGGGAAGCTGCCTGATGCCAGGTCCCTGACAGCCCCAAATAGTCCAGGAAGGCCTTTCCCTGCCTGGGAGTAAGATAGGACTCTACATTTAAAGCCATCACTTAGAAATACTCTTTATTGCTAGTGCAGGCATTTTATCCAACATTTTATCTACCTGTAAACAGTAGGGTTGTTTCATCCATCACTGCAGGGGTCTTTGCAGACTGCCAGGACCCTGGGGTGAACGGTATCCGTCCGGGTAGAGGCTGAGTGAGGAGGAGCACAGGCCTTGCTCCTGATCACACAGCATGTGAAGGTGAAGCTGTGGAGAGCTCAGGCCCCCGGACCTCCGGCCAAGCACTCTGAAAAGTGGGGCGATGGAAAGATGGGAAGGAGGCTGCAGGTGGAGTGGATGGGGACCATCCTCCCCTCTTTCACCTTCCTGTGTACCCTATGGGTACATATCCCTCTGACTGCGCTTCCCACACTGCGGTTTGGTGCACTTCCTGATCGTGTGACAACAAAGTTACTAACTACTCTCCGTTTTTACATCCTTCATGTGCAAAGTGAAAAATCAACAGAAGTACTTAGATAAGTTAACCTCTCCCAAGGCGTCTGGCTAAAAATATTCAGCTCTTTGGGGAAGGGGTTTTGTCAGTTGGGTGATTCACTGGCTGCCTTAGTGCCATGGTCTGTCTCTCAGCTCTTGCCCTGTTGTCTGCCACAGATCAAGCCTAGGCATGGTGCTGACGTGTGACGGCTTCAATTCTCAGCCTCTTTCATGTGGGAAAAAATATCTTGCACGCACACATTAAAGAAATGTTCTTGTGTCCCATCTGCCCTGGCTGCACGACTGACTCACGAGCGTCACCTGCTCCCTTCCTCTGAGTCACAGAATTTGCTTAAAATAGATTATGTCAGACAGATCGACTGGGGCTGGAGGAAACACTCAGACTTAGCAACCGGCATTTTTTAGTCTAAAAATACCACTGTACACCACCAAGAAAAGAACATGACCCTGTGACCCTACGTGCACACCTGAGAGGGGACAGGTGCTTCCTTCCAGCCTGGCTTGGGTTGGGGACGACAGTCACCCTTGTGTCCTTTGAACACATACTCCATTATAAGTCAGGCTAGCCCTTGATATTTGTCAAACAGTAGGGAGAAATCTTAATTTTAAAAGCTCACGGCAACGTTTTCTTCACTTCTCTGTAACTTGATGGAGTCGGTGAAGCTTAGATCCTTCCATATATAAAACAGAAACATTTGTCCAGCCTGTGGACTGAAAAATAGCTGGCTCCCCTGTTTTTTCACCCCCTTTGCTTTCAGCATTTTAATTTTCAGAGAGACTAGAAGTAAATAAAGTATCTGCCCCCAGGATTCCATTACTAGAACCTGACAGCGTGAAAGATTCAGCTTCTCTGTTGTGGTGATATAGACGCCTTAGGCCGGGTCTTACTTCCAAAGGCTTGAATACACGGTCTTGGTTGTCTGATTTCTGAACTCACATTATATATATTAACTTCTTTTTTGTCAGCACTTTACACACAGAGAAGCTCAACAACATTTTGGAGACCCCAAATTATGCTTGGTGTGTCCCAGGTCAGGACACTGAAATGGCTCCCCAAGTTTGCCTTTCTCGATTCTCTAATTGATAAAATGAGGGCATGTTTGCCCCTTCGCATACCTGGGGTGTCACTGGGTGCTGCAAACAGTTAATACACTCAGCTGCTAACCATAAGGTTGAAGGTTCAAGTCCCCCTGGAGGCAACTCAGAAGAAAGGCCTGGCAATCCACTTCTGAAAAATCAACCATTGAAAATTCTGTGGATCACAGTTCTACTCTGACACACTTGGGTGTGCTGCGAGTCAGAATCAACTCAATGGCAACTGGTTAGCACATACCTGGTATCTAACCTGGATGGTATAGACTTAATAAGCTCAGTACCTCTCTGGTGTGGATTTCTTTATACTGTCTTTTCAGAGGTTGAAAGTGGACAGGGATTTTCTGGCATGGTTATATACATTGAACAAAGGGGTGATTTCTCCATCATCTTAAGCAGGGTTGGTGCTAGAAATAGGTGAAATAAGAAACCCCATGTAAGGGGTGCTTCTAATTTGCAGTTGCAACCCAAACACACACCATTGAGTCCTGCCAAAATACTCCAAAGGGCTGTCCATGCCCACTGCATTATATCTGGACCCCACGACATGGGGTCAGGAGCCTTTTGCTGTTGCCATGGGCCACTCTACCAATCTCTTGTCCTTCCTGTTTCAGTTGATAGGTGTGACTCAGACTCTGGAATTTTGTGTTGTCCAAACCAGTGCTTCTCCAACTTTGATGTGCACTGGAACCACGTGGGGATCTTGTCAAGTCACAGAGTCTGATTCAGGAGGTCTGGTGGGCGGCTGCGGCTCCGCGTTCCTGACAAGCTCCCAGGTGATGCTGCTGCTGCTGGCTCTGGGTCCACAGCTGGGGAGCCAAACAGCAGGAGACACACAGCTGTGGAGAGGGTGGCATCTCTTCGCCCTCGGAGGAAGACTTCCTTCTGTGCCTTCAGCTTGAGACAGGAGAATGACAGTGTGTGAGTCACTTTAACTCTTCCTAGAAAACTGTTTAAATGTAGCCAAGTTTCTCTGTGACAATGGACAAACAGAAAGCACACATAATTGAAATCTACAGATAGCCCCAAACAGTGCTGTGACCACTGGTTTTCACCTCTTCCACCCACATTCTTATCAGCATGGCCAGACTGGGCAGAAAGCCACATCAGCTACTGTCCCCTTTCTAGTGGGCGAAATTTTCATGCAAATAATGACCAGAATCCAATAACTCAAAGGGGGCACAACCTCGGGGCTTCCATTTTCCAGGATTTAGATTAGAGAGCTGTGAACTTACGTAGGAAAAAAAAAAAAAATCACACCCCTAATTTTACTCATCACTTAGGTTTGGCGTTTCATTTCATCATGAATGAGACAACAAACCACAGTAAAATTAGCAGTAATATGGTTTTGTCCCCAATATAAATGTAAGATATTTTATCACTACTTGGAAATGACTGACTCCTCTCACGTTAAGGAAACTCACTGATTCTTGTTCGTAAAGAAACACATATATTACTATATCTCCACTTTTCAATGTTTTGATAACTGAATTTCAGTAAGTCAGTTTCTTTATAATTGTGTTATTTTACAACTTTTTTATTTATTTTTCTTAATTTTACTGTGATGAAAATATACTTAAAACATATGCCATCTCAACAATTTCTACATGTACAATTCAGTAATGTTGATTATATTCTGCAAGTTGTGCAGCCATTCTTACTATCCTTTTCCAAGTCACTCCACCACTATTAACACAAACTCAGTGCTCCCTAAGCGGACACTCCCCTTTCCCCCCTTCCTTCCTTCCAACTCTGGTAACCACTAATAATCTTCGGTTTCTATGTATTAGCTTATTATTGAGATCATACAGTATTTGCCCTTTTGTGACTGACTGATTTTGCTCAGAATGTTTTCAGGGTCCATCCATGTTGTGGCATGCATCAGAACGTCACTGATCTTTATGGCCGAGCAGTGTCCCGTGATCTTTATGGCCGAGTAGTGTCCCGTGATCTTTATGGCCGAGCAGTGTCGCGTGATCTTTATGGCCGAGCAGTGTCCCGTGATCTTTATGGCCGAGCAGTGTCCCGTGATCTTTATGGCCGAGTAGTGTTCCGTGATCTTTATGGCCGAGTAGTGTCCCGTGATCTTTATGGCCGAGCAGTGTCCCGTGATCTTTATGGCCGAGTAGTGTTCCGTGATCTTTATGGCCGAGCAGTGTCCCGTGATCTTTATGGCCGAGTAGTGTCCCGTGATCTTTATGGCCGAGGGGCGTTCCGTGATCTTTATGGCCGAGTAGTGTTCCGCTGTGTGTATGCACCACATTTTGTTTACCCATTCATTTGTTGATGGACATTGAGGTCATTTCCACCTTCCGGCTATTACGGAAACTGCAGCAATGGACACCGATGTACAGGTTTCTGTTTGTGTTCCTGCCTGGTTAAATTTATTCCTAGTACTTTATTCTTTTAGATGCCCTTGTAAATGGTAACATTTTCATAATTTCTTTCTCCGCTTCTCACTGCTAATTTATAGAAACCCAAATGATTTTTGAGTGTTGACTTTCTACCCTGCCACCTTGCTGGATTCCTTTGTTAGTTCGAATAGCGCTCTTGTGAATTATTTGGGGTTTTCTATGTATGGGATTCGGACATCTTTGAAAAGGGATAGTTTTACTTCCTCTTTCTTGATTTGGATACCTGCCCCCCGCCTCCCCACCCCGCCCCAGGCTAATTGCACTGGCTAGGACTTTTAGGGTGATGGTGAATACCCGTGGTAAGGATGGGCAACCCTGTCTTGTTCGTGATCTTAATGTAAAAAAGCTTTCCTTCTTTCTCCATTTAGTATGATGTTAGCTGTGGGTTTTTCATAAATGCCCTTATTATAGTGGGGAATTTTCCTTCTATTTCTATCTTGTTGGGTGTTTCTATCATGAAAGGGTGTTGAATTTTGTCAAATGCCTTTTCTGCATTGATTGAGATGATCATGCGGTTCTTTTCCTTAGTTCTGTTAGTGTGGTGTATTACGCTGATTGATTGAATTTTTTGTGTGTGTGGAAGTTGAATTTATTAGCCAAACACCACATCTGAGTCATTATATCACAAATAAATTATGTCTATGCATGAGCAATATAGAGCAATATATAAACTGATTCAATTTGGTCTGACGGCATAAGACATTTTAAGAAAATTTTAGGGACTTTTAGCTTATATCTGTGAATTGAACAATCTTGTTTCGCTACCTGTACCTCTACGAATTCTATTATATCACCTTTTGTGTAGGAAAAAATTCCTAAAAATAGACATGACATTTCTTTTCAGAATCAAATGTCTTCTTCAAAGAAGGTGCCATAATAAAAATAGTAAGTAGTGAAGATGGTATATAGCTGTTAGCTGGAGTTTTTTTGACTTAGAGGCCATATGTCATTATCTATTATTTAAAAATACAAAAATGGGAACCTGATGTATATAAATTTGAATTTTTCTGGTTGGTTCCTTTCATCTCTACCCAGCTAAATCTTCTAAACCTTCCTGACCCTTGCATCATTGTTGTTTTTGAATAATATTTTATTGTGATTTTGGTGAAAGTTTACACAGCAAGGTAGGTCCCTGTTTGACAATTTCCACGCAAAGTGATCAGTGACATTAGTTCCATTTTCCGCGTTATATCAACATTCTCTTTATCTGTGCTCTGGTTGTTCCATTTCCAGCACTCTAGTTTCCCTGCCTCCTTATCCTCATCTTTGCTTTGGATTAAATGTTTACCATTTGGACTCATACAGATTTTTGTTTTTGTTGTTTTGTTTTGTTCTTAGTAAAGCACCAATCTATTGGATAATATCTTTATTTTGTGTGTCACTCTGCTTTTCTGCTAAAAGGTAATCTCACGGGATAGTTTAGTTCAAGATTTAAAGAGTGTTTCAGGGCAATAGTCTTAGGGAGTCCTCTAGTATCAGGTGGTCCAGTTAGTCTGGCCTTTGTTAAGAATTTGAGTTTTGTTCTGGATTTTTGTCCGATTCTAACTGGGATCATCTATTGTGCCTCCAACCAGATGGGTGAGTGGTGGTAGCTGGACACCATGTAGTTCTTCTGGTCTCAGGATAGTTGAGGTCCCGTAGGCTATCAGCCTTATAGATTTGTTTCTTCTCTGTGATTTCGGTTACCTTCTTGCTTTTTGGGGCCTGATGAGTAGAGGACCTATAGTTGTCTCTTAGGTGACCACTCACAAGCTTTTAAGACCTCAGACGCTATTCAAGTCACTAGGATGCAGAAGATGAACTTTGTGAACTACGTTATGCCAATTGACTGAGTTGTCCCATGAGACTATAGTCCTGTGCTTTCAAACCTAGAAAACTGATCTCAGAAGGTGTTTGGTGATGTCTGAGGAGTGTCGATAGTTGTGTCTTCAATGAATATGTGTACCTGCCCACACGTATCTGTATTTACACGTACATACAGATACTCCTATACCTGCCTATGTTCGTATATGCCTACACCCATCCATATGTGATCCTAGACTCATTTTTTGTACTTTGTTGGAATTGTTGCCCTCTTATATACGTCAAATTCTTTGGTACAGGCATCCTTTTCTCATGAGTGCTTCTCAGAAGTATCATTTACTTTGGTCATGCTGTGCTCACCACACCCACATTCAGTGCTACTTTTCCCAACACTGACGGTAATGAGTATCTACAATCTAGAGTGTGCTTCCCCCTCCCTTTTCTCCTCCCCTGGTAACCACCAATGAACATTGGTCACTTTAGATATGTGTATTCTTGTCTTCTTATAAAAGAGAGATCATACAATATTTGTCCTTATGTGCTTGACTTATTTCACTTAGCATTATTCCCTCCAGGTCCATCCACGTTATAATATGTTTTGTGGACTCATCATTGCTCTTTATGGTTGTGTAGTATTGCATTATGTATATGTACCATGTTTTGCTTACCTGTTCATCCACTGACGGACACTTGTTTCAATTTTTTGTTATTGTAAATAAAGCAGCAATGAACATAGGTATGCATGTGTCTGTTCGTGTCATTACTTTTAGGTCTCTAGGGTATATCCCTAGAAATGGGATTACTGGATCATAGGGTAGTCCTATTTCTAGTTTTTTTGTGGAAATGCCGTGTCGTTTTCCATAGTGGTTGTAATGTTTTACAGTTCCACTAGCAGTGGAAAAGGGTTCTGATCACCCACATATCCTCACTAACATTTGTTGTTACCTGTTTTTTGTTTTTTTTTTTTTCAATCAGCACCATTTTAGCCAGGGTGAGATGGTATCTCATTGTAGTTTTTATTTCAGTTCTACTCTGTCCTATAGGGTTGCCATGAGTTGGAATTGACTCAATGGCAATGGGTTTGTTTTGGTTTTGGTTTTGGTTTAGTGGCTAATGATCGTGAACATATTTTCATGTGATTGTACCTGCTTGGATGTCTTCTCCGGTAAAGGGTCTATTCATGTCCTTTGCCCATTTTATAATTGGGTTGCTTGTCTTTTTATTGTTGAGTTGTTGAAGTTTTCTATAAATTTTGGAGATTGGACCCTTATTGGATATGTCATTTCCAAAGTTTTTTTTCCCATTCTGTATGTTTTCTTTTTACTCTTTTGTTAATGGCTTTTAATGACATTTTGAAACCAAGTTTTTAATTTTTATGTGGTCCCATTTATCTGTTTTGTCTTCTTCTATTCATACATTAGTTGTTATGTTTGTTATCTTGTTTTTACAAAAGATCAGGGCCTATAGTTTTCTCTCTCTGTTTTCTTCCAGGCATTTTATACTTTTAGGTTTAACATTTAGGTCTTTGATCCATTTTGAGTTATTTTTGTATATGGTGTAAGGTATGAGTGCTGTTTCATTTTTATGCAACTGTATATCCAGTTTTGACAGCACCATTTATTAAAGAGGCTGTTATTGCCCCTATCGAATGGACTTTGACCCCTTGTCAAAAATCAGTTGACCTATAGACGGCTAGGTTTAATTATGAGTCCTCAGTTCTATTCCATTGGTCTTTGTGTCTATCCTTGAACCAATACCAGGCTGTTTTGATTACACTGGCTGCATAGTATGTTTTCACATCGGTGAGTGTGAGGCCTCCTCCTTTGTTCTTTCTTTCTTTTTTTTTTTTTTTTCAATATTGCTTTGGCTATTTGGGGTTTCTTTCTTTTCCACATGAAGCTGGTTATTAGTTTTTCCATTTCAGCAAAGAATGTTGTTGCAGTGTGTATCAGGATTACACTGTACCTGTAGATCGCTTTAAGTAGAATTGACATTTTCATTATATTAAGTCTTCCGATCCATGAGCACAGGCTGTCTTTCCATTTTTGTAGGTGTCTTTTAGTGTTTTGTACTAGTGTTTTATAATTTTCATTGTCTAAGTCTTTTATGTCCCTGGTTAGGTTAATCCCTAGGTATTTTATTGATTTTCAGGGCTATAGGGTCGCTATGAGTTGGGATCAACTCGACGGCACTGGGCTTGGTTTTGGTTTTGGTAAATGGTGTGGTGTTCCTGATTTCTTTCTCAGAGTGCTCTGTTAGTGTGAAGGTACCCAAGTGGCTTTGTGTGTACCCTGCAACGTTGCTGATTTCTTTCTCAGGGTGCTCTGTTAGTGTGAAGGTACCCAAGTGGCTTTGTGGGTACCCTGCAACGTTGCTGATTTCTTTCTCAGAGTGCTCTGTTAGTGTGAAGGTACCCAAGTGGCTTTGTGGGTACCCTGCAACGTTGCTGATTTCTTTCTCAGGGTGCTCTGTTAGTGTGAAGGTACCCAAGTGGCTTTGTGGGTACCCTGCAACGTTGCTGATTTCTTTCTCAGAGTGCTCTGTTAGTGTGAAGGTACCCAAGTGGCTTTGTGGGTACCCTGCAAAGTTGCTGATTTCTTTATTAGTTCCAGGAGTTTTCCTGAGGATTCTTTAGTGCCTTCTACGTATAGGATCAAGTCATCTGCAAATATAGTTTTACTTCTTCCTTTCCAATTTGTATGTTTTATTTCTCTTTCTCGCCTTATTGCTGTAGCTAGGACTTCCAGTATAATATTGAATAAAAGTGGTGATAATGGGCATCCTTGTCTCATTCCCGTTCTCAAAGGGAGGGCTCTCAGTCTTTCTCCATTGAGTGTAATGTTGGCTGTTGGTTTTTCATATATTTCCTTAATTATGTTGAGAAATTTTCCTTCTATTCCTATTTCCTGAAGGTTTTTATCAGGAAAATTATTTGAATTTTATCAAATGCCTTTTCTGCATCAATCGGTCCCATTATATAGTTCTTTTCCTTTGTTTTATTTATGTGGTGCATTACATTGATCAGTTTGCTAATTCTGAACCACCCTTGTAATCCTGGTATGAATCCCACTTGATCAGGGTGTATGTTTTTTTTTTTTTAACATGTTGCTGAATTCTGTTGGCTAAAATTTTGTTGAAAATTTTTGCATCTAGGTTCAAAAAGGATATGGGCCTATAATGTTCTTTTTTTGTGATATCTTTGCCTGCTTTAGGTATCAGAGTTATGCTGGTTTCATAGAAAGAGTTAGAGAATGTCCCTTCTTCTTCCATGTTTTTGGAGAGATTGAGTAGAATTGGTGTCAGCTCTTCTCTGAATGTTTGGTAGAATTCCCCATTGTAGCCATCTAGTTCTGGGCTTTTTGGTGGTGGTGGTGGTGGTGGTGGTAGTTTTTTGATGACATCTTCAATCTCTTCTTTTGTAATGGGTCTGTTTAGATTTTCTACTTCTGTTTGTGTTAATTTTCATAGTTATTGTGTTTCTGGGAATTCGTCTGTTTCCATTAGCTTTTCAAATTTTGTTGGAGTACAATTTTTCATAGTAATCTGTTATGATCCTCTTTATCTCTCTTGGATCTGTTGTAATGTCTCGTTTCATTTCTTAATTTAGTTAAGTGTTTCTTCTTCTTTTTTTTTTTTTTTTTTTCTTTCCTCAGCCTAGCCAGTGGTTTATCTGTTTTGTCTTTTCAAAGAACCAACTTCTGGTTTTCTTGATTGTTCCATTGGTTTTCTATTTTCTCTTTCATTTATTTCTGCCCTGATCTTTATTTTTCCCATTTTTCTGGTAGCTTTTGGCTTCTTTTGCTCTTCCTTTTCTATTTGTTCAAGTTGACCTTAAATTATTGACTTAGGATCTTTCTTCTTTTTTAATGTAGGCATTTATTGCTATGAATTTCCCTCTGAGTACTGCTTTTGCTGTGTCCAAAAGGTTTTGATATGTTCTGTTTTCATTTTCGTTTGATTCTAAGAATTTCTTAATTTCACTTTTTATTTCTTCTATGACCCAATAGTTTTTTAGTAGTGTATTATTTACTTTCCATATATTCATTTTTTTCCTTATTTTTCCTCTTGTTGATTTCTTAAATGCATACCATTATTGTCCATAAAGATGCTTTGTATGATTTCAGTCTTTTAAAATGTGTTGTGACTTGTTTTGTGTCCTAGAGTGTGGTCTGTCCTGGAAAATGATCCATGTGCACTAGAGAAAAATGTGTTGTTCTGTTGATGGGGGGAGTGTTCCATATGTGCCTGTTAGGTCAAATCAGCTTATGGTTTTATGTGAATTCTCAGTGCCCTTAGGGTTCTTTTTAGATGTTCTGTCTAAAAATGAAAGTGTTATGTTGAAGTCTTATATTATTGTGGAGTTGTCTGTTTCTCCTTTCGTATTAGTATTTTTTTTTTATGTATTTTGAAGCCTTGCTGTTAGGTGCAAATATTTTGTAATTTTTATGGCTTCTTGCTGAATTGAGCCTTTTATTATTATGTAATGTCCTTCTTTCTCCATACATCTGTCAGTTTGTCATACTGAGTGCCTTATGTGTTACTGTGATGCTGAAAGTTATGTCACCAGTATTTCAAATACCAGCAGGGTCACCCATGGTGGACAGATTTCAGTGGAGCTTTCAGACTAACACAGACTAGGAAGAAGGACCTGACAGTAAATTTCTGAAAAAATTGGCCAGTGAAAACTTTTGGATAACATTAGAACATTGTTTGGTATAGTGGCCGAAGATGAGCCCTCAGGCTGGAAGGCACTCAAAGTACAACTGGGAAAGAGCTACCTTCTCAAAGTAGAGTTGACCTTTCAAAGTAGACTTGACCTTAATGATATGGATAGAGTCAAGATTTTGGGACCTTCATCAGCTAATGTGGCATGAATCAAAATGAGAAGAAACAACCGTAAACATCCATTAATAATCAAAACACGGAATGTACAAAGTATGACTCTAGGAAAATTAAAAATTGTCACAAATGAAATGGACCACATAAAGATCAATATCCTAGGCATTAGTGAGCTGAAATGAACTGGTATTTGCCATTTTGAATCAGACAATCATATGTACTGCTATGCCAGGAATGAAAAATTGAAGAGGAATGGTGTTGCTTTCATCATCAAAAAGAACATTTCAAGATCTATCAGGAAGTACAGTGCTGTCAGTGATAGGATAATATCCATACACCTACAAAGAAGACTAGTTAATACAACTATTATTCAAATTTACACAGCAACTACTAATGCCAAAAATGAGGAAGTTGAAGTTTTTACCAACTCCCGCAGTCTGAAATTGATTAAACATGCAATCAACGTGCATTGACAATTACTGCTAGTTGGAATATGGAAGTTGGAAACAAAGAAAAAGGATCAGTTGTTGGAAAATATGGCCTTGCTGATAGAAATGGCACTGGAGATCACATGATTGGATTTTGCAAGACCACCAACTTCTTCATTGCAAATACCTTTTCTCAACAACATAAATGCTGGCTATATATTTGGACCTCACCAGATGGAATAAACAGCAATCAAATCGACTACATCTGTGGAAAGAGATGATGGAGAAGCTCAATAACATCAATCAGAATAAGGTGGGGGCCAACTGTGGAAAAGACCATCAATTGCTCATATGCAAGTTCAAGTTGAAGCTGAAGAAAATTAGAACAAGTCCACAAAAGCCAAAATATGACCTTGAGTATATTCCACCTAAATTTAGAGACCATCCTGAAGAATAGAGTTGATGCATTGAACGCTAATGACCAAAGACCAGATGAGTTGTGGAATGACATCAAGAACATCATACATGAAGAAAGCAAGAGGTTATTAAAAAGACAGGAAAGAAAGAAAAGACAAAAATGGATGTCAGAAGAGACTCGTGAACATACAGTAGCTAAAATGAAAGGGAGAAATGATGAAGTAAAAGAACTGAACATAAGATTTCAAAGGGCAGCTTGAGAAGACAAAGTATTATAATGAAATGTGCGAAGACCTGGAGCTAGAAAACCAAAAGGAAAGAACACACTTAGCATTTCTCAAGCTGAAAGAACTGAAGAAAAAATTCAATCCTCAAGTTTCAATATTGGAAGATTCTATGAGGAAAATACTGAATGACACGGGACACATCAAAGGAAGATGGAAGGAATACATAACATCACTGTACCAAAAAGAATTGGTCGACATTCAACCATTTCAGGAGACAGCATATGATCAGGTAGTATATGATGGTACTGAAGGAAGAAGTTCAAGCTGCACTGAAGGGAATGGTGAAAAATAAGGCTCCAGGAATTGACAGAATACCGATTGAGATGTTTCATCAAATGGTTGCGCACTGGAGGTGCTCACTAGTCTTTGTCAGGAAATTTGGAAGACAGTTACCTGGCCAACCAACTGGAAGAAATCCATATTTGTGCCCATTCGAATAAAAGGTGATCTAACAGAATGGGAAAATTGTCAAACAATATCATTAATGTCATACACAAGTAAAATTTTCCTAAAGATCATTCAAAAGCTGTTGCAGCAGTACATTGAAAGGGAACTGCCAGAAATTCAAGAAGAACAGGGCATCAGGATTAGAAGAAGACTCGTTATCAACCTTCGATGTGGAGATGACACAACCTTGCATACTGAAAGTGAAGAGGACTTGAAGCACTTACTGATAAAGATCAAAGACTAGAGCCTTCATTATAGATTGTGCCCGAACATTTAAAAAAAATATAAAATCCTCACAACTGGACCAATAAGCAACATCATTACAAAGAGAGAAAAGATCAAAGTTGTCAAGGATTTCATTTTACTTGGATCCACAATCAACACCCGTGTAAGCAGGAGTCAAGAAATCAAATGACATATTGCGTTGGCCAAATCTGCTGCAAAAGACCTCTTTAAAGTGTTGAAAAGCAAAGATATCACTTTGAGGACTAAGGTGCACCCGACCCAAGCCATTTTTTTCATATTCATGCAAAAGCTGAACAATGAATAAGGAAGACCAAAGGAGAATTGATGCCTTTGAATTATGGTGTGGGAGAAGAATATTGAATATACCACGGACTGCCAGAAGAACGAACAAATCTGTCTCGGAAGAAGTGTAGCCAGAATGCTCTTTAGAAGTAAGAATGGCAATGCTTCTCACGTACTTTGGACATGTTATCTGGAGGCACCAGCTCTTGGAGAAGGACATCATGCTTGGTAAAGTAGAGGGTCAGCAAAAAAGAAAAGATCCTCAATGAGATGGATTGACACAGTGGCTGCAACAGGGGGCTTAAGCATAACAATGATTGTGAGGATGGTGCAGGACCTGGCAGAGTTTCGTTCTGTTGTACATAGGGTCACTATGAGTCAGAACTGACTCAGTGGCACCGAACAACAAAAATGTCCTTCTTTACTCTTGTAATGTATTTTGATTTAAAGTTTATTTTATCTGATACTGGTATTAACACCCCTGCTCTTTTTTGTTTACTGGTTACATGGAATTTTTTTTTCATCTTTTTTTTTTTTTTCAATCTGTTTGTGTCCTTATGTCTAATGTGAGTTTCTTGTAGAAAACAAAAGGATGAATCTTTTTTTTCTTTTTTTCCGTTCTACCACTCTCTGTCTTTTGTGTGGACCGTTTAGACCATTTACATTGAAGGCTATTACTGAGAATGAAATATCGACCTCATTTATTTTGCTGTTTGTTTTTTGAGCGTATCTTCTTTGTTTTTTTATTCTCAATTTTCTGGTTTTGTTTGCAATTGGCTGCTTTTTGTGATGAGCCTTTTCGCTTTCTTCCTTTTATTCTGTGTATTTTCTCTGTGTGATTTCCTACTGGTTACCACACATATTACATGACACAATCACAACAACATTTAACATATGAACAACAGATAACATACAACCTTAACACATTTAATCTATTCCTGATATGCTCCTCTCTCCCCTATTTCTGTTGGTGAGTCTCCATTAACATCCTTGTACATCCTATAGCCAATAGGTTTGCTTTGAACTTATTTCTTACAGACTTAATGTTTTATTTTTTGTGGGATTATATTATTGAGTTTATTCCCGCATATTAACATGTACTTAGTCCTTATAATTGCCCTTGTTGTTATGTTTTTCGGAGATCTCTCTCTCTTCCTCTCTCTCATTTTCCCCATGTATAGAATCGAGCAATTGTTTAATGTTCTTTCCCTTTCATTTGGAGAAATCCTTTGAATAGCACTTGCGGAACTGGCCTGTTGCTGTTAGGTGCCATGGAGTGGGTTCCGATTCATAGCAACCCTAGGTACAATAGAATGAAACACTGACCAGTCCTGTGCCGTCCTCACAATTGTTGCCCATCTTGCAGAGTGTCAATCCATTCATTGAAGATCTTCCTCTCTTTCACTGACCCTCTACTTTACCAAGCATGATGTCCTTCTCCAGGGACTGGTCCTTCCAGGCAACATGTCCGAAGTACGTGAGAAGTTTCGCCATCCTTGCTTCTAAGGAGCATTCTGGCTATACTTCTTCCAAGACAGATTTGTTCGTTCTTCTGGCAGTCCATGGTATATTCAATCTTCTCCCACACCATAATTCAAAGGCATCAATTCTCTTTCTGTTTTCCTTATTCATTGCTGAGCTTTCAGATGCATATGAGCAAATTGAAAACACTACGGCTTGTGTCAGGCAAATCTTAGTCCACAAGGTGGCATCTTAACACTTTAAAGAGGTCTTTTGCAGCAAATTTGTCCAATACAATATATTGTTTGGTTTCCTGACTGCTGCTTCCATGGGCATTAATTGTGGATCCAAGTAAAATGAAATCCTTGACAACTTCAATCTTTTTTCTGTTTATCATGCTCTTGCTTATTGGTCCAGTTGGGAGGATTTTTGTTTTCTTTATGTTGAGGCGTAATCAATAATGAAGGCTGAGGTTTTTGAACTTCATCATTAAGTGCTTCAAGTCTTCTTTGCTTCCAGCAAGGAAGGTTGTGTCATCTGCATATCATAGGTTGTTAATAACTCTTTCCAAAGCCACATTATTCTTCACATATCCAGCTTCTTGGATTATTTGTTCTGCATACAGATTGAATAAGTATGGTGAAAGGATGCAAACCCCGACACACACCTTTCTTGATTTTAAGCCATGCAGTATGCCCTTGCTCTGTTCAAATGACTGCCTCTTATCTATGTAGAGGTTCTGCATGAGCACAATTAAGTGCTCTGGAATTCCCATTCTTCGCAATTTACCCCTACTTTGTTATGATCTACACAGTCAAATACATTTGCATAGTCAATAAAACACAGGTAGACATCTTTCTGGTATTCTCTGCTTTCAGCCGAGATGCATGTGACATCAGCAATGATATCCCTTGTTCCCCATCCTCTTCAGAATCCAGCTTGAATTTCTGGTGGTTCTGTGTCGATGTACTGCTGCAACTGCTTTTGAATGGTCTTCAGCAAAATTTTACTTGTGTGTGATATTGATGATATTGTTCAATAATTTCTGCATTCTGCTGGATCATCTTTGTTTGGAACGGGTACAAATATGAACTTCTTCGAGTCCGTTGGCCAGTTAGCTGTCATCCGAGTTTCTTGGCATAGAGAGTGAGTGTTTCTAGCTCTGCATCCGTTTATTGAAACATCTCAATTGGTATTCCATCAATACCTGGAGCCCTGCTTTTTGCCACTGCCTTCAGTGCAGCTTGGACTTCTTCTTTCAGTACCACTGGTTCCTGATCATATGCTATCTCCTGAAAGGACTGAATGTCAACTAATTTTTTTTGGTACAGCGACACTGTGCATTCTTTCCATCTTCTTTTGATGCTTCCTCCGTCGTTTAATATTTTTCCTGTAGAATTCTTCAGTATTGCAACTTGAGGCTTGAATTTTTTCTTCAGTTCTCTTAGCTTGAGAAATGCTGAGCGTGTCCTTCCTTTTTGGTTTCCTACCACCAGGTATTTGCACATTTTGTTGTAATAATTTACTTTGTCTCCTTGAGCTACCCTTTGATATCTTCTGTTCAGCTCTTTTACTTCATTTCTTCCTTTCATTTTAGCCACTCTGCATTCAAGAGCATCTTTCAGAGTCTCTTCTGACATCCATTTTGGTCTTTTCTTTCTTTCCTATCTTTTTAATGACCTCTTGCTTCTTCATGTATGATGTCCATGATATCATTCCACAACTCATCTAATCCTTGATTATTAGTGTCCAATGCATCAAATCTACTCTTGAGATGGTCTCTAAATTCAAGTGGGATATACTCAAGGTCATACTTTGGCTTTCATGGACTTGTTCTAGTTTTCTTCAACTTCACCTTGAACTTGCATATGATCAATTGATGGTCTATTTTATAGTCGGCCCCTGGCCTTGTTCAGACTGATGATATTGAGAGTTTCCACCTACTCTTTCCATTGATGTAGTTGATTTGATTCCTTGTTCAGACTGATGATATTGAGAGTTTCCACCTACTCTTTCCATTGATGTAGTTGATTTGATTCCTGTATGTTCCGTGTGGCAAGGTTCACTTGTATAGTCGCTATTTACATTGTTGAAAAAAAGGTATTTGCAATGAAGAAGTTGTTGGTTTTGCAAAATTCTATCAGTCATGTGATTTCCAGCATCACTTCTGTCACCAAGGTCTTATTTTCCAACTAGCAGTCCTTGTTCTTTGTTTCCAACTTTTACATTCAAGTCTCCAGTAATTATCAATGCACGTTGATTGCATGTTTGATCAATTTCAGACTGCAGAAGTTGGTAAAAATCTCCAACTTCTTCATCTTTGACCGTAGCAGTTGGTGCATAATTTTGAATAATAGTCGTATTAACTGGTCTTCCTTGTAGGGGTATGGGTATTATCCTATCAATGATAGTGTTGTACTTCAGGATAGATCTTGAAATGTTCTTTTTGACAATGAAAGCAATACCATTCTTCTTCAATTTGTGATTCCTGGTGTGGTAATCCATATGAGTGTCTGATTCAAAATGGCCAATACCAGTCCATTTCAGCTCACTAATGCCTGGGAACCCTGGTGGTGTAGTGGTTAAGTGCTATAGCCGCTAACCAAAGGGTTGGCAGTTTGAATCTACCAGGCACCCCTTGGAAACTCTATGGGGCAGCTCTACTCTGTCCTATAGGGTCGCTATGAGTCGGAATCAACTCAGCAGCACTGGGTTTAATGCCTAGGATGTCAATCTTTATGTGTTCCATTTCATTTTTGACAACTTCCAGTTTTCCTACATTCATACTTTGTACATTCCACATTCCAATTATTAATGGATGGTTGCAGCTATATCTTCTCATTTTGAGTCATGCCACATAAGCAGATGAAGCACCCAAAAGCTTGACTCCATCCACGTCATTACTTTGAGGAGACATCTCATCCCCAGTCGTATTTTGAGTGCCTTCCATCCTGAGGGACTCATCTTCCAGCACTGTTACCAGACAATGTTCTACTACTATTCATAAGGTATTCACTGACCAATTCTTTTCAGAAGCAGATTTCTAGGTCCTTCTTCCTAGTCTGTCTTTGTCTGGAAGCTCTGCTGAAACCTGTCCACCAAGGGTGACCCTGCTGGTATTTGAAATACTGGTGGCAAAGCTTCCAGTATCACACACCACACAAGCCACCACAGTAACACAAATACAGACACACATTGAGGGGCTCATGTAGCTTCCTGTATTTGCAGGCTTGGTTCTGTGTTCAGGTCTGGGAAATTCTAAGTATCTCTGGAAAATTCTTTCTGTGCCGTTATTGTTGTCATGGTGCTCTGGAATTCCAAAAATTCTGTTAGATTTCTTAATTAAATCCTGTATTTTCATTTGGCTTTGATCACTTTTTTTTTTTTTTCCTTTTCTCTTGTTTTATTGTTATTTGTTTTCTTTTTGTTTTGAGACTTGGTAAGTTCAGTTATTTTGTCTTCTAGTTCACTTACTCTAACTTTTGTCTGTTCAGCTCTATTGTTGAGTTTCTGTTGCTTTCTCTAATTCAGTTGCTTTATTCTTCAGTTCCAGTAGTTCTCTTTGGCTTTTGTTTGTTTGTTTTATGTTTTCAGTTTTCTTACTGAGTCTTGCATTTATTCCTTCATTTCTTTCCTGATCTCCATTACTTTTCTGTGTGCTTTCGGCTTTTTTAAAACATATTTAGCACCACTGCCTGAAAATTTTCTGTTTTTTGCTTTAATCTGGCCTTCATAGGGGAAATTTCCTCTTATTCAGGTTTTCCTTTTGATTGGTCCTTCTTGTGATTTTGTGTGTTTTACTATTTTTTATTGAACTTGGGCGATTTCGATTTTTTTTTTTTATATAGTTTAAAATCTTTTTTATTTTTGTGGGAAATTTTTCTGATTATGATTGGTTAATTTACCTCCACTATATTCACCTAAGAACCATTAAAGGACACTCTTAACCTTAGGTTTTTCAGCTCTGATTCAGGAGTTCTGGGTGCCTGGTCCCTAGAGTTCGGAAGGCATGCACAGGGGATGTTAGCTGACCACAGATGCTAATTTAAGTTGTGGTGTTAAGCTTTCTCATGGTGAAGGTGGGGAGCACTCTATGTCTTTCCCTCATGGGCACTCATGCACAGGCAGGGAGTCGGTCATTTCCCTCTGTGTTCCCACCTGTAGTAGCCCTCTCACCCTGGTGCCTTTTCAGCTCCTCCTGGTCCTTGTGCCCATCCATCTCCAGTCTCTGCAAGATTCAGCGGCATTCTGCACAGTGCCACAGTCTCCCTTCACCCTATTCCAAGTGCACAGCTCGTGAACTCCCACAGCCAATCTGCCAAGCCTTAAAAATCAGGCTACAGCTTCCTCCGTTCAGCTCACATCCTGTGTTCTTTGTTTGGGATGTTGCCCAACCTTGTCCCAAAATGGCTGCAGTGAGTGCGTGCTCCAGATGCTAGCGGGTAGGTTCTTGCAGCTTCTGTGCCATCCTTGCTCCTCTTCTACCTGATTTCTATACTCACCTTGACTCTCCAACACCTCAGCTGCCATCTAGAGTTCTGAGATCTCAGTCTGTGTTTGTTTTTTATTCAGTGTTCAGTAGGTTAGTTTCTGGGGATTAATGGGAGCGACCACACACTTCACCATCTTGCCCAAACTCCTTTCATTGATTGATTCCTAATGTTGAAACACCCTTGCATTCCTGGGATATATCCCTCTTAATCATGATGTATGATCATTTTAGTATGTTTTTAGATTTAGTTCACTAGTATTTTATTAAGTATTTTTGCATCTATCTTCATAAGAAATATTGGTCTGTAGTTTTCTTGTGTTGTCTTTGTCTGCCTTTGATATCAGGGTAATGCTCACCTCATAGAATGAGCTAGGTAGCATTCCCTCTGCTTTTATATTTTCAGAAATTTTTGAATAGGATTGGAGTCACTTCTTCTATAAATGTTTGATAGAATTCCCCAGTGAAACCATCTGGTCCAGGACTTTTTGTTGGGAGGTTTTAATTACTGAGTCAATCTCCTCACTAGTTATGGGTCTATTGTGACGCACCATGCTTTTTCTTGAGTCAGGGTAGGGAGTTTATGTGTTTCAAGGAATTTGTCTGTTTCCTCCAAGTTATCTAATTTGTTGGCACACTACTGTTCATAGTATTCACTTACAATCCTTTTCATTTCTGTAGGATCAGTCAAAATGTCCCACTTCCATTTCTAATTTTAGATATTTGCATCTTCTCTCTTTAATTTTGCCATCTAGCCAAAGGTTTGTCAATTTTATAGATCTTTTCAAAAAATCAACTTTTGGTTTTATTGATTCTCTCTATTGTTTTTCTGTTTATTTTATACCTTTTAATATGCTCTCAGATAGGTCCACAAAGTGTCAAGGGATCCATAGCACAAGAAAGTTTAAAAATCCCTGAGCATGATGGTCAGACCTTTAAGAAATGACATACATTGGTTGTGTTCAGCCTTCTCAATTCTAATTACAATAATTCTTTTAGATCAGGGGTCACAGATGCATATTCCTCCAGGAACCAGGTATGTAGAATACATGAGCAAAGTAGTCATGTCTAAGGAAAACAAGAATAGAAAGAAAATAGTGTATGACATATAACTCCTGGTTTTAGAGTTGGAGAGCAATAAAGAGTGAAGGGTACTGTGGCCAGCTGAAGAATGAAAGCCCCGTCTAATGAGGGCATAGCTGGTTAGCTCCACAGTGGCAAGTGAGATACCCAAGGTGGCCAAAACATCAAGTTTTTCCAACAGAAGCCAAAAGTTTTGATGTTGTAGAAATATTCCCCACCCCAAATTGTAATGCACGTGTTGAAAATTATTTCAGTAAATAAGAATCAAAGAAAAAAAAAAAACTCTGAGCAGACCAAAGAACCAAAACAATGGTTAACATTTAGCATGAGGTAAGCAGGCAATATGAAAAGAGTCAACTTTCCCTTTACCCTAAAAATATAGTCACCATTTATGTTGTTGAAAAACGGTATTTGCAATGAAGCTGTTGGTCTTGCAAAATTCTATCATATGATCTTCCAGCGTTGTTTCTATCACCAAGGCCATATTTTTCAACTAGCAATTCTAACTTTCACATTCCAATCACCGGTAATTATCAGTGCACCTTGATTGCATATTTGATCAATTTCAGACTGCAGAAGTTGGTAAAAATCTTCAATTTCTTCTTCTTTGACCTTAGCAATTGGTTCGCAAATTTAAATAATAGTCGTATTAACTGGTCTTCCTTGTAGGTGTATGGATATTAGCCTTTCACTGACAGTGTTGTACTTCAGGATAGATCTTGAAATGTTCTTTTTTATGATGACAGTGACACCATTCCTCTTCATTTTGTCATTCCTGGCATAGTAGACCATGTGATTATCTGACTCAAAATGGCCAATACCGGTCCATTTCACTAATGCCCAGGATATTGATCTTTACATGTTTTGTTTCATTTTTGACAACTTCTAATTTTCCTAGATTGATACTTTGTACATTTCACGTCCTGATTACTAATGGATGTTGGCAGCTGTTTCTTCTCATTTTGAGTCGTGCCACATCAGCAGATGAAGGTCCTGAAAGCTTGATTCTATCCACGCTATTAAGATTGACCCTACTTTGAGGAGGCAACTCTTCCCCAGTTGTATTTTGAATGACTTCCAACCTGAGGGACTTATATTCCAACACCATATCAGACAGTGTTCTGCTGCTATTCTTAAGGTTTTCACTGGCCAATTTTTTTTCAGAAATAGACTGCCAGATTCTTCTTCTTAGTCTATCTTAGTCTGGAAGCTCCACTGAAACCTGTCCGTCAAGGGTGACCCTGCTGGTATTTGAAATACCAGTGGCAAAGCTTGTAGTATCACAGCACCACACAAGCCACCACAGTATGACAAACTGACAGACACATGGTAGGGGGATGCCACAGAAATATTTAAGAAGTTAACTTGAATAATGAACAGACAGGGAGTACAAGCCTTCCCTGTGGAAAGAGAAACACAAGCAGGCAGTCACCTGCTCTGAACCTTGGGGCCCCTGGGCTTTTTCACATTGCTTCGTGACACCCAGAGCCTCATCTTTGCACCAGATTCCATGGCATGTGTCCCAAGATGAGAATTGGCTGGAGCAATTATGTCAGCTCAGAAGCTTGGAACCAAACTCCTTGTTATGATTTCTCTATGAAATTTGTGTGAAATAACAACGTTTTTCTGCAATGATAGCAGTTTTATATTTTATGCCATGTAACTATTATGGTGTTCAGTTTGTTATGATAGATTAAAAAAAAAAAAAAGGCAAAGTACCCACCAGTTGAGGGTGGGTACTTATGCCTTTTAAAATGTGTCTGCAATGCCAAATTCCATATTCATCAGGAATAATTGTCACATATATACATATACTTACACTGTATATACTATATGTATATATACACTTACACACACACACAATATGTATGTGATTGCACACTTGGTAAAGTGCTCAGTTGCTAACCAAAAGGTCAGTGGTTTGAACTCACCAGCCACTCAGCAGGAGAAAACATCCGGTGTTCTGTCCTGTAAAGATTACAGCCTAGGAAACCCCATGGGGCAGCTCTACTATGTCCTGTAAGGTCATTATGAGTTGGAATTGAGTCAATGGCGTACAAGAACATATATATCCCTATATAGATAGATAGCTGCCATCAAGTTGACTCTGACTCATGGTGACCTTATGTACAGCAGAGCGAAACAATCCACGTCCTGCATCATCCTCACAGTCATCAGCTTGTTCAAGGCCATTGTTGCAGCTATTGTGCCAATCCATCTCACCAAGGGTCTGCCTTGTCCTCGTTGACCCTCTCCTTCACCAGACATGGTACCCGTCTCTAACAATGATCCCTCCTAGTGATGTATCCAAAGCAAATAAGTCAGATAATGTCTTTCTGTGAATCGTAAGGTTTTCATTGGCTAATTTCCTGAAGTAGATCAAAAGGCTTAGCCTGGAAGCTCCACTGAAGCCTGTCCACCATGAATGACTCTGCTGGTATTTGAAACACCCTTTGCATAGCTTCCAGCATCACAGCAACGCACAAGCCACCACAGTATGTCAAACTTCTAGGTAGGTGGCAGTAAGAAAGTACAACAAAATTTCATGGATCACAGCTTTCACGGAAAATAAATGAAATATATATAAATTTGGAGTACATATTTATGTACATAAAATGTATAGTTTTCTCAAGAAGAATTAAAAGGAGCCAGAATTCCCAAAGATTATCACTCAACATTGAATAAAGGAGAATTTGTTTTTCTGTTTGAGAAGTGTGAATTTTTTTTTGTTCATTTGTTTTGTTTTTGCATGATACGGCTCTGAAACTAAATGAAATTATAGGGAGGAAAGTACAGCTGCGTATCAGCAGAGGATGTGTGAAACACACTCCAGAAACGGAAATGTCAAGCTGAAATTCCAGCGGGGAGGGATTCCCAGGACTGTAGGGGAAAATAGAGCCTGCCTGAATTTATGAAGGAGTTTGCAAGCGTATGACCTTTGGTAACCTGTACCATCTGTATTATTGATTAATGAGGTCCAGGGCAGGATTATTCGCCGTTGCTTTTCTCCCAGGACCCCCGGTCTGGTCTTTTCACCAGCGTGACTTCCTTTCAGTTATTTTGCAAAAGTGTGAAGAAGATGAGCTGTCTTCTCGTCAGCCTTTCCCTGCTCTGGGTCGCGTGGCACCTGCCATCCAACGCCTCCTCCAACAGATGCCCAAGAGCCTCCCATTGTGATGTAGAGATGCTGACATGACCTTCTGCTCCAGTAAATGCAGCTCAGGGCCTGAGTCACCATCTGGTCACTGGTTTCCATCTGGACATCAAAGACACTTTAATGGAGAAGCAGAGGGAACCACTTAGACCCCGTAGCATCAGTGTATTCATGTTTGTGGAAGGTGAAAGATGCAATCAAATGGTGGTTATATCACCTGTCAAGGAGCTGCATTGATTTTTTTTTTAATTTTTAACTAAACTAGCTAAATGAACAGTAGTTTTTTAGCTGATTCTCTTCTTCCTGGAATGTATACATTAGGGTGTCTGTAGTCTTTGTGGTGGTTCTTTTCTGCTTTGGTTGCATATCTGAATCTCTGTAAAGCAGTTTATTTTGGAAACTGAGCTGTGGTCACTCCTTTTGTGTCTCCCCCTTCTACTGTTTCTCCCCTTCGGCCACCACTTCTAATACACCCTCCTAGAGGCTTAAAGTAATGAAGAGAAGGAGATCCTTATGGGGATGGAGTGATAAATACGGGATGTCTGTTCTTCCTCCTTGCCTCCAGTGGGGCACTGTATCACACTTTATAGGGATCTGGGCTACCTGACTTCAAATCCTGGCACCCCATTGTTACTGTGTAGTTTTGGTTAAGTCCTTCGCTTTCACCAAACCTCATTTGCTAGCAAATGAGGGTAACAGGTTTCTCTGAGGATTGAATGAGGTTACCCTTTTAAATTTCCTTATTTACAAAAAGTGTCTGATAAATATTTGCTATTGTGTTGAATGGAGTCCCTGAATAGTACAAATGACTAACACACTCTACCGCTAACCAAAGGGTTGGAAGTTCAAGTTCTCACAGAGACACCTTGGAAGAAGTTCCTGGCCACCTGCTTCCAACCCTGTGGAGCACAGTTCTACTCTGACACACATGAGTCAGAATCAACTCAGTGGCAAATGATTTTTTTTTTTTTTTTTTTTTGGTTTATTGTGCTGAATGGTGGTCACAGAAGGGCAAGGTAGAGGTAGGCATGAGTTCATGATCACAGCGTTCATGAACAGTGCTGCAGAACTGTAAGCAGTTTGGGAGTTTATGCCTTCCTTTAATTCCATCTAAAGTGTGAACAGGCATTACTATCTGGTTTAGCTCCTTCCACGTGTGCTCTGGCTCATCACTTCTGTGGAAAGTAGTGGTAGAGACTTTGAACCTGGGGCTGAAATTTGATAACAGTCCGGCATTAAAAACGATTCTATTTGTTATAAAGAAAGAAAAATACATCACTCTTTACCCAAATTTGACATTTAGGCCTAGTGCAAGATGTATATCCTGCAGCTGTAAATCTAAGTGGATAATCTTCGTTGTAGTTTGACTTTTAATTTTAGTTTTTATTTTTATTAAAATTTTATACGCCCAGAATTTAAAGAGGGAACCAGTTTTCAATGGCTTATTATGAAGAGCAGCAGCCTTCCCTTCCCACCCCACAAAATTCCCAGTCTTTCGAGGTAACTACTTGCATTCTTTTGGGTGTTCCTGATATTTCTAAATAACATGCTTAGAAGGCAATTACTTGATTTTTTAATTTCAAGTATTCTCCATTGTCATCAATGGCATTTGAAAGCAGAGAGTTTAGGTCTCTTTCAGCTTCACCCCACCCCACTATCCAGCCCTCCAACTTCCTCAAGTAGTTTTATCATAAGTTTAGGTTAGATAATGTTTTTGTTGTTAATTGCCACTGAGTTGGCTCCAACTCATGGCGACCCCATGTACAACAGAATGAAATGGTGCCTGGTCCTGTGCCATCTTCATGATCATTTATTAATGATTGAGTCCGTTGTTGTGAACACTGTGTATTTTAAGTGCTTTTCAACCTAGGGGCTCATCTTCCAGCACTATATCAGACAATATTCTGTTGTGATCTGTAGAGTTTTCATTGGCTAATTTTTGGAAGTAGATGGCCAGGCCCTTCTTCCTAGTCTTAGTCTGGAAACTCCACTGAAACCTATCCACTGTAGGTGACCCTGCTGGTATTTAAAATACTGGTAGCCTAGCTACCAGTATCAGTCCCTGGTGTATTCAGGTCAGCAATCAAAGCAGAAAGGAGTCACCATAAGGATTACAGATGCCCAGGTATGGATATATTCTAGGAAGAACTGGTCCCTGGAGAAGAACATCATGCCTGGTAAAGTAGAGGGTCAGTGAAAAAGAGGAAGACCCTCAACAAGAAGGATTGACACGGTGACTGCAACAAAACACAGCAGCAATTGTGGGGATGGCACAAGACTGGGCAGTGTTTCATTCTGTTATACATAGTGTTGCTATGAGTCAAAACCAACTCGACAGCACCTAACAACAACAACAGCAATCATAGCAACATGCAAGCCACCACAGTATGACAAACTTTACTTCTCTTATCACAGATTCCTGGCTCTCTGGTGTGGTGCTTTACTGTCATATAATTTCTTGTAGCAAATGGTTTGCTCCCTTATTTTTGGTGGAGCACATCCTCTGAGTCACTTTTCGAGAAAAGGTAAACTTTTGAGACAGCTAAAAAATTTTTTTCTCACTTTTAACGAATAATTTTCTCATTCTTAATTATTGTTTTTACACTTTTAATTAATAATTTGGTTAGGCATAGAATTCTCAGTTTAAATCCTCTTCTCCCTCATTTGAACGCCATTACTCCATTTTCTTCTAGCTTCCAGTTTTTGTTGAAAAATACGTTGTCATTCTGGTTTTTATCATTTATATAAAACCTGCCCCCACCCCCACCTTGGTAGTTTTCAGGATCTGTCCTTTGCCCCAGCATTCTAAAAATTCTGATGTACCTTGGCATCCATCGTTTTTTGGTCTTTTGTGCCAGACACTGAGAGGACCCTTTCCCTCTATAAATGCATGTCCTGAACTCTGGGCTTTGTCTTGAATTGTTTATTAGATTCTTTCCTCCCCTCTGTTTTCTCTGTTTCCTTCAGATGTTGCATCTCCTGTTTTCTATTAAGGTGAAGGATGGGCAGTCACTGGGCTGTTTGAAGTTAGGGAGGATATTTGGGAATTAAATTCTTAGTTCTTCATTCATCCTCTTTTCAGGCCTAACTTCACTCAAGCTTCTAGAGCTTTCCCCACGGCCAGCTGAATTACCAATTGTTCTTCTGCTTTCTAGCTTCCAAATTTTTGTTGCTACAGTCATCTCTCCTGTGGTGCACACACGTCACATCTGAGATGCACTCACAGGTGTTCATAAATGCCACATCCATCCAATCAGAGCCAAGATGCTTCCTGAGTGTTAGCACATGAATAGTGCACAGCAAACAATATAGAGAGACAGCAAGCAATATGTAAGAATCGGTGTTCACTCCTAAATGACAGTTTCATGGTGAGGAATCAATGTTTGCTCTCACATCACTGGGCTGGCACATCTCTTGGCTGACTCTCTTCCCTCTGGCTTATCTGTCAACCAGCAGCCTCAGGACAGTCTTGGGCTGGTGTCTCTTGAAGCAGAACTGCTCTAAGGGCAACCCCTACACAGGGTGTACCCAGGATCAGTAGACAGGCCCCTAGCACCTCAGATGGGCCCTCTAGCACCTCGAACTGTTACCAGGAGCTCCGGGTTCTGTTCAGTGCGACTCTGGCAAGGGCCAAAAAGACAGAGACGGAGTTCGGGAGAATGAAAGGCAACTTTATTGGTTGGCCAAGCAAGGAGACAGTCGGGGCTAAGTACATTTCAAGACTGCTCGCAGGCAGCTCATTGAGGCTGGTTTATATAGGCAAGATCAGTTACAAAATACAAAATAGCATGCACACAGGTGCAGAGCATTCCAGAATGAGTAAGCATTTTCTAGGGCCTGGGCTTGATTCCCTGTGCAGGAGGAAGTTAGCCATTTTTGCTCATTAGCATGTTAGCTCTCCACCCAGAGGTAGAGAATTTACCATGCATGAGGCATTTAATGAGCTAAAGGTTATCCGAGTGCCAAGATGGAGGGCAGGACCCATTTTAGCCAGTTCTGGCTAGCTGGTGGATGTTTCTTTTCAGAGAAGTTCTGAGGAGAAAAACAGCTTCAGGAAATGGGCTAGGTGAGGGGCTCTCCTGAGGAGACAACGATTTTAAGAAAATGGCTCTAGTCCTGTCTTAGAACGGCACCCCTAGAGACTCAGACGGGTCCACTATGTCTCAGATGGGCCCTCTAGCACAACCTCTGGACCTCTAGCTTTCAGCCAGGGTTTCTGCTGCTGCCCATGCCCACTCCTGGTCTCAGGTGCCTTGCTTCTGCAGTCCCAAGAGTGTTACAATTCTTGACCCACTCCTTTCAGGCCACTCTGCTGCCATTTCTCTGCTCAGAAGTTGGCAGCCTCTGCTTCTCCTGGCCTCTGCTGCTGTTTTCTCTCAGCTCTGCCTTCTACAGAGGCCAGGGTTTCTACTACGTCTGGTGCCAGTCTCTTTGGATAAACCTTCCAATCTCTTAGCTCTCAGGCTGATGTCTCCACCCTAAGACAATACAGGGAGGGGGTGGGTTGTTCTTTAGCACAGAGCTTGCGCATCCCCAGGGACATGCTCACTGTTCTTCAGCCCCGGAAGCTCCAGTGAGCCTCCAGCTTCCCAGGTGATCCCTCTTAGTGAGGTCAGCCCTCATTCACTGGCCACAGGAGCAAAAGGCCAAATCTTCCTCTGCAAATGCGTTCCATACCCGGCATCTTCTATTCTCTTTGCCTTGTGTCTTATTTTAAAAAGCATCTCTCTGCTATTATCTTAGCAGTGTAACAAGAAACAACAAAGGTAACTGTATGTGTTCAGTCTGCCATCTTTAACTGAAAGCCCAAGTGATTTTTTAAAAGAAACTCAGAATTGATATTTGCCACATATTTTAAGCTCCTTTGCACAATTATAATAAATTGAATAAATATTCGCAACCTTTTAGGACCTGCTGGGAAATGAACAGTTTAATCTATTTCATAGATGGTGAGTGACGACAACAGGCCCTAAGAATTGCAATACCAGGAGAGACTGATGAAAGGGTATAGGACACTTTATATTTGTGTTGGAGTGGTTTTCGTGGTGTCATTCCCTTTCTTGAAAACCCCATCATCTGTAACTTAGATCTGCAAATACAAAACCTAGCAAATCAAAATTAGCAACAGAACATACCTGTGTCTGTATAACAAGGGCAGAATGCGTTAATGCAGAGCGTCTGGCCTCATTATTCATTTATGGTTCTATTTAAGTCCTGTCTTTCACATTATTTGAATCCAGGGGCCTCCTCTGGTTTGACTTCGCCTGATCTTTTCTTTTTAGACTGTCACAGCAAGATAGAGAGAGGAGGCTAGAAAGACTGTCCTTATCCTTGGAGTCCCTTTTCATATTGTGTTTGGTGCAGCATATGCCTGTCACGGACCTGGCCAAGAGGTGACATTTGCACGGTCCTTTATCACCCACCAGGCTGAGGACAAAGGCAGCCAGATACCTGCCCTGTGGCCACAGGGTAGTTGACACTTTTCCAGGGAGGAGCAAGGAAGATGTGGGTGACAGCCCAGGAGCCACCTTCTGACATAGCAGAGTAGACCAGCCTAAGCCTTCTTTGTGTGGGTCTGCCAAAACTGGACCTACTCAGCCAAATAGTAAAAAAAGGAAAAATACTATGTATCCCTCAAAAAGATATTTTGCAGGACTTACCAGGGAGAAATGACTCTTCCTCCAGAATAAGGGTGTTTACCTGGCGTCTCCGCTCCTCACGCTGGCCCCGACCTCCGCCGTGTGAGCCTCAGCCCTGGCTGCCCTGCCTTCCTCCTCCGGCCAGGGTCTAGGTGCAGAGCACCGAGGACGGCTTAGGTTCCAGCAATGCCTTTGGCCCCACTCAGCAGAGCCGCATCTCCTTAAACGGGCATTTCCAACTGCTAAGAAGAACAGTTTCTCCCAATCAGTATACAAATAAATCATTTAAAAATTCTTATTAAACAGGGGTCATGTGCCAACAAGGCCAGGTATATAGTGAAGATGAGAGAAGCCACAGGGGACTACAGAAGGGCTTGTCCATGCTCTGCTTTGCTGGCTCAGTCCGTGGAGAAGAGTGGGGTGCACACGGCAGGCATTAGAGTTATTGACCAAAGTGCAGGGAAAGTACACCTCTCACCCCCAACGTTAGGGGTTTGGAGGTAGCCTGTTCTTGGGAGACACAGGATTCCTCCGATGGTGACTTTTCACCAAGGGCTCCCCTCAGCATTTCTGCACCTTTCTTAAACTGCACAGCAGCCCAGGATGCTTCCACCCAGTCTCTCTCCCTCACTCCTTCCCAGGACTCAGACTTGCACCATGGGCCACGATGCTCCCAGCTTCCCCAGCTGACTTCCTGTCATCTCTCCTGGGTGTTTCCCCTAATAAAATGGTCACAGGCTTAATCCATTTTGGCATTTGCTTCTCAGAAAATCCAGATTAATCTGCCTACAGACTATCAATACACATTGATTGGCAGATCGATTGGGTCAAGGAACCAAAAACCCAAAACTAAACCCGTTGCCATCAAGTCAATACCAACTCATAGAGACCCTATAGGGCAGAGTAGAGCTGCCCCATAGAGTTTCCAAGCAGTGCCTGGTGGATTCGAACTGCCGACCTTTTGGTTAGGAGCCATAGCTCTTAACTGCTATGCCACCAGGGTTTCCAGGTTGAAGAACGGAAAGCAGAAATGCCAAGTCGTATTCCTGGTTTACCACCAGACAGAGCCTGCAGGACTCATGGTTTCTCATTTTCATAGTCTGATACCCTATTTCTTTCTGCCTTTTCTTTAGGTTGTGGCTCTTTCCTCCTGGTGCCTGCTGAGGGATTCAATTTACTACACACTGTCTGTGGTTGCACTTATCGTGGTAAGTGTTTGGTACCTAAATTCTCTGACCGCAGGGCCTTTCCCTAAAAAACACCAATGTATCATTAACATTTTTTATTTAATGCCCACACAGTATTTTTCTCACTACTTGGGGTTACGTACAGCTCATCTGCATGAAGTGAGTTTAAGAACATGGATGATGAATGAACCAATAAGTGAATATCTACACATGGAGGCTGTTTTTCTTTCTTCCAGTTACTTGATCACCTAGGCCCGCAGCCTGATAGTTTGGTGCTCAAAAATTTTGACTTGCGTTATGTGGTTCCAGGGGACTCCTCCCATCTTTGTCCAGGGCCTTTCTGACCATTTCTTCTCATTTCTGTCATGGGCTTTTCTGTAACTCCCTTCAATGTCAGTGTCCCAGGGTTTGGGCCTTGTTTCTCCCCTCCTCTCACCGTACACCCTCCCAGACAATCCGCCTTCTCCCAGAGCCCATTCTTTGTGTTGACAACCCCACATCTGTATTCTCAGCAATGACATCTCCCTGAAGCCCAGTCGTATCTACTAGACATCTTCATGTCCCAAACTCAACATGTCTCTCTTTACCTGAACGTACTATGTTTTTCCAAAACTGGACATTCTTTCTGTATTTCAACCCATTTCTGTCATAGGCACCCGACCTGGGATTGATATTAAATTGACCTTTTTTTAGCAACTCCCACCATATCCACATTGCTTAATATTACCGTGGATTTTCACTTCATCAGAATCTCCCCACTGGGAGATGGGAGCTCTTATGCACTGCCGGTGGGAATGCAAAATGATACAACCATTTTGGAAAATGATATGGTGCTTCCTTAGAAAACTCGAAATAGAAATACCATATGATCCAGCAATCCCACTCCTAGAAATATATCCTAAAGAAATGAGTCATCACACGAATAGAAATATGCACACCCATGTTCATTGCAGCACTGTTCACAATAGCAAAAAGATGATAACAGCATAGATCCCCATCGACAGAAGAATGGATAAACAAACTGTAGTACATACACACAATGGAGCATTACACAATAATAAAGACCAGTGATGAATCTGTGAAGCATTTTATAACACGGAAGAATCTGGAGAGCCTTATGTTGAGTGAAATAAGTCAACCAGAAAAGGACAAATATTGTATGAGACCACTATCGTAAAAACTTACAAAAAGGTTTATAAACAAAAAGAAACAATCTTTAATGGTTACAAGGGAGGGGCGGGGTGGGAATGGAAAAACACTTAGTAGACAATAGATAAGTGGTAACTTTGGTGAAGTGTATGACAGTACACAATACTGGGGAGGCCAGCACACCCTGTACAGGGCAGGGTCATGGTAGCTCCATAGATACATCCAAACTCCCTGAGGGACTGAATTGCTGGGCTGAGGGCTGTGGAGACCATGGTCTCAGGGAACATCTAACTCAATTGGCATAACATAGTTTATAAAGAAAATGTTCTACATTCTACTTTGGTGAGTAGCACCTGGGGTCTTAAAAGCCTGTGAGCAGCCATCTAAGATGGTCTTACCCCTTCAGGAGCAAGGGAGAATGAAGAAAACTAAAGATACAAGGGAAAGATTAGTCCAAAGGACTGACTAATGGACCACAACTACCATGGCCTCTACCAGACTGAGTCCAGTACAACTAGATGGTGCCAGTTACCACCACTGACTGCTCTGACAGGGATCACAACAGAGCGTCACAGACAGAGCTGGAGGAAAATGTAGAATAAAATTCTAACTCAAAAAGAAAGACCAGACTTGCTGGCCTGACAGACTGGAGAAAGCCTGAGAGTGTGGCCCCTGGCACCCCTTCACCTCAGTAATGAGGTCACTCCTGAGGTTCACCCTTCAGCCAAAGATTGAATAGGCCCATGGAACAAAACAAGACTAAAGGGGCGTGCCAGCCCTGGGGCAGGGACTGGAAGGCAAGAGGGAACAGGAAACCTGGTAATACAGAGCCCAGGGTTGAGCAGGGAGAGTGTGAAATGTCGTGGGGTTGTTAACCAATGTCATACAACAATGTGTGTACTAACTGTTTGATGAGAAACTAGTTTGTTCTGTAAACCTTAATCTAAAGTACAATTAAAAAAGGAAAAAAAAATTTCCCCACTGCATGCCTCACACCATACACAAAAAAATTCAGATGGATTAAGGACCTAAATGGGAAAACTAAAACCATAAAATTCTTAGAAGAAAATGCAGGGGCAATTCAGTCAGGCCTGGCTTTTTAATAATGGATTATCTAATGTAATAACAAAAAGTACAGACAACAAAAGACAAAATAAATAAATAGGACCTCATAAAAATTAAAATCTTTTGTTCATCAAAAAAGTGAAAAGACAAGCTACAGAGTGGGAAAGTGTCTTTGGAAACCATATATCCAACAAGAACCTAATAACCAAAATACATATAAAACTTCAACAACTTAACAGCAAAAAGAGAAATAACTGAATCATAATACGGGCAATGGAATTGAATAGACATTTCACCAAAGAGAATATTCAAATGGCCACCAAAGACATGAAAAGATGCTCGGCATCATTAGCCATCAGAGAGATGCAGATCAAAACTACAATGAGATACCATTTCACTCCCACTAGGATGGCTAAGATAGAAACAAACCAAAATTAGAAAATAACAAATGTTGACGAGGATAAGGGGAAATTGGAACCCTTATCCAATGCTGATAGAAATGCAGAATGGTACAGCTGCTGTGGAAAATAGTGAAGTGGTTCCTCAAAAAACTAAAAATGGAACTACCATATGACCTAGCAATTCCACTTCTAGGTATTATACCTAAAAGAAAGCAGAGACTCGTACACCAGTGTTCACTGCAGCACTATTCACTATAGCCAAAAGATGGAAACCATCTAAATGCCCATTAGTGGATGAATGGATAAACAAATTGTAGTATTTACACACAATGGAATACTACTCAGCCAGTAAGAGAAATGAAGTCTTGATCCGTGCTGCAGCATGGATGGGGTTTGAAGACATGAGGCTGAGTGAAATAAGTCAATCATAAAAGGGCAAATATTATATTACCTCAGTTATATAAAAAGTCAAGAAGAGACAAATGTGTAAAGACCAAAATTTATTAGTGGTTACGGGGCAAAGGGTGAACTATTGCTTATGGAGTACTGAGCTTCAGTTTACAGTGATGGAAAAATCCCGTTATTTCAAAGGGAAGGGTTGCACAGCCAATTATTGTAAGTGCTGCCAATAACTTGTTCAACTATAAAAAGTTGAATTGACAAAAGTTGTGTGATAGATATACTTAAAACAATGACAAAAAAAGTGTAGCTGCTGAGGCTTTTTATGTACAACCAAATACCTCATGGGATTTGGTTTTTTGGTTTGGAGGTTTAGGGTCGTAGTTTCATGCGACATCCCAGTTAATTGGCCTGATAATGTGTTCGGTGCATTTGTTCTACTTTGTAGTTCGTTGCATAGTGCCCAGGATCTTAAAAGCTTGCAAGCAGCCATCCAAGGTACAACAGTTGTTCACTCTTCACCTGGAGCAACAGAGGAAGAAGGAACATCAGGAATAGGAGAAAATGGATATGTGGCTAATTGCCTCTGGGAACAACTGGACCAGAAGAACTGGTTGGTGTCCGGATATCATTATTAAACATTTTGATCAAAGATGCTGTAGAAGAATCTTTATCAAAAGGAGGGAAATGTAGAACGGAATTTAAAATTCTCATAGAATCTAGACTTTCTGGAGCCATGGAGGCTGGGTGAACCCCTAAAACTATTGCCTTGAGATATTCTTTAAACCTTAAACCAAAAATATTCCCTGAAGTCTTCTTAAAACCAAACAATAGTTTACCTTAACTAGTAAAGAATGTCTGCCTTTAGCATTGTGCTCTTTTAA
This sequence comes from Loxodonta africana, assembly GCF_030014295.1. Classification (NCBI taxonomy): domain Eukaryota; kingdom Metazoa; phylum Chordata; class Mammalia; order Proboscidea; family Elephantidae; genus Loxodonta; species Loxodonta africana. Next base: position 8,157,967 of record NC_087365.1, on the reverse strand, counting down.
GAACTGTCTATATAAGATCGAGCTGACACCAGCAATTCAAAAAATTAGATAGGAAACTTAGGGGGCAGTGAGGTTATGTTAATGGAGGAGGAACAACTCAGAGAAGGAGGGTGAGAATGGTTGCACAACTCAAAGAATGTAATCCATGTCACTGAACTGTACATGTAGAAACTATTACATTGGTGTATGTTCTGCTGTGCATATTCTCAACAACAACAAAAGTAAAATAAATTATTTTTTAAAAAGCCAACCACAGATAAGCAATATGAAGAAAGAAGTTGTATGTAAGTCACCAGAAATTGTTAGGCAAATATATGAAGAAATACTGTAGTGCACGAAGGAGTCGAAAGAACTGAAAATTCAAATCCAGTATAATGTAAGCCTATTAAATAAGCAAGCATGTTAAGTCCAGTTAACAGGTCATGTTAGCAAGTTAGTTTCACGCATACATTGCTGAAGTCTCATGAACTGATACAGATGTTAGAGTGGGAAACAAATGAATAAATACTCTTATCTGACCTCAGTAATCATTCCAAAAATAATCCAGCTAAGGAGAGCTACGTGCATAAAGTGATGGCTGGAGCATTTTGTTAGCATGGAGAAAAACCACAACTTCAATATCCAGAAGTATCGTAGGAAACCATTTAATTATGGTATACTCATTTGAGGGAATATTAAATGCTGAAGGAAACATGCTTATGCTTCTAAAGTGAATAAAGGGGAATTAACAATGGGGAAAAATCTCCCCACTGTGTCTCCCCAGTAGCCCACTCCATATCTCTCATCTCCTCAGCTCTGGCCTGAGCTGATGCAGGGCTGTGTGTTGCAGGTCATCCTAGGTGGTGTTGCAATGTAGTAGCCTCACTGCCCCCTACCCCCTGCCCTCGCCACCCCAGTCAATCCTCAGAGATGCCCAAGTGATGTCTCTACAAAGAACATCTCAAGCGCCATTCCCATGTTTAACTGACCAGTGACTCCGTGCCATCTGTAGGAAGAAAACCCAAGCTCCTTAGCTTGGCAAGCAGAGCCGTCCAGAAGAAGGAGAGCAGCAAATCGGAAAGAACCCCAAAATAGGAGTTGGGGAATCTGACTCCTAATTCTAGTCCCCTGATCACTAGCTCTGTGATCCTGGGGAAATCAACTCTCTGGGTCTTAGTTTTCTTACCTACAAAACAGGAATCAATCCACTACAGGGTCTACTCACCTGTTTTACAAAACACTTACCTGTAGAATATTTTATTATAAATCTCTATACAAAGACAATAAAGTGATGTTTGGTATGAGACTCTCAACAAGGAACCAGACAGGTACCTCCACTCTTGCCAGCGTACGTGGCCTGCGACGGGCAAGCCCACACTGGTCACTTCGTACTCAGCTCTTGCGCCTTTAGAGATTTTTTAGAGTGATTTTTGAAAATTACTGTTTTCAAGATACATGGTTAGAGGATGATGTAAATGCATGCAACTGTCTCCTTTGCTGAACTCCAGAAAGAGATGACCACTTCTGTAAAGACAAGGTGATGAGGCAGAGCAGACTGTGTCAAGCAGAGACCTAACAATCTCCATGCCCAAACGCTAATTGGCCGGCGTTTGCTCCTGTTCCAGTTTTCAACCTAGACGCCTCCTGGAGCATGTGTGAAATAAACTTGTCTTCTGTTGATTTATCTGGACGTGCCCAAGATAAAACGAATGCGGTTGTTAATAATGATGTGTGAAAAAGTTAAGAGGTTTTGCTTCTTCAGGCTGAAGCTGCCAAATCCTCCCAAGCCTGGTCTCTGGGCATAAACCCTGGCAGCCCTTCTTGTGCAGCGTATAAATCACAGAGCACGCGCCAGCTGGATGCCCCAGCTGCTGGGGCAGCCCTTTCTTTCCGTCAGAGGGCAACAAAGCGGAAAAGGAAATGCATCACTGCCCTTATCTGAAGATTTGGATTGTATATTTGCAGGCCAGTTGTCAAGGCTAGAGTTCTGTGATTTTGAGAAAAATTGCATTTCTCCACTGAAAGACAAGGTTTGAGCCCTGAAGGTTAGATCTTGGTTATTTTTATTCTGACTGATGTTTCTCCAACTTCAATGTGCATTGGAAATACCCAGCATCTTCTGTAAAATGCAGAATTCAAATATTGTAATTCAGAGGTCCTGGGGTTATTGTTGTCAGTTGCTGTCAAGTGGGCTCAAATCCAGGGCAACACCATGTAAAACAATGCCTGTGCCATCTTCACAATCATTGGTATGCACTCTCCATTGTTTCGGCCACTGTGCATTTTGAGTGCCTTCCAACCTAGCAGGCTCATCTTCCAGCACTATACAGGGCAAGACCCTTTTTTTTTTTTTTTTTAATTGTACTTTGGATGAAGGTTTACAGAACAAACTAGCTTCTCATTAAACAGTTAGTACATATTGTTTTATGGCATTGGGTACAAACCCCACGACCTGTCAACATTCCCCCTTCTCAACCTTGGGTTCACTGTTACTAGCTTTCCTGTCCCCTCCTGTCTTCCAGTGCTTGCCCCTGGCCTGGTGTGCCCCTTTAGTCTCGTTCTGTTTTATGGGCCTGTCTAATCTTTGAATGAAGGCTGAACCTCAGGAGCGACTTCATTACTGAGCTAAAAGGGTGTCTGGGGGCCATACTCTCGGGGTTTCTCCAGTCTCCAGTCAGGCCAGTAAGTCTGGTCTTTTTTTGTGAGTGTGCCTCTGTCCAGGAACCTCTATTGTGATCCCTGTCAGCGCAGTCAGTGGTGATAGCCGGGTACCGTCTAGCTGTACTGGACTCAGTCTGGTGGAGGCCATGGTAGTTGTGGTCCATTAGTCCTTTGGACTAATCTTTCCCTTGTATCTTTAGTTTTCTTCATTCTCCCTTGCTCCCATAGGGGTGAGACCAGTGGAAGATCTTAGATGGCCATTCACAGGCTTTTAAGACCCCAGACGTCACTCACCAAAGTAAAACGTAGAACATTTTTTTATAAACTATGTTATGCCAGTCGAGTTAGATGTTCCCGGAGGCCATGGTCCCCACAGCTCTCAGCCCAGCAATTCCACCCCTCAGGGAGTTTGGATGTGTCTGTGGAGCTTCCATGACCTTGCCTTGTACAAGTTGTGCTGGCTTCCCCAGGATTGTGCACTGTCTTAACCTTCACCAAAGTTACCACTTATCTATTGTCTGTTTAGTGCTTTTCCATCCCCACTTCTCCCCTCCCTCGTAACCATCAAAGATTGTTTCGTTTTTTGTGTAAACCTTTTCATGAATTTTTATAGCAGAGGTCTCATGCAATATTTGTCCTTTTGTAATTGACTTATTTCACTCAGCATGATGCCCTCCAGATTCATTCATGTTGTGAGATACTTCTCAGATTCATCCTTGTTCTTTATTGTTGTGTAATACTCCATTGTGTGTATGAACCATAGTTTGTTTATCCATTCATCTGTTGATGGGAATCTAGGTTGTTTCCATCTTTTTGCTATTGTGAACAATGCTGCAGTGAACATGGGTGTGCATCTGTCTATTCGTGTGACAACTGTTATTTTTCTAGAATATATTCCTAGGAGTGGGATTGCTGGATCATATGGTATTTCTATTTCTAGCTTTCTAAGTAAGTGCCATATCATCTTCCAAAATGGTTGTATCATTTTGCATTCCCACCAGTAGTGCATAAGAGTTTCAGTCTTCCCACAGTCTCTCCAACATTTGTCATTTTCTTTTTTTTTTTATTTGTGCCAGTAGTGCTGGGGTTAGATGGTATCTCATTGTGCTTTTGATTTGCATTTCTCTAATGGCTAGTGATCATGAGCATTTCCTCATGTGTCAGACAGTATTCTGTTGTGATCCGTAGGATTTTTAATGGCTAATTTTCTGAAGTAGATCTCCAGGCCTTTCTTCCTGGTCTACCTTAGTCTGGACGCTCCACTGAGACCTTCCCACCATGGGTGACCCTGCTGGTATTTGAAATACCAGTAGCATAGGTCCCTGCATTATAGCAACGTGCAGGCCTCCACCCACTGCCACAGTACAATAAAATGACAGATGAGTGGTGGGGTCCTGGGTAGGATGAAGGATATTGCATCTTCCCAATCCCAGATAATTCTGTTGCCAGTAGCACCACACCACACTTTGAGAAACACAATTTTAAGTATGGTTAGAGAACATTCCCTTAGGGCAGTGAGCTGTTGCATGTTTTTATTGTTTTTAGAGTAAATTTCAAGATTTTCAAAGTACAGGAATTTTGGATGCCTAGCTTTAATTATCTGGATTTCTGACTACTCTTAGTCTAAGAGGAGCCCTGGTGGCGCAATGGTTAAGATTTCGGCTGCTAACCAAAAAGGTCGACAGTTCAAATCCACCAGCCATTCCTTGGAAACCCTGTGGGGCAGTTCTACTCTGTCCTTTATAGGATCACTATGAGTCGAAATCAACTCGACAGCAATAGGTTTAGTTTTGATGTTTAGTCTAAGTGAATTATTGACTCTTATTAAATTGTATAACATTTCAAAGAGTGGAAATTCCAGAACACTTAATTGTGCTCATGTGGAACCTATGCATAGACCAAGAAAAAGGCAGTCCTTCAAAGAGAACAAGGGAAACTGCATGGTCGAAAATCAGGAAAGGTGTGTGTCAGGATTACATCTGTTCATCATACTTATTCAGTCTGTATGCTGAGCAAATAATCCTAGAAGCTGGACTATATGAAGAAGAATGTGCTATCAGGAATGGAGGAAGACTCATTAACAACCTGCGATGATCTGCAGATAACCCAACCTTGTTTGCACAAAATGAAGGAGACTTGAAGCACTTACTGATGAAGATCATAGACCAGACCACGGCCTTCAGTATGGATTACACCTCAACATAAAGAAAACAAAAATCCTCACAAGTGGACCAATCAGCAACATCATGATAAACAGAGAAAAGTTTGAAGTTGTCAAGGATTTCATTTTACTTGGATCCACAATCAACACCATGGAAGCAGCAGTTAGGAAATCAAACAATGCATTGCATTGGGCAAATCTGCTGCAAAAGATTTCTTTAAAGTGTGAAAAAGCAAAGATGTGACTTTGATGACTCTGGTGTGCCTGACCCAACCCATGGTATTTTCAAAATCGAATCATATGCATGTGAAAGCCGGACAATGAATAAGGGAGATCGAAGAAGAGTTGGTGCCTGCGGACTACCAGAAGAACGAAGGAATCTATTTTGGAAGAAGTACAGCCAGAATGCTCCTTAGAAGCGAGAATGGCGAGAGTTCATCCCACCTACTTTGGGCATGTTATCAGAAGGATCCAGTCCCTGGAGAAGGACATTATGCTTGGTAAAGTAGAGGGTCAGCAAAAAAGAGGAAGACCCTCAACGAGATGGATTGACGCAGTGGCTGTAACAGTGGGCTCAAGCATAACAACAATTGTGAGGCTGGTGCAGGACTGGGCAGTGTTTCGTTCTGTTGTACATAGGGTCTCTATGAGACAGAACTGACTCAACAGCACCTAACAACAACAGCAATTAAATCATAGCCAAAATCCCCAGTGTCACTTCAAATGGGGCTTAAAATAGCCATAAGTGACACGAGTGCGTTAGCCAGAAGCGCAGCACTTAGCAAAGTAGATTTTTGCAGTGTCCCTAAATCTCTTCCATGTCCCCACTTCTGGGCTTCTGCTTACACACTCTGCGTCTGTTTGTCAAGGTTTCCTCTAACAAACTCTTTCTGTGTTTACCCTGATGTCAGGGTAACAAAGCCATTTTTCTTCCTGTCTTCTGTGTGTGATACTAAGCTTCTCTACAGGTCTCTGAAATGGCACACTTAAAATTCCTTTATTTAAAAGCTCTTCTTCCTACCCAGGAAATAATTACCAACCTTCCCTAACAATTTATTTTTTTTATCTTTGGGGTTTTTACCTTCTCCCCATTTTATGGTTCTGGAATGTTCAGAAGGGATAATAGCCAGTTCCCTAAGATGTATGATAAAGAGCTTGTTCACCCAGAGGGCAGGTTAGGATTAAGTGGGCCCAGATGCTGCTTCTGTGCACATCTGGATCAAAAGGCCATTCAGGTGAACTCTGGGGCTGGAGACCCAGAGAGCAGGAGAGATGACTTCTCCAGTGACGCACCAGTGGCTGCCAAGGCAGGCAGGGTTCAGTGTCATTTCTACCTGGATTGTAAAACAGCTGAGATGTAAGTTGGTGCAGATGAGACATAAACAGGGCTAGAAAGGTGAAGAAATAGGAATGAGGCTAGCACATGCATTCTGAGACCTTAGAGCTTCCAACAGTGAATTTAGGAACAAGGAGCTCCCTTCGCCTTTGGAATTTAAGGAGCAGGCAGAAGACATTAAGATCGTGTTATTGTCTAAAGCGGCTATAATTTCAGAATCACCGAGTGCCTGTCTCTCTGCACTCTGTCCCCCCACCCCAATCAGGCACCGCCTTTAACCCTAGTGACGTTCTCTGAATCAAAGGAAGCATCAGGCTTTGAAGAAACTCCACCCTGCCCATGAGGCTTGCCCAGCCACTCTCTGCAAGAGAATTTTCACCTCTTAGGTCCTGGGGACATCCTGGGTTCTTTGGAGAGCGTCCCTGTGTGTGCCAGCCAACAGTCCACAAATGATGGTAGACTCTCCTGCAGCCTCTCTGTTCCCCCAACAAGCGCTGTGGCCATGGGCGTCTCCTGCCTCCCAGTCCTACTCTGTCTCCAGATTCCAGCAGGCTGACAGTTTCTCGTATTGAAATGTTAGTGTAATTTATATAATCATGTAATTTGCATAAATGCAAATGCTTCATTACATTGTCAGTCTAACAGCTGCCCTAAAAGGAATAGTTTATTTTTACCCTTTATCTCTGCTTGAGAATGGGGATTGTGAACATCAAGAGCAGGCAAGCCTCCTCCGGTGGCGGCAGGAAATGGGCCTGAGAGACAAACTCATAGTCCAGATTCGCCAGGGGTCTACTTGATCTGCCAGTCTCGGGTGGCCTGCTGCGGGGCAACCGGAGCACTGGCACAGCAGTGAGGCTCGTCCGAGGCAGCACTTCCCTTTCCTTCTTGTGGGAAACTTGCCCCCAAGTGTTCCCTTCAATCCCCTTTAGTGGGAATGGGGAGGGACCAACCTGCTGCCCCAGCTGTCGTGGCGATGCTCCAGGCAGTGCTGTCCGGCACAGCTTCTGCCATGATGGACGCCTTCTACATCTGCACTGTCCACATGTGGCTATGGAGCATGTGAAATGTGGCTAGTGAGACTGAAGAACTGAATTTTTAATCTAATTAATTTTAATTTCAGTAGCTACGTGTGTCTAATAGGTACCATACTAGACAGCACAGTTCTAGAGAGTAAGCCCTTTCATAGAAAATATACCACACTTTCTCACAGACATCCATAATTTTTAACAAACCTAGACTTGATCCCTAATATGGGACTGACTATTATGTTGAAGCTGTCCATAAAGATTTACCAGCTTAATACTCACAACTGTGCAAGCTAGCCACCGATGAACCCCGTTTCACACACGGCAAAACCAAGGCCACAGATATCAAGTGATTTGCCCAGGGCCAGACAGCCACAGTACCTCGGGCTTCCCAGGGCAAGTATTTAAGATGGCATAGCTGTACTGCCCCAGTTAAAAATCTAGAAGTCCCCCCAACAAAATTTGCCTCTTCAGTCTTTACAGTTATCTTTATCCCCACCATGCAATCCCCTTGTTAATGATGCTTGTCTCTGTGACTGATTTTAAAGTCACCTTTTTAGGCAGAGAGAAATAGCTTCACCTACCCCTCTCCTAGAAGTTGTTCATTAAAAATAAATCTTAAACAGTTCAGAAATCTCTGTATCTCGCCTTTCTTAGAGATCATGCTGACCCTTCGTTTCTCACCTAGCCTCCTTGGCCCTGCCCCTCTGCTTGCCCCGCTTCCCCCTCAAACCCATTCCTACCTGGAAGTTAACCTCTTCTCTCTCCGTTTAGAGACGTTGAAGTCTTATGGTCACTGTGCCCATCACCTTTCAGCTCTCCTGCTGGCAAAATGGGAGTAACTATGGGAGCTAGAAGATGCGATGAAAACACAGGGGATGTCGGAGAGAACTTTTAGTTCCTTAAACCAAACCACTTGAAATCGTTTTAAAGACCAAGGTGCCCCTGACCCACACCATGGTGTTTTCAGTCACCACATATGCACGTGAAAGCTGGACAGTGAATAAGGAAGGCTGGCGAAGAATCGATGCCTTTGAATTGTGGGGTTGGTGAGGAATATTGAATATACCATGAACTGCCAGAAGAACCAACAAATCTGCCTTGGAGGAAGTACAGCCAGAGTGCTCCTTAGAAGCAAAGAAGGTGAAACTTTGTCTCACATACTTTGGACATGTTATCAGGAGAGATCAATCCCTAGAGAAGGACATAACGCTCGGTAGAATAGAGGGTCAGTGAAAAAGAGGAAGACTCTCATGAAATGGACTGACACAGTGGCTGCAACAGTGGGCTCAAGCAAAGCAAAGATCACGAGGATGGCACAGGACTGGGCAGTGTTTCCTTCTGATGTACATAGGGTCGCTATGAGTCGAAAGTGACTAACAATGACAACCAACCAAACCAGCTACAGTCACACAAAGCCACCTGTCCCAGAATGCCTGCTCTGACAGAAGGAAGGGCCTGCTCTGAACGATGCTGGTGTAAACTAGGGAGTGAAGGCTCTAGATGGCGTTTGCTCTCGAGCAGGGAAGTGGGTCAGCTGTGCTGGGGAATTCAGTGCACATAGGAGAGCCCTCTTCTTTTACAAGAACTGTTTGGAAATTCTGATTTAATTGTTCGTTTTTGTTTTTGAACTTCTTAGCAATCATAATCCCTTTGGCTTAACAACTATTATTGTCCAAAATCCTAACTTCATTCTCACATCCTTTTTCCTAGCCCGCCCGTATATATTTGTATAAAACGACCAGCCCTGCTCAGGACTTGCCTTTGGGTCCTGTTTATCCCTGCCCTCCTGCAGCCACCTACCTGGATTGGAGGCCATCTTCTGGCGTAACAGCCAGCTTTCTAGTGCATTCTGTCTGATTCTTCACCTCAGATGAAATCACCGTGGCTTTAGCTAAGCCATCTGCCACTCCTGGCCACAAAATGAGAAGGTTGGGACTCCATGCACACATCTCCAAGGAGAACCCCAAGCTACTGAGTGACAAGGGTCTAGCGGGGCTGTTTCCATTTAGCACGTAGCAAGAGAGGGAAGATTTTTAAGGTCTCAGTCTTTGAAAGAAAGAGGTGGTGTGGTTTTCTCCTATTAGTTTCACTGATTTAAACTCTAATGGTGCCGGTGATTATAATACAGGCTGTGAATTCTTAGATTTAGCAATTTGGCAGCCCCTGCTTCCCCATCATAATTCCCAGTGAGCAGACCCAGGGACTGACATGTCAGTGTTGAACCAGCCACCAGCCTGTCAGCTCAGCAGGGAGGGCCTCTGCCCAGCCTCTCCTCCCACCTCCACCCTGGGGTAATCCCTGGCTTATCTTTTTCCCTACATCTTGAGCCCGTTACTCCTTTGGGGGTTCTCTGAGATGCTCTGACGTCCAGGAATTCGCCTTGCCTGATGTAAGCCTGTTTTGCTTGGAAGATTCTAGACACAGGACTGAAAAACTGGTTTCCATGGTACCCAACTGTTTCTCTGAGGCCTGGAGGGAAAGAGTGCTTTTTTCAAGTTCACTCCTGTCTGTTAACATTTGGCTCAGCTGTGGAGCATGTGGGAACCTTAGGGAGCAGCCAAGGGTAGCTTTGGATGAGCTCCAACTGGACCAGAGAGCAGGTCCCCTGACCAGCCCGTGCTTAGCAAAGCTGGGGCCCAGGTATGGGTTAGCACACCTGTGTGGTCTCTGGGCAATCACGGCACTGGCCCCACACACAGGAGCAGAGCATAGACAGAACAGCAGCTCACCTAGCACATGTTCTCCAACCCCAACAGGAAAAGGGCTGGGTCAGCTCCAAAGGCCACAAGTGCAGATCACTAGAGGCAGCGTGCCTCAGAACATCACCTGGCCCAGGACAGCTGTGGGTTTGCTGAGGCTATTTCAAGAGGCTGTCTGTCCTGGGGTGCTTCCCCTCCTTTCAGGAGATTTAATGGAGCTTCGAAAAAGGAATTGGACTGACCTCACTCCAACTTCACCACCTTGGCAGTTGGGTTAGCCTTGGGCCAGGGCTAGAACGTGAGCGCCACCTAGTGGTGACTGTATGAAACGGGGTGCAGTTTCTTGTTCTACACCAAAAACAAAAAACACTGTTGCCTTTGACTAGATTCTGACTCATAGCAACCCTATAGGACAAAGTGGAACTGCCCCATAGGGTTTCCAAGGAGTCCCTGGAGGGTTCAAACTGCAGACCTTTTGGGTTAGCAGCCGAGCTCTTAACCACTAGGCCACCAGGTTTTCTGTTTTAGACAAACAAGCCCAAGTAATTTTAAGTTTTCTTCTATACTAGTAATATTGTGGGAGCCCTGGTGCCACAGTGTTTAAGAGCTTGGCTGCTAACCAGAATGTCGACAGTTGAAATCCAGTAGCTGCTGTTTGGAAACCCTCTGGGGGCAGTCCCACTCTGTCCTACGGGGTCTCTGTGAGTCAGAACTGACTTGACGGCACCTAACAATAATAATAGTAATATTGCCATGAGGAGTGGGGAAGTTGTTATTTTACCCTCAGATAAAACATTAAAATACAGAGAGATGAGCAGCTCTTAAGAGAATAATAATAGTAATATTGCCATGAGGAGTGGGGAAGTTGTTATTTTACCCTCAGATAAAACATTAAAATACAGAGAGATGAGCAGCTCTTAAGAGAATTACACACAGTAAAATCTGTAAGGAGTACCAAATCCATCCTCGCAAGGACAAGGGAGAGCAACGCTCCGTTTGTCATTCTCAGATTTTCAGACAGAGCAGTTCCCATGCTGTCAGGAGGGTCCTGCCATGCAGACAGTGCCACTGTCCTCAGAGTCAGGCCTTTAAGGGGTGACAGCAGCCCTGGTGGTATGCTGGTTGGGCGCTCACCTGCTAACCCAAAGCTCAGCGGTTCCAATCCACCAGCCGCTCCTTGGAAACCCCATGGGGCAGCTCTACTCTCTCCTGTCAGGTGGATCTGAGTCAGAATTGACTGGACGGCAGCAGGTTTGGCTTTCGGTTTAAGAGGTGACAATGAGCTGCACCACCGCCTCCAGCCCCACCACCGTATCCTCGGGGCCAGCTGATGGCCCTCCCAGTCACGAGCTTCTCACGATAAACAAGCCTGTTTCCATTTACATTTTCCTTTAAAGGCCTTATTTCTAGTTTCTGTCATCAGTTTTCTTATTCTTTTCTGAAGCCTGTGATTTTCTCTACACAATCCTGTCGAAGTAGAGGGATAAAAAACAAACTGTGTTTGTCAAGTGAATAAGTCAGGCACAGACGGACGAATACTGTGGGATCCTGCTTATATGAAATATCTAAAATAGGCAAGTGCCTAGAGACCAAAGTTTATTGGTGGTTACCAGGGGCAGGTGGGCAAGGAGAAGGGGGGGATACAAATCAGTCTTAGAAGAAATACAACCAGAATACGCCTTAGAAGTGAGGGTGGCAAGACTTCAGCTTGCTTACTTTGAGCATGTCATCAGGAAATATCAATTCCTAGACAAAGACATCATGTTTGGTCAAGCAGAGAGTCAGTGAACATGAGGGATTCGTCCAATAACACGGACTAACAAAATTCCCACAACAAATGCACTCAAACATACCAGCCGTCAGGAAGATGGCACGGGGCCGGACCACATTTCCTTCTGTTACACGTAAGGTCCCGTGATTCAGAGCTTGACTTGACCAACAACAACAGCAAACTGTTAAGAGCAATTGAGTTTCTGATAAGGGTGATGAGAAACATCTTGAAATAGGTAATAGTGATGGTAGCATAACATGGTAAACATAATCCATGTCACTAACTTGTACACTTAAAATGATTAAAATAGCAAACTTTATATATACATATATGCATAGATTTTATTGTGGTGATATAGATAGATAGGTCTATATATATATAAATATATATCTCTCTATATGTAGATATATCTCCACCATAAAATTGAAAAACAAACAAAAAAACTGTCTGCTCATTCACCACCGGGTACCTGAGGCCTCCTGGCCATGTGGAGGCCTCCTCCCATGAAGTCCTGTGTTCTCGAGGGCCAGCGGTAGGGGCAGCGTCTTGCCAGGCAGAGAGAAGGGAAGACTCCATTTGTTGTTTGCATGTTTTCAGGTCTCTACAAGTTGTTAGTCCTTGTAGTGCGATCATCTGTGTTTCTATATCCGGGTCCGCCGCCTCCCTGAGCCTAATCCCCAGACCCACCTCCCTGGCCATCACATCCTCTTGAGTTTGGGTTCCTGGTGCTTTGGCCTTAATTGTTCATCTTGTCCAATCTCATCGTGGTCTGACCACCCTTCCTCTGGTTTCTTGCGTTCCCTGTAAATTCTGTAGTCAGTTTTGGGTCCCTTGTACATTTAAGCCCATCCTCAATTTTTTTTTTTTTTTTCCACTGATGTGATCACTGGAAAAATCAATAGTTAAAACTGTATTGGCTCCAGAGCTGATTTCTCGAGCACACAAACTGGGTGCTTTCTCCCAGGGCAAACGGACTTCAAGTGTCCCCCTTTGCAGGGGCTATGCCCCACCATCAACAGGGCCACACCGAATAAAAGCTTCCTAAAAGCTGCCTTAAGGAACCCTGGTGGCGCAATGGGTAAGCTACCAACCAAAAGGTTGGAGGTTCAAACCCACACAGCAGCTCTCGCGGAGAAAGACCTGGTGATCTGCTTCTGTAAAGATTACAGCCAAGAAAACCCTGTGCGGCAGAAGCGACACAACGGCACCCAGCCACAGCAACACAAGCTGCTTGAGTGTTGTGTATTATTGCCTGCCTGCTCTGATCAGACAAAATTAAATTGGCCTCTCTAATAAACTCTTTATGCTATCTTGTGTTCTCTCAAGTGGTTACGAATTGATTGTTCCAGCCCACTACCAAAGACTAATATTGAATTAATTTCAATTACTAGGAAAGGTTTTCCATCTTCAATCACTTGGTCTGTTTGACGACTTCTGAGCAAGTTTTTAAAAGCTAGTGATTATACACGAAGAGCTGGGAGTTCCTTCCAGGGAGGGGATTCCACATCACCCAACCTGGACTCTGTGATTGCTTCTTTTATTTACTCATTTTTAATTCTCTTTCCCTTCTTCTGGTTTAGCATTTTCACCCAAGTGTCAACTTGTTGACTCTGGTAACAAAGACAAAAGTAAAAAATATGACAACAACAAGGTCTCCTTCAATGGCTTGTTAGAAAAGCAAGTCATGAAGAAGCATGGCTTCTTCCCTGTCAACCTCTCCCTTGGACCTTCATGATAACTGGGGTGCATTGCTTAGGTGTGCCTTGTGAGCCAGACCCTTCTCTTCTTTGAGGCTCTCTGTCCACCTCTACACAGCTGATGCCGTACTACTCACTGGGGACTGAGGCGATGTCGCGGCATTGGCAGAGTCCACCTCTCCACACACTGTAACAACGCTTTACACCCAGGTTGTCCTGCAAGTGTCCACCTTAGAGTCTCCAGGGAGCCATGCCTCTGAAGGGAAGCCACTCATAGAGATGGGCATACACAAAGCAGCCACGTTTCATGAATGTAGAAATAAAGTGCTGTGAACCATGCCCTCCTCTTCCTGCCTGAATTAAATATAGGTGTTCCTACTGGGTTTGAGCAACGCACCATCTAGACAGGTAAGTCGTGTCATGAAAAGAGCAACCAGTTGGGAGCTGGGGCCTGAGTCTAGAACTAACTCGTATGTATCAAAGGGTTTGGCTATATAACTCCCCCCTCCCCCCCGCCAAAGCGAGAAGTGATTTTAGTTGGCGTATGGATTAGGGGTTAAATAAGTGAAATCCTGTTGTGAGCTAGTTATTCCCTCTGTATTTTCTTTCCATCCTAATTGATGAGGAGAAGACCTAAGTTTGGTGCTTGTGTGTCTTTCGCCAGCTGTGACTGGTACTAATCTCCTTCCTGAACAAGAGGCCAGGTCTGTGGCCCAGGGCTTGAGAAGCCAGCAGTGTGCAGCCAGAGTTCTCAAACACTGTTGGCTTATGTTGCGTTTGTTCTCCAGAGTCGCCTTCTATGCATGGCAATTTATGCTGCTTTTCTACTTCTGGTTGTGATGTAAAGTTTGCTCTGAAAATAAATTACATTGAGGAAGCCAAAAATAGGTCAATTGAAGGAAAACTTTTGAGCACATCAAAGTTCAATCGCTTGTATTAGAAGTGTGAAGGTGCCACAAAGTGCACGGAGCTGTGGAAGAATCTCACAGGTGGCACACACGTGTTGGTGTTTGGAAGTCCCACAGTGCTCCTACATCCCCACTGGTATCTATGATTCTGCAACACATCGTACTTCACAAGGCAGGCTGGTGGCACTTCCCCGTCACTCCACTGTTGGGTGGAAATTGACGAAGGATGGAATTACCTGTTGCTTCTTCCCTTCACAATAGCCCTACCAGTCTGTATCAAGGCCTCCTCCCACTGACACTGAATGAAGTCTAAACACGTACAGAGGGGAGCTTACCCACCCAAAAAACCACAGATGCCTTTTATTCCAGACCAGTCCAACCCTGCCTACCACCATACCAGCAACTCGGATGGACAACTTGCCATCCTCAACCACGCTGTGTGTTTGTGAGTGTGTGAGTGTGTGTGTGCATGTGTGTGTCTACATGTGTGTCTAATCTATGCTTTTTTTTTTTTTTTTTTCTGCAGTTCATTTACGATGAAAAAGTTTCCTGGTAAGTACCTCTTTGCTCCTTCCCTCTAATTTCCCCTTGTTATGTTGCCAAGCCAAATATATTGAAGACTCAAGTCAGAGTTGAGAGAAAGGGAAAATTCATGAAGGTTTGGAACAACGAGAACTTCTTGAGAACCCTCTGTCCACCTCAACAAGGAAACGAAATTAGCTTTCGGCATAGAGACCTCTTCTCTTGGGTGAGGATGGCGGGGGCAGGCGTTCCTTGTGGGATCCTAATATCCAGGTGTCTTTTCATCCAAGTTAGACGTCGTGACTGAGCTGTGCCTTTCTACAGCCAGCCGTTTGCTAGGCCATTATTAAAATCGGACAGATAGTTTCAAATTGTGCCCCAAACCACACCTCCATATTCCAAATCCCAGGTGTATCTAAGGAAGCCAGAGGCACTTGAGCAGCCCTTAGCCCATTAAAGTTCTGCCTGGCCTTAAAAAAGACCTTAGAGCTCTGAAAAATGAGCGTTTTTTGTTGTTGTTTTGTTTTGTTTTTTTTAAGAAAATTTTGCCCAAGCTAAATAAATGAGAAGACATTTGTATTTGGGCCAACCGTGCAAATCTCCATTTTTGAGATGGGTTCTGAGCAAGGAAGCATGTTAGAAATGGAAAGAGAAATGGACTGCGTGGTGCAGCCTCATCACTTTGTTTCAAGTACCTGATCTGTAGAAGTAGAGTAATATGAAAGACCATCCCGGGGGTTGGTGCAGCACTGGTGGTGGACAACCTGCAGGGTGTTGTTAAAAGCTAAGAATGAGCTAGAAGAAGCAGAGAGTCCACAGGCTTCCCTTTTAGCGACAAGGAGTGCTCATTGTTTGTTGGAGTGGCCTGAGGACGAGTACCACCGGTTGCCACGGAGTCGAGTCTGGCTCATGACAGCCCCATGTGCGTCAGAGTAGAACTGTGCTCCACAAAATTTTCAATGACTGGTTTTTCAGAAGAAGATCACCAGGCCTTTCTTCTGAGGCACCGTTGTGTGGACTCAAACCTCCAACCTTTCAGTTAGCAGCCAAACGTGGTAACCATTTGTATCACCCAGGGCCTCCTCTGTTGTTTTCAGAATTTTGGGGGCAGGGGGCATTGAAGATAAATGTTACGTGTTATTCCAGGGTATGAAGAATGTTTGCTAACTATCTCTCTCTTCTGTCCAAGAGGGAAGATGAGGAGGCAGGTAGGAGAGTTTGCTTTAAGATGCATAATCTCCATATTGACTCATAAAAATAGAAAGGAAGTATTTTTTGAGTAACAGTGACTCATAGGCTGAAAGCGACTGACATGCCCAGAACATGCAGGTTGGAGTTGAGGGAGAGACTCCTTGTGGCATTGTCCTGGATGTGGCCACCAGAGTGGTGACACCCCCTCATGTCACTGAGGACTAAGTGCAGCACAAGGAAACTCCCAGAAGCATTCTCGCTCAAACTGATAGCACGGTTAGCCCCAATACTGCCCTGCTGAGCAGATCGTGGAGCTGAAGTGTGGCCAAATGTTAATTCTCTTTGCTAATGATGCTGCTATAAAGGTAAATAAGTTATGATCACAGTTGATCTCAGAAATTTTTCTGCTGCTTTTGTGCAGAGAAACACTCAGAAGGAACACCCAAGAGTGGTTTACTGTCCGTCTTGGAGGGGGCTTTCTTTTCTACCAACTCCCTGGCATTGCTGGATTAAAAGTCTTCGTGATAAGCCTATTTTGGTCCTGACCGTCAACAGAGTGTGGAAATTATGGAACAAAATCATTAATATCACACGCAAGTAAAATTTTGCTGAATATAATTCAAAAATGGTTGCAGCAGTACATTGACAGGGAACTGCCAGAAGGCCAGAAGTTCAAATTGAATTCAAAAGAGGACATAGAATGAGCAATATCATAGCTGATGTCACGTGGATCTTGGCTGAAATCAGAGAATAACGGAAAGGTGTTTACCTGTGTTTTACTGACTGTGCAAAAGCATTCGCCTGTATGGATTATGACGAATTATGGATAATGTTGTGAAGAGTGGGAATTCCAGAACACTTAACTATTCTCTTGAAGAGCCTGTACATAGACCAAGAGGTACTTGTTTGAACAGAACATGGGGATATTGCATTGTTAAAAATCCGGCAAGGTGTGCATCAAGGTTGAATCTGTTCACCATACCTATTCAATCTGCATGCTAAGCAAATAATCCAAGAAGTTGGACTATATGAATAAGAATGAGGCATCAGAGTTGGAGGAAGACTCATTAACAACCTGTGTTATGCAGATGAAACCTTGCACACTGAGAATGAAGCGGACTTGAAGCACTTACTGACGAAAATCAAAGACTACAGCCTTCAGTATGGATTACACCTCAACATAAAGAAAACAAAAATCCTCACAGCTGGACCAGTAAGCAACATCATGTTAAACAGAGAAAATATTGAAGTTGTCAAGGATTTCATTTTACTTGGATCCGTAATTAATGCCCAAGGAAGCAGCAGTCAAGAAATCAGATGACGTATTGCATTGGGCAAATCTGCTACAAAAGACCTCTTTAAAGTGTTAAAAAGCAAAGATGTCACCTTGAGAACTAAGGTGTGCCTGACCCAAGCCATGGTATTTTCAATCGCCTCATATGTGTGGGAAAGCTAGACAACGAATAAGGAAGACTGAAGAAGAATCGATGCCTTTGAATTACGGCGTTGGCAAAGAATACTGAATGTACCATGGACTACCAGAAGAAAGAAATCTGTCTTGGAAGAAGTGCAGACAGAATGCTCCTTGGAAGCAAGGATTGTAAGACTTCATCTCACATACTTTGGACATGTTATCAGGAGGGACAAGTCCCTGGAGAAGGACATCATGCTTGGTAAAGTAGAAGGTCAGTGAAGAAGAGGAAGACCCTCAATGAGATGGATTGACACAGTAGCTACAACCATGGCTCAAACATAGCAATGATTGTGTGGATGGCACAGGACCGGACAGCGTTTCTTTCTGTTGTACGTAGGGTCAGTATGAGTCAGAATTGACTAGACAGCATCTGACAACAGCAACAGCCTCTAGATATCTGGTAGGATATTTTAGATGTTATGGAGCAAGAAAGGGACAGTCTATCTCCCTTTCATTCAGAAGGCCAGACCTCCTGTAACATTAGGTGACCCAGTCCTGGGGTCGAGCCCAGAGACTTCTGAAGGTTCCAGATTCTGTGTGGTGACAGACAGGGGAGCCCCAGGCCTGCACACCAGCGCTCCTCTGCAGCGAGCTATGGGGAAGGGCCCGGGGCCCAGGTATACATGAGTTGCAAATTCCTGGAAAGTTTTGTTCTGTCTGGCCTGAGTCATAAATTGAGCATGGTGGTTGCTTCATGGGAACAACTGGGGGGTGGGTGGCTTTCGAGGCACCAGAATAGCATCGTTCCGAGTGTGGGCTGCTACGTAATTACTGTCATTGTGTGGACAGCTGATGGAGAGAATTTTTCGCATGAGTGGGACTGAGAAATGAATGTTTGTGGCACAAGCTGGTAACTGCTTTAGAACTTCCAGGGCTTTTAACTCCTAGCTTGACAGATGCCAAGTATAGTAAAGTTTAAGACATTTTTCACCGTTCACATCGCCTGCCTTCTTACCCAGCCAGTCATGAGCACTCATTTTGTTGAGAGGGTTTGTCTAAGAGCAGGTTTATCTGAATTTATCTTTTAAAAGCAGATTCTTCAATTCGCAATCAAAGAACAGTAATATTTCAACAATACTTTAAAGCAGTGAATTCAGTTCCTTGCCATAGAACATTTCCAGTGTGTCCTAGAGATTTCAAGGCAGGTGACTGATTCACTCCAAATCTTCAAAGGGAAACTAATTTCAATTGTGTTTATTTTGAAAGTAGGGTACTGTTTAGGAGGAAGTTAGCTTTGTTAAATAGAAATACACACGGACAAGTCATCCCAATCGTACACATTTTAGATTCCTTCACCATCCCTGATTCAGCATTCTGAAATAAGTCACATCCAACTGACAAGTGGTGGCTGGTAATCAGGAATGCTTTCAGCAGCAGGTAATAGAAAAACCAGCTACAGTGGGTTAGCAAATAATGATTTACTTTTCTCACATAACAAGTACAGCAGATGTAGGTCACTGGATGGCTATGCGTTTCTCTAATGGTCCCAAGATAGCTGCTGTAATTCCAGCCATGAAATATATATTGAAGGCAAGAAGAAGGAAGAAGCTCTGTCATTTTATTCAGCATCCTTCACTTTATGTCTCATTGGTCACAATGGAGTTTGCTTTGACCAATAAGTGACCAGGGGGAATAGAATAACAACTTCAGAACAATCATTATTCATCCTCTGGACCAGGGAGTGAGATCAAGGGGTCTCCACCTGCTGCCACAACATAGTGGGTTCTATTCACAGGCAAGATGCAACAGAATATTACTTGGGATCTTTCAGTTATGTACCTCCCCCAAAAGTCATTTCAAATCAGAAGGCATCCAAGATCTAACCTGTCTTAGGCTGGGTTCTCTAGAGAAGCACAGCCAGTAAAGCATATAAATATAGAGAGAGAGAGATTTCTATCAAAGAAACAACTCACACGATTATAGAGGCTGGAACGTCCAAAGTCCATGGATTAGGATAGCTTCTCCCAATTCATGTAGCTACAGGGGCTAGTGAACCCAAGATCAGCAGGTTGGAGAGCAGGGCTCCCACTCTCAGGCTATGAATATCGACGAATTCCAAGATTGGCAGGCAAGACCGAAAGGCTTCTCATGATTCGCATAGCTGCGGGGTCTGGCGAACCAAGACTGGCAGGTCGGAGAGCAGGGCTCCACTCACAGGCTGTGAGGATCTACAGATCCCAAGATTGGCAGATAAGCTGATAGCTCAAGTCCCAAGAACAGGAGGTCAGATACACCAGAGGCAGCCTCAGGATCCAGAGAAAGCAAAAAGCCTGAACGTCTCCTTATATTTGGATGCAGGCCACACCCCCAAGGAAACTCCCTCTCAACTGATTGGCTGCTCACGACAGATCCCATCATGGGAGTGATCACATATAAACACTGAAAATCATGTCTCAGCCAAGTTGACACACAATCTTAACCATCACACAAGTATTTGTATGCATGCTTCGACTGTGGGATGCATACAGAATCCATGACTCTAGCTAGTGAGGCCCATGATGCTGCAGAAGGACGTTGGATGTGTCTTCAGTGAGTCTGGAAGGCTGTTCAGGAGACTAAGGGGTTCAGAATGTCTTTATGTCTGCTTGAGTCTCAAGTTGTGACTTTGGAAGAGAAAAGAGACCCTGGGGACCCTATCTGGGAACTGTCTACCTGGACAGTGTTAGAGAACAAGACCACACATTGGGTCTTGTCCTCCAGGCAGGAACAGAGAGCAGCCCTCCAATACTGTAAAGAACACTCCTGGGCAAAGGAACCATGGACCAGTTTGGAAGGTTCAGAATGGAAGTTTAAGGGAAGGGAAAAACAAATCCCAAATACACCACAAGCCTGAGTCCTTGGAGAAGAACTAGGGGAGGAGGGAGGGGAGAGTGTGGTCAGGAAGTGGAAGTGGTAGAGAAGACACCCAAATTCTAGGGGGAAATTCCAGGAAAGAAGGGACACAGCATGGATGACCTCAGAGGTCTAGACATGGATGCTGTCCAATTCAGCAACAATTCCCTAAGCACCTCCTTATGTAGGCCCTGCTACTGCAAAAAAAAAACTAGGGACAAAGTCAAAACCAAGCATGGCCTGCAGGCTTGAGAGGAGGCAGTTGGTAGACATGTAATTGTGGGGCCAACCCTGGGACACATTGGAGGGGGACCCCAGCCAGCCTGGGGGTGGTGGGGGGAAGGCTTCACAGAGGAGCATTCGCCAAGGTTTGATGAGAAAACCATCACCCAGTGCCGTTGAGTCAATCAGGCAAAAAGTCAGAGGGCACAGCAGGTGTGGCAGGGAGGCCTCAGAGAGACGGCATGGTCCCTCTGGAGGAGGACTAGGGTGAGCTGAGTCTGGCACCAGCAAAGCCGGTTTGAGATTTCAACCAGAGCAGGGACCCCCCAGGCCCCCGCCACCCCATCTCACAGGCATCTCTGGAGCTTGACAGAAGAGAACCTAATCTGAATATTGCAATGAAAGGGCTTACTTTGAGGAAAAAGGTAAAAAAAAAATCTAAAAAATTAGGAAGAGTATACCTGTTTACAAAGTGTTGAACTTTATCAACCTAAACATAGTGTTTGTTGAAGTTTGTTGATTTTCTGGTCACTTCTCACTGCAGCTATGAGAATGTGTCTCAGCAATAACGTGACACCCCTTCAGATGATGGTTCAGAATTTTTTTCTCCTCTAACAGCTTACAGTTCGAAGTCATTCATAACCTCTGACTGCAGAATTAATTCATAAATCACCAATCATTTCTGACAAAACTGACTATAAAATGTGTTCCTCAAATCATATGAAAAAGAAGCATGTTTTTTAAACTGGGAAATACTCTATGTTCCCAAATCAATGTATCTCTTTCAAAATGGGTGCTGTAAATAAAACCTCACTTTTCCCCACCACGTTTATGCAGCACATACGTGGGTTTTGATAAGAATCACGCTCAGGTTGTCGGAGGCCTTTTGCAACTGAAAATTGAAGTTTGAAGGCAGCGACAGCCGGCACGGATGGGGAGGAAGCAGAAATAGAGTTCAGGGCCAGTGAGAGGGAGGTCTTGGTGGAGAAGAGACGGTGATGCTCGAGGCTGGCTAAGGGCTGCTGTGCTCTGGTGAGAGAGGGCAGCTGAGGGACCGGTGGCCAAGGGTGTCTGTATGGGGAAAATCAGCATCAGGGAGTAGTTCTAAGTCTCCTGAAATGAGAAAATGGATAGCTGGGGCAGGTGGCAGGTATAAGGAGTGGTGTCAAGGGGCTGTTGGAAATGCTGTTAGACAATAAGTACCGATCAATAAATATGCAGGATAATCACAAACTGTTTAAAGGACATGATCAGGGCCGTGTGATCCTAAGTGGAGGAGTGGTAGACAGGCAAGGCTTCTTGAAGGAGGTGACATTTAAGCTGATATCTGTGGGATAAAAGGGCCCAGCCAAGAGTGAGGCGAAGAGCATTTCTGGCAGAGGGAACAGCAAATGCAGAAGCTCCCAGGAAAGGGAAAGAGCTTGGGGTGTGCAAAGAAAAAGAGGCCACTGTGGTTGGAGCCAGGTAGGGTGGGAGGATGGCAGGAGATGAGGTGGAGAAGGAGGGAAGAGGACCAGCCTCTGTGGGGAGAGGGGCGCCTGTTATTTTTTTCTCAAATATGTTGGAAAGCAATTGCAGAGTTCTAAGCAGAGAAATGGCATGATCCGGTAGCACTGCAGGGACCAGTTCAGAGGCTGGGGCTCAGGTAGAGGATGGAGGTAGCAGTAGTCCCTAGGGAGGACAGAAGCAGACAGAATCAGAAAATATTTTGGAGGTAGAGTCCTAATACAAGTGGGGATGAGGGACAAGAAGGGTTCCTTATTGATTTCTGGATTTGGGACTTGTCTGGATGCAGGGTAGATGGCAAAGCCCCCAGCCAGACAGCGGGAATCAAGAATTCTTTTGGACTTGCATTTAGACTTCTGGTGGAGATGCCAGGAGACAGTTGGGCATATGAACCCACAGCTCAGGGGGAGGTGTGGAGTGGATGTGTAAATTGGGGGTCATTATCATGTACTTGGTATTTGTAGCTGTAGACCTGGATGAGACCACCTAGGAAGAAAGTGTAGGTTAAAAAAAAAAAAAAAAAGAGGGTCAATCTTGAACTGAGGAAGTATAAGAGGCCAAAGGAGATGGCGAGAGAGAAGCTAGGGGTCCAGGAAAGTGTGCCTTCTAGGAAGCCAAGAGAAGAAAGTGTTTATGAAGTAGGGCAAGTGGCCAACTCTCAGATGCTGCCAAGAAATTGAGCCAGGTGACAGAGAACCATCCCTGGGTTTGTGTAGGTGGAGGTCACTGATGACCTTGGCAAGTGTGTTGTTTTGGTGATTGATGGATGGGGAAATTAGACTAGAGAAACCTGCCAAGCAAATGGGAGGCACAGAAGTAGGATGTACCCAACTCTTTGAGAAGATATGCTGTGAGAGAAGCCAAGAAATACAGCAGACATTGGAGGGGTTCGACACCCTGGTTGCTTCTGTCAGGTGTGCATCATGAACACTTCCGATGATACACACCTGCTTGGCTGTGTTTAATGGGAGCGCGGTAGTTCATTGTGTGGACAGACTTCCCATCGTTCACTTACCCAGACCCCCATTTTACACCCATCTTGTTTGTTTCCAATTCTTTGCTTTTATAAACACCTTGTATGTGTATTCTTTTTTATATCCGACCAGATATTTCCCTAGGATAAGTTTCTAGACATGAAGTCTGAAAAGAGAATAGGAAGGATAAGCATAACTTGGAATTTCCTCATCGGGCCGTTCTCCAGGACCCTTTCCTTGAAACAAAAATGACTCCCTCAATCACTTCATTTCAGTCTACAGCAAAAGGGAACATAGAAAACAAGTTACCTGTTTCTTTTACATGTAAGCTACTAAAATAGGAATTTGGAAACTGCAGTGGTGAAGGTTGTACAACACGATGAAGGTAATGAGCGTCACTGAGATGTGTATGTAAGAAATGTTGAAATGGCAAGTCTTTTGTGATATATATACTTACGACAGTAGAAAGGAAATAGAAAACACTAAAAAAAAAAAAGAAGAAGAAAATTGTAGAAGTATTCAAATTATAAGAAGCTCAAGGTACATTCCAGTGGGTTCCGTTATTTCTTGCTTCCTCTACTTCAATTGTTTCCCACTTATTCGTTCTCCTCCTTCCTTTCATTGCCTTCCCTGACCGGTGCTCTGCTTCTGTCCTTCTCCGTGTATATAACTCCTGTGTATCCAGCAATCTTTCAGGTGCCCGTCAGTTCCTCTAGTTTGCCCTTTGTAAATATATCCAGATAACTTCAGTGAACGACTAAACTGTGGACAAATTTATAAGCATAGATCTACGTCCAGCAATACATACGACAGGCTTGCTGTGGTCAAGGAACTCTTAGATGCGCGAATAATAGAGAGGAAGAGGCATTTTACTTTCAGGTGGGAAACGAAGAGAAACACCATGGAAAACGTTATGCTGCACAGAAAGTGTCTGTAGACCAGGAAGCACCTATAACCAGCCTGCGAGTCTGCCTCGCCCTGGCCGCCCTTGGCAGATTTGACTGCTGTTCACATCAACGGTGTTTTTACAGACTAGGTGGGTGTGTTTCCTGTCTGCCGATGGCGGCTTTTCTGAACTAACTGTTCTTGGTTTGTATGCAGGTGGGAGTCTTTAGTCCTTGTCCTGATGTATCTTATTTACATTGTCATCATGAAGTAAGTAAAACACTTTCATATTTTCTTTTCCCAAAATGGTTTCCTACCTTTAACATTAGTGATGATGTGCAAAGAGGAGCAAGGGTCGGGGGAGGAGGGTCTGATGGGTTTTTCACCGCATGTCATCACAGGCAAACTTGACACCCTTGGCAACCTGTTATGAATCACTGTAATTTGGGTAGTGCCCATAGCAATGACCCTTCCAGCCCATATGTGATGATGCAGTCAAAGCTTAAATGTTTCACTTGAGAAATCTCTAGAACCTTTGCCCCCTCTTCATGATCTGGCAACCTAGCTTTTAGCTGGATTTCACTCTCTGTTCATAAAAAGAAAGTAGGTAACATGCTTCTATATAGAGTGAAGAAAGATGGGGACAAAGCTAGTTAAGAGGTGACTAAAGGCACAGATCAGGTATCTGTAGACTTCCGTTATTCATATTGTATGACAAATTGCCCCCAAAATTTAATGGCTTAAAACCACAAACATGTATTACCTCGCAGTTTCTGAGAATCAAGAATCCACGAGTAGCTTAACTGCATGGTTCTAGCTCAGGGTCTCTCATGAGATGCAGTTAAGATGTTGGCCAGGGCTGCAGTCATCCTCTTGACTAGAGCTGGAGGATCACTTCCAAGATGGCACAGTCACATGGCTGGCAAGATGGTGCGGGCTATTGGCTAGCAGGCTCAGTTCCTCACCATGTGGACCTCTCCATAGGGCTGCTTGAGTGTCCTCCAAACATGGCAGCTGGCTTCCTCCAGAGCAAGTTATTCAAAAAAGAAAGCAAGAAAGAACCCACAATGCCTTCTATAATCTCCTCTCAGAAGTCAGGCACTATCACTTCTACCGTGTTCTGTTTATTAGAAGCAAATCACTAAGCCCGGTCTACACTCAGGGGGAAGGGAATTGGTCTTCACCTTTTGAAGTAAGGAGTTTTAAAGAATTTGTGGTTATACTTTAAAACCACCACATCATATGATTTTTTTGCTCCTGGAGTCTGGATAGCTAATCATTTGTATTAAGGACTATGTTGGTGATGTCTCTCATACTCTAGGGTAAAATATAAGAACTAGTACTGTGAACCTATCAGTTCGTCTTTTTACTAAATATCATTGATATGAGGAGTTGGTAAATAATGCAGGTATTCAGTAGTGTGGCTGCCAGCCCCCATGAGAGCTGTCCCTTTTCCTCCATATTAATCCATACTTGTCCCCAGCATATGTGATCATTGGACTGATTGCCTTCTCTAGGAAGTAAGAAAGTAGAAAGCATCAGAAATTGCCAGTTTGGACATATCAGGTAGTGGTCTAGAATTGACATATCAAGTTTGTCTTGATTAATTCTGGCCACCTGTAACTGAGAGACATGAATGGTGACGGTAGGAGCTGGCTTGGCTGATATCCAGGGTGAGCTATAAGCCACCTGCTGCTAGCCTACTCCATATGGCACCCAACATTAGCCAGAAGAGCTGACTGCTGGTAAGCGTGCACCCTGTATATGGGTCTTGTTACTGGAGGAGGACATTTCCAGAGTTGGACCTTATCCAAACATAGCCTTGTGGTATGGAGTACTACCTGTGAGGTAAATGATGACGAAACCAGGTGCTTTTACAATCTAATCACTTTCCATTTAAAAATTCCAATACATGAGTTCCCAAGAAAACCAGAGTTTGCCCAGAGTCCTTCCAAAGTTTCTAGTCTTCAAAGGAAAAGTCTTGTTAATGAGTACAGCCGTCCTCTCTGTCTCTGACAGCAGAAACTATACAGTGAATCAGTACCACAGTGGCAAGGCCTCAAGCAATGCACACATACTCCGTCAGTGTTTTGGGTTTGATTATTTAAGCTTCCATGAGTTTTTTGAGGCTCTGAGTTCGTGTTCCCAAAGAGCCAAGACTCTTCCCTTCCCTTTTGAGAAGGTGGACCAGTAAATCATCCCAAAATTATTCACTGAGTGCCTGCTACATGCCCAACATTGATCGTGGTCTTGAATTTGAATTTTAATGAAAGAGTGTTCCCTACTGACTTCTCACTTCCTCACAGTTCACCAAGGGCTTGATAGAATAAGGAGGTTTCTCCAAAAACAGATTCGGTCTAAAGGAAAGGAGGGCTGAGAAATTTTGCTGGTATGATTCTGTGACCATCACACCCCTGTACCAAGCCTTGCTAAAAACCCCCGAGTTATTGGCAAGGCACGCACGCAGGCATTAAGGTAGCGCAATACCCAATTCCTCTCCTCTGTCCCAAACCATACCCATTGTCGAAGCTAATGAGGCGTGTTTCTGCTGATGCCCCAGCCTTACCAAGTCTCAGCTGTTTAGGCCAGCAGGATACAAACAAAATGTGGAATGGAAGCTACTGTGCTCGTGGAATTTTCTGCATAAATTCTGGTCCTAAGTTCTAAATTGAAACCTCTGCTCTTGAGCCCTCCCCCTCTGCACTCCGAGGCTTTGATCATTGGGTTTTACAAAATCTGATTTATAACATTGCATGCTTTACAATAAAACAGCTTCAGGGTGCAGGCACCCAATTTAAAACGCTCAATTAAAAATATAAAACAGCAGCAACAGTTAAGAACAGCATATATTAGAATAGCCGGCTCCTGGGTAGATGGCTTCAAAATAACTTTAAGCATTCTGTCTGCAGGTCAAAAACAAGATTGGTTTGGCCAGACAGGTAGAAATCTTAAGGGTACATGAGGCATACATGGTTTCTGTACATCCCGCGTGCTTCTTTGGGGTTTAGTCCACGGTTAATGGTAATGAAGAACAAGTGCTTTGCATTCTGCCCTGGCTGCAGATCCCACTCGCCACCTAACTAGCCGTGGGACCTTGGCCAAGGTATTCAGACATTTGGAACCTCAATTTCCTCTTCTACAAAACAGGATTCATAATAGGTCCGACCCCAAAGGGTTTTTGTGAGGATGGAACATGACAGCATATTTACATTATCAGTAATCCCAGCACCTGGTTTAGAAAAAGTGCTTTTCTACTGTATTATTCTCCTGTTATCAATCCCCAATAAATGTATAAAATGTTGTTGTTGTTAGCTGCCATCGAATTGGCCGCCCTACTCCTGGTGACTCCATGCACAACAGAATGAAATGCTGCCTGGTCCCGGGCCGTCCTCATGCTTAGTTGCAGACTGGACCATTGTTTTCATTGGCTGATTTTCTGAAGTAGTTGCCAGGCCTTTCTTCTTAGTCCATCTTAGCCTGGAAGGTACACTGAAACCTGTTCAGGGTGACAGCACCATGCAAGCCTCCACTAATAGATGGGTGGTGGCTGCACGTGAGGTGCGTTGGCCGGGACTCAAACCCAGGTATCCCACATGTATATAGCACATAGCTGTACTTTAACAGCCGAGCCTCACGAAAAACAACATTTCTACGGGGAAAATGGGCTGCAAGTCAAGACGACAGAGATTCTGCCTCTCCTCTAGAGCTGTGTCAGTAGGGCAGGCCATTCCTCGTTGAGTCTACAAAGTGGGCACTTCCAGCAACAGACCACTTGGCCATGGCACCCAGGACCTAGGGACAGAAGTCTGGAAGAGACCAGAGAGGGAGGACCAAGAAGGAGAAGGGAAGCCACAGGATGAGAGGTTGAAAGTGGGAGAGACGGGACCTCCTGTTCACAAAAACCCAAGGAGCCTGTCTAGGGCCAGGCCAGCTTCTGTCACCCATCTTCTTTATTTATTTGTTTGTTTGTTCATTTGTTCGTTCATTTATTAGTTAATTTATCTACTCTTTTTTTTTTTTTATTTCTCATGGCTTCCTTTTGGTAACTTTTTATTATGGGGAATTTTGAATACATAAGTTGCCAGAAGAGTGTCACAAACCCCACGTACCCATTTTCATCCCAAGAACCATCAACCCATGGACTGTCTTAGCCAAGTCATAAATCTGATTTATAAAATCACATGCCATCCATTTCCCTACCCCCATATGATGCTGAAGTCCTAGGCACCCTATCAGTTCATCCATAAAACTTCAGTATATGTCTCTAAAAGACCAGGACTCATTTCTAACACGACCAAAATATTATCAGACCTAAAATTAATGCTAATTCCTTAATACTATTAGATATCCAACAAATATTCAAATTTTCAATTGTCTCATAAATGTCATTTTTTATAACTTTTAATCTCATAAATGTCATAAATATTTTTATGGGTTTTTTTATTGTGCTTTAATCTTGGAAACCCTATGGGGCAGTTCTGCTCTGTCCTATAAGGTCGCTATGAGTCGGAATCGACTCAACGGCACTGGGGTGGGTTTAAGTAAAAGTTTACAGTTCGAATTAGTTTCTCATTCAAAAATACTATACACACATTGTTATGTGAACCTAATTGCTCTCCCTATCATGTGACAGCACACTCCTCCTTTCCATCCCATATTTCTTGTGTCCGTTAAGCCAGCTCCTGTCCCCCTCTGCCTTCTCATCTCGCCTCCAGACAGAGGCTGCCCACATAGTCTCATGTGGTTGCTTGCGCTAAGAAGCACACTCCTCACCACTATCATTTTATGTCTTACAGTCCAGTCCAATCTTTGTCTGAAAAGCTGGCTTCAGGAATGATTTTAGTTTTGGACTAACAGAGAGTCTGGAGGCCATGTCCTCTGGGGTCCCTCCAGTCTCAGTCAGACCATTAAGTCTGGTCTTTTTACTAGAATTTGAGTTCTGCAACCCACTTTTCTCCTGCTCCATCAGGGACTCTCTGTCAGGGCAATCATTGGTGGTAGCCGGGCACCATCTAGTTCCTCTGGTCTTAGGCTGATAGAGTCTCTGGTTTATGTGGCCCTTTCTGTCCCTTGGGCTCATGTTTTCCTTGTGTCTTTGGTGTTATTCATTCTCCTTTGCTCCAGGTGGGTTGGGACCAATTGATGCATCTTAGATGGCCACTTGCTAACTTTTAAGACCCCAGACACCACTCACCAAAGTGGGATGCAGAACATTTTCTTAATAAACTTTGTTATGCCAATTGACCTAGATGTCCCCTGAAACCATGGTCCCCAGACCGCCACCCCTGCTACTTTATCTCTTGAAGTGTTTGGTTGTATTCAGGGAACTTCTTAACTTTTGGTTTAGTCCAGTTGTGCTGACATCCCCTGTATTGTATGTTGTCCTTCCCTTCACCTAAGATAATTTTTGTCTACTATCTAGTTGGTGAATACCCTGCTCTCTCCCTCCCCACCCTTGTAACCATCAAAGAATGTTTTCTTCTGTGTTTAAACCTTTTCTTGAGTTCTTATGCTAGTGGTCTCATACAAAATTTGTCCTTTCATAACTGACTAATTTAACACAGCATAATGCCTTCCAGATTCATCCATGTTGTGAGATGTTTCTCGGATTCATCTTTGTTCTTTATCATTGCATAATATTCCACTGTGTGAAAATATTTGGATTCTGCAAAGGTTTGTTTTATGACCTAATATGTGGTCATGTTAACTCTTCTCTGAAAGTTTGGTAGAATTGTCCAGTGAAGCCATCAGGGCCAGGGCTTTGTTGTTGTTGTTGTTGTTGGGAGGTTTTTAATTACCTTATCAATCTCTTCTTTTGTTATAGGTTTATTTAGTTGCTCGTCCTCTGTTTGTGTCAGTTTAGGTAGGTAGTGTGTTTCTAGAAATTTGTCCTTTTCCTCTAGGTTTTCAAATTTGTGAGAGTGCAACTTTTCATAGTATTCTGTTATGATTCTTTTAATTTCAGTTGGGCCTGTTGTGATATTGCCCATCTCATTTCTTATTCAGGTTGCTTCCTGTCTTGTTTTCCTTTTTTCAGTTGGCCAATGGTTTATCAATTTTGTTGATCTTTTTAAAGAACCAGCTTTTGGTCTTATTAACTCTTTCAATTGTTTTTCTATCCTCTATTTCATTTAATTCTGCTCTAATTTTTATTATCTGCTTTCTTCTGGTGCCTGAGGGCTTCTTTTGCTGCTCTCTTTCTGTTGGTTCAAGTCATATGGTTAATGTTTTGATTTTGGTCCTTTCCTCTTTTTGAATGTGTGCATTTATTGCTATAAATTGACCTCTGAGCACTGCTTTTGCCGTGTCCCAAAGGTTCTGGTAGGATACGTTTTCATTCTCATTGGATTCTATGAATTTCTTTATTCCATCCTTAATTTCTTCTATAACCCAGTAATTTTTGAGCAAGATGTTATTCAGTTTCCATGTGTTTGATTTTTTTTTTCTTGCCTTTTCTGTTATTGATTTCTACTTTTATGGTTTTATGGTCAGAAAAGATGCTTTGTAATATTCCAGTGCTTTGGATTCTGTTAAGGCTTGCTTATTGCCTAATGTGTGGTCTATTCTGGAGACTGTTCCATGTGCATTGGAAAAGAAAGTATACTTGGCTGCTGTTGGGAGGAGTGTTTGGTATATGTCTATGAGGTCAAGTAAGTTGATTGTGGCATTTAGATCTTTTGTGTGTTTACTGAGCTTCTTTCTGGATGTTCTGTCCTTCACCAAAAGTGGTTTGTTGAAGTCTCCTACTATTATTGTGGAGCTGTCTCTCTTTTCAGTGTTGTTAGAGTTTGTTTTATGTATTTTGGAGCCCTGTCATTGGGTGTATAAATATTTATTATGGTTATGTCCTCCTGATGTATTGACCTTTAATCATTATATAGTGTTCTTCCTTATCATTTGTGGTGGATTTTACTTTAAAGTATGTTTTGTTAGAGATTAATATTGCCACTCTTGCTCTTTTTTGATTGTTGTTTGCTTGATATATTTTCTTGCATCCTTTGAGTTTTCGTGTGTTTGTGTCATTAAGTCTAAGATGTGTCTCTTGTAGGCAGCATATAGACGGACTGTGTTTTTTTTAACCTATTCTGCCACTCTCTGTCTCATTATTGACACACTTAGTCCATTTACATTCAGTGTAATTATTGATAGTTTTTATGAGTTTAGTGCTGCCCTTTTGATGTCTTTTTTGTGTGTGTTGTTGACAGTTTCTTTGTTCCACTTAATTTTCTCCGCTGAGTCATTTTTCTTTATGTATTTTCTTTTCATCTTTTTCATTATCGTTGATTTTGTATTTGCTGAGTCTTTATGTTTTTCTTGTTTTTTATTTTAATGTGTAGGATTGTTAGTTTCCTTTGTGGTTACCTTAATATTCACCCCTATTTTCTAAGTTTAAACCTATCTTTTATTTCTTTTATATCACCCGACTTGCTCTCCATGTGAAGGATTTATGACTACATTTTTTAGTTGCTTTTTTTGGTTTTAATGTTGTCATCTTTTACATATTGATGTATCTGTATCCCTAGTTCAGTGTTTTAGTTTTGATTTATTTTTGTGACTTCCCTGTCTGGGTTGATATCTGGTTGCTCTGTTCTGTGTTCTAGTCTTGATTGTTTTCTGATGTTATTGATTTTCTAACCAGAGGACTCCCTTTAGTATTGTAATTTTGGTTTGGTTTTTACAGATTCCCTAAACTTCTGTTTATCTAGAAATGCCCTAATTTCATCATCATATTTGAGAGACAGTTTTGCTGTATATATAATTCTTGGCTGGCAGTTTTTTCCTTCAAGGCCTTATATATATCATCCCATTGCTTTCTTGCCTGCATGGTTTCTGCTGAGTAGTAGTCTGAGCTTAGTCTTATTGACTTTCTTTGTAGGTGACTTTTCATTTATTCCTTGCCACTCTTAAAATCTTTATCTTTGGTTTTGCAAGTTTGATTATAATACATCTTGGTGACTTTCTTTTGGGACCTACCTTGTGTGGGGTTTGATGAGCATCTTGGACAGGTATCCTCTCATCTTTCACCATATCAGGGAAGTTTTCTGCCAACAAGTCTTCAACAGTTCTCTCTGTATTTTCTGTTATCCCTCCCTGTTCTGGTACTCCAATTACTTGTAGGTTATTCCTTTTCATAGAGTCCCACATAATTTTAGGATTTCTTCATTTTTTTAATTCTTTTGTCTGATTTTTCCCCAAATAAGTTGGTGTCAAGTGTTTTATCTTCACTGTCACTAATTCTGACTTCCATTGCCTCAATTCTGCTTCTGTCACTTTCTATTGAGTTGTCTAGATCTGAAATTTTATTGTTAATCTTCTGGATTTCTGTTTGCTCTCTCTCTGTGGATTCCTGCAGCCTGTTAAATTTGTTGTTATGCTCTTCTCTAATCTTCTAAGTTTCTCTGTTGCTTTGTCTCTGTGTTCCTTGGCTTGTTCTGTGTTTTGCCTGGCCTCTTTCCTGACCTCTTGAAGAGTTCTGTGTATTAAACTTTTGTATTCTACCTCCAGTAATTCCAGAAAGTTGTCTTCCTCCGGAAGATTCCTTGATCCTTTGTTTTGGGAACTTGCTGGAGCCATCATGGTCTGCCTCTTTGTGTGATTTGATAAGTTATTATATTTATTTATTTATTTTATGTTTGCTTACCATGTCCTAACCTATTGACCTATTGCCGTCAAGTTGATTCCAACTTATAGCGACGCTATCAGACAGAGTAGAACTGCCCCATAGAGTTTCCAAGGAGTGCCTGGTGAATTTGAACTGCCGACCTTTTGGTTAACAGTTGTAGCCCTTAATCACTGAGCCACCAGGGTTTTCTACTGTGTCCTAGCTTCTTGTTTTATTTAGTTTTGATATGCTCAAATAAGCTGCTCATGCAAACTAGTTTGATTATCGGCACCTTTAAAGCTGTAACATCCTGCACCAGTTGGTTAGATCTGTTACTAGGTATGTGAGCCCAGGAGCCCATTTTCTTTTCTTGTATGGATTCAACTCGGGCGTCCAGGTAGTTGGTCACCAAGTGTGTAGTGCAGGCTCCCACCTACAGTTCTAGATGGGCAGGGGTGATTGGTGTAGGCACAAGTGTCTGGCTGCAGTAGGGGGGGTCATGTGCTGAGAAAGGCAGGGGGCTGACAGCTGCCCTGAGTGTCTGTGAGGGAAGCGTGTCCCTGTTCCCTAGAGCATATAGGTGGGTGGATTTTGCAGCTTGACTGTGGGCATCCAATGCTGTTGCCTGTAAGGACTGGGAGGCACCATTTATTCTTGGAGCCATGTCTCAGGTGGCCAGGTGGTGTGGATGGAGCCACCAGTCCTCAGGCCCCTGATATGTGTAGGTAAGGACCCTGCTTAATAGGCAGAGTAGTATCAAATGTCATGAACCTGCCACTCTACCATATAGCTGATACAGTTGAAGTTAGACTTCAGGTATATAACCTGTTGTACTGTGCTAATGAGAGCCTACACTGTTGAAATGGGCCCACACAGGTCTATGCAAAGGTGAAAAGCATTTAAAGTCCGTGGACCCCTTATGCCTGTGCCTAGGGCAGTGGAGCTGTGCCTTCCCTGAGTTCCTGGCTTGGGGAGCTGGCAGGTTATTTTTTCCTGTTTGTTAAATTGTTCCCTCTCCAAGGCTGGGAGAATGGCTCAGAACACATGACAGGTCCTATGTCTGGCCCAGGGGACCCAGCAGTCTCTGAAGCCAGCCCGGGACCTGGTGCAGAGCGGGGAGGGGGGAGATAAATGGGAGTGAGGTTCTTCCCAAAAGGGTGTTTTTTGATCTAAGTGGTAAGTTAGATGCATGTACTTATCTTTTGCCGATTGAGCCCCACTTGTCAGTGGTTCAGGAGGCTTGCGTAAACTCTCCACCCCCAGGTCTCTCCCAATGTAGAAAATGAGTCCCAAGCTCCACTGCTTGCCTCACCACTTGCGCCAGCCAATCTGGCCTGCAGGGTGCCAGTTCCCACCAGGCTAGGTCTGGCAGCCACTCGCTGCTTCTCAACCATCTCTCCCTCTGTCTACCACTCAGCCTGATTCTTCAACTTTGCCTTCGATGTTCAGGTCTCCTAGGTTGTCATATACAATCGATTCACTTGGTTTTTTCAGATGTTTGTTGTAAGAGGGACAACAGGAAGCATCTGACTACTCTGCCATCTTGGCCCTGCTTCCCCCTTTTTTTTTTTTTTCCTTAAATGAGGGTCCAAATAAATTCTATGCAGTGCAATTGGTTGCTCCATCTTTTGAGTGTGTTTTGATCTGTAGAGACCTATCTCTCTCTTTTTTTTTTTTTTTTCTTTTGGCCTTGCAGTTGACTCCTTGAAGAAGCTGGGCTGGGTTGTTTGTTCCTCAGTCTAGAATTGTTGATCCCACCCCAGGGTGCAGTGCACCTCTTCCTCTGCACTCTGTCCCCTGTATGTCAGTAATTGATCTGTCTCAGGTTATACCAGGTCCCAGGTGGTGGAGTCCTGCCATCAGGCAGTGCATGATGGCTGCTTGTCTCTCTTTTTATGATGTTTGCAGCCATTGATACTCCATATCTGGATTTGTTATTTCATTCGGATTGCAAAATCATGATGTTCTAACTCTACCCCCTTCTCTCATGAATCATGAGAGTCCCCCAGGACTGGCCGGCCCACTTCCCTGTCACAGCCACCACCCATCACTTATGACTAGTTTCTCTTGCCCCTCATGCAATGCAGGAAGAATCGCAGGCCTCCAGGCAGCGGGGTAAGAGGCTTGTGGAAGAGAAGCCCTGCCACAGAGGGCCCTCCTTCTCTGCCACAATGGTTGTCGGGTCCCCATAGGCAGACCCCCCGTGGTGCTGTCATAGCTGACGGGAGAACCAAACACAGGATGTTGCTGGAAGGGACACCGCAGAGCTTCAGTATCTTCAGCAGAAAAAGAGGAAGAGGAGGGTTAAGGATGTTTGCAATTACCAGATAGCAATTAGAGCTGCCATTGCTGGCTACCATTCCTGTTGTAGACTGGAGGTCATGCTGGTGGGAACTATCAATGCATTGCCTGTGGCCAGTGAAGCCATGGAGGCCTTTAGATATTTGGAATGGAGGGAAAAGCAGTCGTGGCCTATAGTCTCATGGAACTCTGTCTGGCTGTCTTTGCCCATGAATTTTCTAGGATTGTTGTTTGTTAGGTGCCATCAAGTGAGCTCCAACTCATAGCAACCCTATGTATAACAGAACAAAACATTGCCTGATCCTGTGCCATCCTCACAATAGTAGGTATGCTTGAGCCCATTGTTGCAGCCACTGTGTCAATCCATCTCATTGAGGCTCTTCCTCTTTTTCACTGGTCCTCTACTTTACCAAGCATAATGTCCTTTTCCAGGGACTGGTCCCTCCTGATAACATGTCCAAAACACATGAGACAAAGCCTCACCATCCTGGCTTCTAAGGAACATTCTGGCTGTACTTTTTCCAAGACAGATTTGTGCATTCTCCTGGCAGTCCATAGTATATTTAATATTCTTTGCCAACATCATAATTCAAATTCATCAGCTCTTCTTTGGTCTTCCTTTTTCATTGTCCAGCTTTCACATGCATACGAGGTGATTACTCTGGGATTTCTAGGATTACTCTGGAAATCTGATACCAAAGATAAAAGGACAAGAAGTTTCCCTGCCAAAAACATTCTAAGAATTTCTTGTTCTTATAATAATAGGACTTTATTTTAAATTACATTACAAAATATTGTAAATTGCATTTATTATTTACTAGGAACTTATTCTAGTGTAAGCTTCTTCCAACACGCATCTGCTGGGTATGTTTTCACTCAATCTTTCTGTCTGTTATAGTTCAGATTTTTTTTCCCATAAAGATTAGAGACCTTCAGGCCTCCTATCATGGAACAACAGTAACGGAGACCCACAAGCTCCCTCCTTGTGACCTCAGGAAATCATAGACAGATGGAGACTCAGACATCCAAACAACCTGTAACATGTAGACCATGAGGCATGGCCACTGGGTAGAGGCATGGAAGGACACCTTCTCCTTCTCACGTGCACCAGGCCCCTGACTGCAGAGGCCCTGGAGACAAGGCCCAGATGAAGTATACCTGGGCCATCAAACTGAGTCTTACCAAAGCCCTACCATGTTCAGACTTTGAGTAAGGGGCCTCAGTCTCAAAGACACTGCCACTGATGTTGAAGAGTGCCATGAGTGCACTGAAGAAAGCAGTTGATGTTGATTTTCTCTTATTTTCTAATGACCATATATCCTTAAACTGTTAAATGGGACAGATTGTATATTGTGAGGGAAATGGGTTAACACAATAATAACAATAATATAACTTGAGCCATGGAGTCCCATCCAGCTAAGAGTGCTTCAGGGTGTACCCTGCAGGAGTTGGGAAATGAAAAACAGCAACCCCTGATGGACTCTTTCCACCGATTGCTTTGCTCAGGTATAATGCTTCCATACATCAGTGCTTCGAAAGGAGGACAAAAGGTGCTGGGAACATGGTCAACGGGTTGGCCAACAATGCTGAAATTGATGACAGCAGCAATTGCGATGCAACTGTGGTGCTACTAAAGAAAGGTAACCAAGGAGATGCCTATGTCCCAGAAGGAAGTGCTGAATGTGAGCCACACTCGGGGCATGGCAGCAGACCTCAGAGGATGCTGCCTGCCCTGAGAGGGAACTAGGAGAGGGAAGGTTCCAGTCCTCCCTCTTCTGTTTGGCTACATCATGGGGCAGTCTTATACATGGTGATGAGCCAACTCAGAAAGCCCCATGGAAGCTCTTGGGCAACACATTTGCTGGGGATGATACGAGAAATGAGGACAGGATGGTAAAGGGGAGGAGGCCATGGGCTTTGAGGTATTGGTTTTGCCACATTTGGCTGTGTGGCCATGAAGCAAGTTACTTAGCCTCTCTGAGCCTATTTTCTGCAAAATGGGGGTGATTTTGCCTACTTTATAGAATCATTGTAATGATTAAAGGAGATAATGTGTATAAAAGACTTTAGCATAATATTCAACTAACGATAATTGTTAGAATATTATTACATTCAAATTCACTTTCAGACTACATTACCTCAGTTTCTTATCTGCAAAATGAGATAGAAAATTATCTTTTTTTTCCCCCAAAGCACTTCTTTACTCAGTAAATAGATTCTTATAAAGCAGTTGGTTTATTAAAGAGGATTATACAGTGCTTTCCAATAAAAATATTCTTTCTTAGAGGGATATAGAAAATTATCATTTAAATTTGCCTGGAACATGTTCCAGTTGTCATTTAATTTTTTTGTTTTTATTTCCCCCGAAATGTGTAGGTTTTTTTCTTCTTGGTTCTACATGGTTGCTTTATCGGAAAAATAAGAAGAAGAAAATACGTAGCTATTTTCATTTTTTTTTTTTCACTTTGAAATTTCTGGGTAATTATTAAAAAAATTGAAAATCAAATATTTGACATATTTTCCTGAATGATTATGTACGTGTTTAACAAAAGACTTATTTAGTGCCATTCCGCATGAGAATTTCATTTAGTTTATTCCCTTCTGGGTAGTTTATAACATAAAAGGAATATGCGTAGGCAACCAGAAGGAGCTTCCTCGTATTAGCATTCAGTGTTTCCAGAGATTATTTCAAGGTTTAATGGCTTAGAAAACAGGAGGAAGTACTAGGAAAGGCTGTAGCAGCTGCCCGGGTACAATGTGCAAATACTGTTCATTCTTAGAGAGGGGGCTTGGTTGGGCCTTGGTGAGACATTCTTTCAGGCCACCCAATAAACTGGGTTTAACCCAAGTCTTCTGGACCACAAGTCTCTAATGTGGATGGCTCACTCACCCACACCTTGTCAGCCCTACCTATAGGTGGCCTAGGAGAATCGGTACACTTCCACATGACACTAAAATCAATTCTGTAGCAGTTAGCAGCTCAGTATGAATATTGCTGATATTTGAAGGGTGTAAGGGGTTACTAAAGGTTAATGGGATGGGAGGGTCTTTTCTGTGCCCCAGATCTGAATGGTGGGAAAAGAATCCTTTGAGGACAGTGAGGAATTCTCTTATGTTGTGATCTACTCTTACCATGTCAGTAAATGATGCTTAACTTGTTTCAAGTTATTTCAAAAGGGCTATCAATGAACCCAATGTAGAGGAGATTTTTTACTCTTCTTCAAATTTTGCTCACTACATCTCTCCCTGGGTGGATGGATGGGTGGATGGGTGGGTGGACGGATGGATGGACGGACGGACGGACGGACGGACGGACGGATGGATGGGGGGCAGGGGGAGTGGACTGCCAGATGGGAGGATGAAAGGGACAGAGGGATAGAAAAACAGAGGGACAGATGAAGGAAAGTGAGTGAATGCCTCTTTGCTGCTCCCAGCATGCATGTTGTTTTATTTCATTTCATGTCTTTCATTCCCAGCCAATTTCCACCGCAAAGCGTCAGTGATCATGGTGGATGAGCTGCTGTCAGCATACCCACACCAGCTCTCTTTCTCTGAGGCTGGACTTCGAATCATGATCACAAGCCACTTTCCACCCAAGACCCGGCTCTCCATGGCCAGCCGCATGTTGATCAATGAGGTACCTGGGGGAAGCACAGCCCATTTGTCACTGGAGAGGGGCAGGGGAGGAGGGAGGAGGTGGAGCTCTGGGAAGGGCAGATAGTTTCCTGGTTTGAAAGTAGAAGCACCTAACTCAGAGTTTCACACAATAATATGCTTGGCCATTTTCCCAACCTCTTTGCTCACTGGGCCAGCTTTGTATCCTGGTCCTTGATGTTCCCTCCACATTCTGAGAGATACAGCCCGGCTTCCAGTTGTATAGAAAAGCTCCCCTGTCCCTCTTTTACGTACCTTTTTCTTTTCATCTTCAATTTGAATAAAACTCCCTGGTGTAAACTCGCCCATAAGTAGTTGCTAAGTACAAGTTACCTTGGTTTAAGTAACAGTCTCTGACCTGAATTTTCCTGTGTATTCCTTTTTCTGGAGTGGCAGCCTTATTGATACATTAATCCAAACACGTTTGCTTGGCTTTCTCACATATATACCAGGGATTCCTATAATCTAGAGAAGAAAGATACCACCACAGTGTACAGGGACTCAAGAACCCCAATAGCAAGTGTGCATCCCAGACATTTTCCTCTAAAGGGGTTTTGAAGGTCCAATGGTTTATAAAACGTTAATCCTTCCTTCCATAAGGAAGTTGTCTGAATTGGCTGTTACTTTGAGGAATCCTTTAAAACTTGACTCCATAGTTTTATGGGATCATTTTCTTATCAACTGCCTGGGAAAGATCCTAAGATCTCAGGTTCTGGATTTAAAGTCTTTGCAATCCCTTTGACACAGGTAAGAGCATACCTTTCTCTTTCCAGAGACAAAGACTAATAAACAGCAGGACTTATGCCAATGGAGAGTCTGAGGTGGCCATCAAAATCCCCATCAAGCACACTGTGGAGAATGGGACAGGGCCCAGTAGTGCCCCAGACAGGAGTGTAAACGGGACCCACAGGGACGATATCATTGCCGAGGCTGGACATGAGACAGAGAATGAGAACGAGGACAATGAGAACAATGAGAATGACGAGGAGGAAGAGGAAGATGAGGACGATGATGAAGGCCCATACACACCGTTCGACCCCCCCTGTAAGAGGTCCTACATCTGGGCTGAGGTTGGGAGCTCTTTTGAAGCTACTGCATGGGTGCCCTTGACTTTGATGATTTTTTGTAATTCAGTGCAAAGAAATACCTCTATATGAGCATAAAGATATTTGTATTGAGTTTCTACAATGGACAGGACTCTGTTGTAGAGGGTCCAAAGATGACCAAAGTTGTGGCATATGGTCCTTGGTCAAAATTTGGGATCTTTGACTAAATGTGTAATGCGTTGCCTTTTTATGGAAGAAGGTCCTCTCTCAGCTGTTCTGTGGAATTTTTTGGTGCTCAGGAGGAACCTCTGTCGGCAAGGCAGCTTGATGCTCAAGGGTGAGGAGGTTCACCGCCATGTACCCATTCCATTTCAGTTGGCCCTGGGAACTATCCTAGCAAGACCAGTCCTGGGGGAAGCCTGTAGCTGTCCCAGTTGGCCTTTATTCTCCTTCTCACTTCCTGCCTCTTGACCCCATTCAGGCCCCTTCTCTCCCATGACCTGCTGTCCCCAGAATGTTCACCACAAGAGATAAGAACTTGGGCAAAAGGTATCCCAGTTAAAAACTCGTTGCCCTTAAATTGAGTCCAACACATGGCGACCCCGTCTGTGTCAGAGTAGAGCTGTGAGTCCAACACATGGCGACCCCGTGTGTGTCAGAGTAGAGCTGTGAGTCCAACACATGGCGACCCCGTGTGTGTCAGAGTAGAGCTGTGCTCCATAGGGGTTTTCAATGACTGAGTTTTTGGAAGTAGATCCCCAGGACTTTCTCTGAGGTTCCTGTGGGTAGACTCAAACTTCCAACCTTCAGTTAGCAGCTGAGCATGTTAACCATTTACACCACCCAGGGACGAGGCTGGCCAAGTGAAGTCTCCCTGGTACCTTGAAAGGGGAGGGGATGATGACTGTTAAACTTTAAGGACAGCACCCACCAACATGGCTTCCTTCCCCCTTGACTGCTGCATTTGGCCATCGCAGCAGCCTCGTCAGCTACCCCACCCCTTA
This sequence comes from Loxodonta africana, assembly GCF_030014295.1. Taxonomy (NCBI): domain Eukaryota; kingdom Metazoa; phylum Chordata; class Mammalia; order Proboscidea; family Elephantidae; genus Loxodonta; species Loxodonta africana. Next base: position 8,117,514 of record NC_087365.1, on the reverse strand, counting down.
GCAGAATGTGTGGACCAAATCCAGAGAATTCTCCTATTTGCTAGACCCTGCAGAGGCTTCTGGCTATTTCAGGGAAGAACAGACTGGTCCAAATCATATCCACCATCAAGTGTGTGAGGCTTAACTAGCTATATACAGCCTCTCCAGGATGTCTGAATTTATAAGAGGACTATCTGAGGAAGGACTGTTTAATCCGCACGGAAGACTGTTCCGTGGTGGCACTTAGGTGTGGAGGGTCCGGGCCTGGCTTCTTTTGAATGCAAGGTCTCTCTGTTCTGTAGAGTCCCTCTGCCTGTCCAGGTGACAGCAAGTAAAACCCAGACCAGATCTGCTTGTCTGCCCCGCAGGGCTCTTAAGAGCTCTTCAACATCTGTCAAGTACTTGCCAAAACGAATGAGAAAATATCCACACAGACTCCTTTACACCAAACTCCCGAGTCCCCCAGCCAGAGTTAAAGCATTCCTTGTGAATAAGTTATCTTGATAGAAAAAGTGTACTGTCTCCTTATCCATCCTTGTCACCCTTACATATAGTTCTGGGCCATGTTCTTCTCTATCAACAAAAACAAAAACCTCTTGAGTATTGAATGACCAGACACACCATTCTTCCTTTGTAAACCTTGTATTAGTTTTCTAATGCTATGTAACAAATTATGACAAGCAGCTCGCGGTTGTTTAGGTCAGGGGTCTGGCATGCCATAGCTCGATGCCCAGGGTCTACAAGGCTGAACTCAAGATATCAACAGGGCTGTCCTCCTTTCTGGAAGCTCTGGGAAAAATCCATTTCCAAGTTTGTTCAGGTCCTTGGCAGAATTTAGTTCCTTGCGGTTGTAGGACTGAGATCCCTGTTTCCTTGCTGGCTGTCATCCGAGGCTGCTCACTGCTCCTAGAGGTCCCCTCATGCCTTGCCTCTTGACCCCCTGCACCATCAGACCAGAAATGGCATGTCAGTTCCTTCCCACGTTTCTATTCTCCCTGGATTTCCCTTCTGCCACCTTTCTCTGACTTCTGCTTTTAAGGGCTCATGTGGTTAGAACAGGCCTACTTGGATAATCCCCCTGTCCTAAGGTCAGCTGTGCCATATAACACACTTCTGAGAGTGATAGCTCATCATATGCACAGGTTCCAAGAATTGGAGTATGGAATCTTGGGGGGAGAAGAGTTAGAATTCTGCCTCCCACAACTCTTGTTTGTAGAGCCCCTGTTGACAGCCATAGCCAAGTTCCAGAAATGTTTATTTTGCTGCAGTCTTTCACTGATTAAAGAAACAGGCTGATAGAAGACTTTGTAAGCCACTACATGCTGTCTTAGCATCACGGAAGCCCAGAATCTCCAAGGGCATCCCTTTAGGTTGACAATTTAAAGATGCCTGTGTGAGATGAGGTAAATAGTTTGGCTCTCATATCTGAACCTTATTACTTAGTGGACTAAAGACTCCCTTTGGGTCACTCGTCCCATTTTTTCTCTCCTAGATGAGCTAACTCTCAGACGTAACTATGATTTTCAAAGTATCTTAAAAATGTCTGCTCTCCACTGCTCTGTGTCTGTGATTAGGCTGCTCAGTGATGGAGACCCAAGGGCTTCCAGTCACATCTTATTGGCTCCTCGATACATTAGAAGACCCAGCTGCAGGTGTCCTACCCCTCAGTTTAATCCTGCAGCTGGGGGTTGGGGGCCACATCAGGCACCCTGCCTCCTTCCTGAAGCACAGAAACAAGAGGAGAAATAGTGTTCTCCACCCTTTAGGGTCTCTGCTTCATCCCAGAGCCCCGAGCTTCCAGACAGGAAGTAGAATCCCAAGTTCTTCTACACAGCCCTCTCAAACGTGAGTGTGCACACAGATCACCTGGGCATCCCGATTCAGAGGGACTGGGGTAGGGCTCGAGATTCTCATTCCTAACAAGCCCCCGGGAGGTGACACTGATGCTGCTGGTCCGTGGGCCACGCTTGGAGTAGGGGGCACTGGAGAACTAGAGTCACACAGTGTGAAAATAACATGGGGCATCTGACCTCTTCGTCTAACTTCCCAGGCGGGGAAAAGAATCAAAATCAGCGACATCAGCCCAAGGCTGGTTCCTGGGTTTGAAGGATTAGAACCAGAGTCTTGTGGGACAACTGAGTCAATTGGCACAATATAGTTCAGAAATTTTATGTTCAACTTCCTAGTTCCGTGAACAGTATCTGGGATTGTCAGGTTCCAGCAGCAGCATCAGAACTTGTCTAACTTCAAAAGGGATAATGAGAATCAAGGTCAGTCCAACGCTGATTCCTGTGGTGGAGGTCAGACATACCTCCCCTCTCCAGCCCTTTTACCGACTCTGACACCAGCTGTCCCTCCCACAGCACTCTCTGTCTCTGCTGAGTTCCATGATTCATTGCAGTGGCCACACAGAACTCAGAGACTGTACTCACAGTTATGAGGTTTTTTAGGGAAGTTCTTTTTTTTTTTTTTTATCTAGTTACAACTTGGGACCAGGATCAATAGGCTACAGCTCAGGATCAGAATCAAGAGGCATATAGGCAAAGTCTCCCTTCTTCAGTGCGGGGCAGCTCTCTCAGCTCCTCTCAGCCCCCTCAGGACAGATTCCTCTCAGCCCTCTCAGGACAGGCTCCTCTCGGCCCCCTCAGGACAGGCTCCTCTCGGCCCCCTCAGGACAGGCTCCTCTCAGCCTCCTCAGGACAGGTTCCTCTCAGCCACCTCAGGGCAGGCCTCCTCTCAGTCCCCTCAGGACAGGCTTCTCTCAGCCCACTCAGGACAGGCTCCTCTCAGCCCCCTCTGGACAATCCTCCTCTCTCAGCCCTCTGCCCTCAGCCCCTCCCAGGCCTGGCCTCTGCCCTGTGTGGGCAAGTGTTACAAAGCTCTTTAGCTCCATCGACAAGCACCCAGGGGCATCCCACTCCATCAGGAAGCCTCCTGTCTGAAGGCTGACAGCTCTCTTTTGCTCCGTGGGTCAGCACACTCACTGTAGCCTTACTCCATGGGCCGGGAAGGCCATTGCATCATCTTATGGCAGTCTCCTGGTTCTCCTGCTGCCATTTCTTTGCCACTGCTTCTTACCACCTTACACCGTCTCTGGTGTTACAGCTCTCTCTGTCTCCTGGGTCTAGGAGGTTCTCAGCAAAGAGACCCCAGGTCCAAAGGACATGTTCTACCTCCTGGCTCTTCTTTCTTTATGGTAGTGAGGTCCCATTTTCACTTCTGGGATTGACTTCCTTTAAGCCTAGCACACAAGCCTAGCAGGATGGCAAAACGAACCAATCCCTTTATTAGGGTTCCACGCACCTTATTTGTAAGTTCCACCCCTGATGTTCCCTGTTCAGGAACAACCATTTCAATGCAAGCACACCATATTTCAGGGGTAGGCAGGCTAGAGTGTCCCACTCAGGCCAGCAGAGAGCACTGAAGTTAGGAAGGTTCAGTCCTAGGAGCCTTGTGTTAGGGTCCTCTGAGTTAAGTTGGTTTGGCTTGAAAAGATGAGCATTTTTCCCTCGTAGTAATCCTCCAAGGGCACGAGCTTTCCACTTCCGTCGTCCGTCTGCAGGGCTTTCTTCTCTCCAGGACTACTTGACTATAGTGAGTATAATTTTTAAAAAAAAGCAAACGAAGCCTGTTGCTGTTGAATCCATTCCAACTCATAGCACCCCATAGGACAGGGTACAACTACCGCATAGAGCTTCCAAGGAGCGGCTTGTGGATTCAAACTGCTTACCTGTTGGTTAGCAACTGTAGCACTTAACCATTATGCCACCAGTGTTTCCTTAGTATAATTAACACATACATGATTATATAAAAAAAAAAAAAAAAACCAAACCCATTGCTGTGGAGTTCATTCCGACTCATAGCAACCCTATAGGACAGAGTAGAACTGCCCTATAGGGTTTCCAAGGAGCGTATGAAAAAATCATATATATGTATATATAATATATATATAAATAAAAATATATATTTTTTATTCATATATACATACATACATATATGTATATGATAACCAGTTACCATTAAGTCGACTCCAATTCATGTCTGTCAGAGTTGAACTGTGCTCCACAGGGTTTCCAATGGCTGGTTGCCAGGCCTTTCTTCTGAGGGGCCTCTAGGTGGACTCGAACCTACAACCTTTGATTAACAGCTGAGCATGTTAACCGTTTATGCATATTATATGTACTAAAAAAAACTGTTGCTGTCAAGTCGATTCCAACTCATAACAAACCTATAAGACAGAGTAGAACTGCCCCATAGGATTTCCAAGGAGCACCTGGTAGATTTGAATTGCTGACCTTTTAGTTCGCAGACATAGCTCTTAACCACTACGCCACCAGGGTTTCCTATTATATGTATATAACCTATAAATATATGCAAGTATAAATACAGGTACAGTAATATCTACATATACAAATATCATATATTTTTTTTATATATATCACCCATTGAAAAACTTTATGGAAATTAAGACTAACTACAGTGTGCACCTGGGTGGCACAGACGGTTTGTGCTGGACTAACTACTAACTGAAATGTTGGCAGTTCAAACCCACCCAGCAGCACTGCGGAAGAAAGGCCTGGAGACCTGCTTCTGTAAAGATTACAGCCAAGAAAACCCTAGGAAGCAGTTCTGTTCTGTAACATATGGGTTCGCCATGAGTCAGAATCAACTTTTCGCCAATGGGTTTGGTTTGATTTTTTTTTTTTTTTTTAATGTATGGGATCCTTATCTGCCTTATCCTGCTCCTGAAAAACAGTTTGCAAAGCACATACTATAGCCCTTGGTTGCTCAAGGAATTCCACTCTGTCCTGTAGGGTCGCTGTGACTCAGAATCGACTTGGCGGCAGTGGGTTTGGTTAGTCGTTTTTGGTCTTTAAGTAGGTGTGAAGTAGCCTCTCATTGTGGATTTGGTTTGCATTTCCCTAATGAGTAATGTGTTGAGCACCTATTCATGCAGTTTATTAGCTGTTTGTCTGTCTCTGGAGAAATGTCTATTTAAGTCCTTTGCCTATTTTTTAATTGGGTTGTTTTTGTTGAATTGTAGGAGTTCTTTATATATTCTGGATATTAAACCCTTACCAGATATATGATTCCTAAATATTTTCTGCCAACCCGTAGGTTGTCTCTTCATTTTGTTGATAAAGTCCTTGGATGGACAAATTTTTTAAATTTTGATGAGATCCAATTAATCTATTTTGTCTTTTGTTGCTCATGCTTTTGGTGTCATATCTAATAATTCATTGTCAAAAACAAGGTCTTAAAATTTTATCCCTATGTTTTCTTCTAAGTTTTATGGTTTTAGTTCTTAGGTTATTGAGCCATTTTGAGTAAATTTTCATAGATGGCGTGAGGAGGGGCCAACATCATTCTTTTGCATATGAATAACTATTTGTCCCAGCATCATTTGTTGAAGAGACTATTCCTACCAGTTAAATGTCCTTGGCACCATCGTTGAAAATCAGTTGGTCATAGATGTGTGGGATTATTTCTGGACTCTCAGTTCTGTTCCATTGGCCTATGTGTCTATCCTTATACCAGTGTTTTGATGACTGCACTTTTATTGCACATTTTGAAATCTGAAACTGTAAGTCCTCTTACTTTGTTCTTCTTTTTCACGATTTTTTGGCTATTTGGGACCTCTTGCAATTCTATAGAATTGGAAGACTGGCTCTTGCATTTCTTCAAAAAACACTGTTGGAATTTTGATAGAGATTACATTGAATTTAGACATGGCTTTGGGTAGTATTGACATCTTAACTCTTCCAATCCATGAACACAGACTGTCTCCCACTTGTTCAGGTCTTCTTCCTTTCCTTTCAATAATGTTTTATAGTTTTCATTGTGCAAGGCTTTCCCTTCCCTGGTTAAATTTATTCCTAGATATTTTACCCTTTAGATGTTATTGTAAATCGTATTGTTTTCTTGATTTCCTTTTCGGATTGTTCTTTGCTGGTGTATAGAAACACAACAGAATTTTGCAAGTTGATCTTGTACCTTGCAACTTTGCTGAGTTCCTTTGTTAACTCTAGTAGTTTTCCTGTGGGTTCTTTGGGATTTTCTATATGTATAAACTTCTGTAGCAGTCAAGTGAATTCTGACTCATAGTGACCCTACAGGACAGAGCAGAACTGTCCCATAGAGTTTCCAAGGAGCACCTGGTGGATTTGAACAGCTGCCTTTGACTGATTGATAGCTCTTAACCACTATGCCACCAGGGTTTCCTTTCTTTATATAGGATACTGTTTTTTTGAATAGAGATAGTTTTACTTCTTCCTTTCTGGTTTGGATGCCTTTTATTCCTTTTTCTTGTCTAATTGCTCTGGCTAGAAGTTACAGTGTTGACGAGCAGTGGTTCCTGGTCTTGAGGGAAAGTTTTAGTCTTTCTCCGTTGAGTCCGATGTGGGCTGTGGCTTTCTCATAAATGTTTTTAATCATGTTGAGGACTTTTCCTTCTACTCCTAGTGTGCTGAGTCTTTTTATCATGAGGGATGTTGGTTTTGTCAAATGTCTTTTCTCTATCAGTTGAGGTGATCACGTGGTTCATTGTATTAACATGGGGGATTATGCTGATTGATTTTCTTCTCTTGAATCATCTTTGCATCCCTGGGATAAACCCCACTTGATTAAGGTGTATAATCATTTAAATATGCTTTGGGGTTCAGTTTGCTAGTATTTTGTTGAGGATTTTTACACCTGTGTTAAAAAGGATATTAATCAATAGCTTTCTTTTTTTTTGTAGTGTCTTTGTCTGGCTTTGGTATCTGAGTAATTCTGGCCTCATAGACTAAGTTAGGAAGTGCTTCCTCCTCTTCCGTTTTTTTAAAGAATTTAAGAAGGATTGTTGTTACCATTTCATAATAATTGTTTCTTTTTGCTTTATTCTGTACTTGTAAGTGGGATATCCTTAGCTTCACAAAAAGAAATTATTTTCTTTAGTCTATCTGATTATATTTTTCATAGTAACGTTATTACTGTTAATATTATTAATATTTAATGAGCATCTACTATACGGCCTGCACTATTTGAGGCATTCAAAATAGAATGGTGAGGAGGTAGAGCCAACATGGCTCCCTAGACAGAGGTACTATCCCTTCCCCCTGCAGCAAAGACCCAAAAAACTGAGCAAAACAGATACAATCGTCAATCCTGGAAACATAAGCATCAAATGAAGGGATAAAAAACTAGATCAAACACTGAATGGAAGAAAAAACTGAAGGAAAACACAGAACAAGGATAGATACGGAGTGGAGATACTACCCTGCCAAGTAACATGGCACAGCATCACCATCTTGGAACACAGCCAGCAATGACCCCAGACAGGGAGTATGGGAAGGCAACTTCACAGAGCTCTCAACAGGAGACAGACCACCTGGTAACTAGAGAAACACTTTCCCATCCCTCACCCTTCTATTGAGTAGAAGCAACCCCCCCAATCCTGGCAGCCCCCACTGCCAGGGTCCATACTACAAGTCCCCTACCCACCCACCAGGCCCGCCCTGCCTCTCCTACTGTGTGACTTTTTTTCTGTTTTTTCTTTCTTTCTTCCTTTCCTTTCTCCCTCCCACCTCCCCCCTTTCCTGTCAATTCCCACCCCACTGCCATATTTTTTCTTTTCTTTTTTCTATTTTTTTCCTTTTTTTTTTTTTTCACTCTCCCTGACACCTAGCTGCATATACCACCTCCCCTCCCCAGAAGTCCCCAGGTCCACCCCACCCCCACTTGCCCGCCCCCATGGCACAGCCATTTTTTTTTCTTTTTCTTCTTTTACTTCTTTTCCCTCCCATCTAGTTCTGTACACTACCTAACCCCCTTCCTGCTGGCCCCCACCACTCCACCACAGCTAGAAAGCCACTGGCCCCCTGCTGCCCAGGGTCTGCCCCACCCCCACCCACCAACTCAGCCACACCATTTTTTTCATTTGTTTTTCTTTCTTTTCCTTTTTTTCTTCCTCCCACCTAGATCCATATGCCACACCCCCTCCCTCCCCACCGACCCTGCTGTGCTGGCCACCAGCCACACTGCCATTTTTTTTTCTTTCTTTCTTTCTACCTCCCACCTAGCCCCATATGCCACCTCCCACCCTTCTCCCTGGCCTCCCAGTACCAACACAGCTAGAGAGTCACCAGACCACCACCCACCAGCTCCTGCCATGCCATTTTTTATTCTTTCTTTCCTCTCTCCATCCCACCTGGCCCAGTACACTACCTCCCCTCCCCAGCTCCACCCCACCCCTACTCACCAGCACCAGCTGCATCACCATTTTTTTCTTCTCTTTCCTCCTTTTCTTTCTCCCTCCCACCTAGCCCTATACACCACCTTCCCCACTTCCCACCAGCCCCCGTGACATCACCGCAGCTAGAGTGCCACCGGGACTCAGGGCCACCCATGGCACAGGACCCACACTGCAGCTCCCCTCCACCACTTGACCAGCTATTGAATGATGGGAAACAAGCCCATACCACTCCCCATCAGACACCCCCACCATCTGGAAAGGGGCTTTGAATCCTGTCACATCATTGGACCAACATCAGGAGGCAGACAGTGCCTACCCAGTTCACACACAGCCACCTCACCAAACCAGTGTACAGTGAAGCGGGCTCTCCCTGACCACTGCTGCCCGGCCCACCCAGATAACATGGTGAGAGCTATCATGTGCCCATAGATGAGCAATCAGCAAAGCACACCTGGCCAGTCAGCCTGACATATCAAAACAGAACAATGGAACAGGATGAAACAAACAAACATGCAATCAATAAATAAAGAAGTTGATACCTTAGTGTCTTGGAGACAACAGAAAATATCAAAACATATAAAAAAGGAGGACAAAATAGCTTCAACAAATGACCAAAATAAAGAATCAGATAACCTTCCAGTAGAATAAAAGGCATTGGAACTGCCTGATATGGAATTCAAAAGACTAATATTTTTTTTTAATATTTAGGCCTCTCCAAGAAATTAGAAAAGAAATCAAAGAAAACACAGACAAAACCAAGGAAAAATAGACAGAATCATGGAAAGCACAGACAAAACCAATGAAAACAGCCAAAATCAAGGAAAACACAGATGAAGCAATAGAAGAATTCAGGAAAATAATACAAGAACACAACATCAAAATAAATAAACAACTAGAAATCATACAAAAACAGCAACTAGAAATCCAAAAGATAACAAATTTCAGAAATTGACAACTCCATACAATGTTTTAGGAGTAAATTAGAAACAGTGAATGACAGAATCAGTGAGACTGAAAACAAATCCGTGGACACCACTTTGAGGAAAAACCAAAGAAAAGAATGGAGAAAACCTAACAATTATGTGGGACATAGTCAAGAGCAAAAATTTGCACGTAATCAAAGTTCCAGAACAGGGAGAGAAAATGGAAAACACAGGGAGGATTGTTGAAGATTTGCTGGCAGAAAACTTTTCAAATATCATGAAAGTCGTAAAGAGACAGAGAGGGACAGAATGGATAAAAGAAGCATGTACCATCAATATGCTGTCTACAAGAGTCACATTTTAGGCACAAAAACATAAATATATTAAAAATCAAAAGATAGAAAAAAAAAGTCAAGCAACGAGTAGCCAAAAAGAGCAGCAGATAAATGTCAGATAAAATAGACTATAAGACAAAATCCACCATAAAAGAGAAGGAAGGACATATAAGGATTAAAGGAGCAATCCACCAAGAAGACATAACTGTAATAAATACCTACACACCCAAAAACAGGGCTCCAAAATACATAAAACAAACTCTGACAGCACTGAAAAGAGAAGTAGACAGTTCCACAGTGATAGTAGGAGACTTCAACACACCACTCTCAATAAAGGACAGAACAACTAGAAAGAAACTCAGCAAAGGTACAGAAGATCTAAGGGCCATAATCAACCAACTCAACCTCAGACGTATATAAAACACTCCACCCAACAACAGAAAAATATACATTCTTTTGCAAAGCACATAGAACATTCTCCAGAATAGACCACATTTTAGGGCACAAAGCAACTCTCAAGAAAATCCAAAACATGGAAGCAATACAAAGTATTCTTTCTGGCCACAATGACATAAAAGTAGAAATTCATAACAGGAGAGCAAGGGGGAAAAAAAAAAAACAAATACATGGAAACTGAATAACACCTTGCTTAAAAACAACTGGGAATTAGAAGAAATCAAAGAGTGAACCAATAATCCAACCAGGGATGCAAAAGACTTATACAAAGAAAACTATAAAACACTGTTGCAACAAACCAAAAGAGACCTACATAAGTGGAAAAACATATGTTCATGAATAGCAAGACTTAACATTGTGAAAATGTCAACTCTACCCAAATTGATCTATAGATATAATGTAAAGCTGATCCAAACACCAACAGCATTCTTTAGCAAGATGGAAAAACTAATCAGCTTTTTATGGAAAGGAAAGAGACCCCTGATAAAGCATTATTGAAGAAAAAGAACAAGGTAGAAGACCTCACACTACCTGATCACAGAATCTGTTATACACCCATGGTAGTCAAAACAGCCTGGTACTGGTAGAATGACTGACACACAGAGCAGTGGAACAGAATAGAGAACATAGATTCATCCACCTATGGTCAGCTGATCTTTGACAAAGGACCAAAGTCCATTAAATGGGGAAAAGACAAATCGTGCTGGCAAAACTGGATGTCCATCTGTAAAAACATGAAACAGGAACCATACCTTACACCACACACAAAAACTAACTCTAAGTGGATCAAAGATCTAAATATAAAACTTAAAACAATAAAGATCACAAAAGAAAAGATAGGGATAATGCTAGGTGTCCTAACACATGGCATAAATACACTACGAATCATAACTAACAATGCACAAACCAACCCATTGCTGTCAAGTCCAACTCATAGTGACCCTATAGGACAGAGTAGAACTGCCCCGTAGGGTTTCCAAGGAACAGCTGATGGTGGATTCAAACTGCAACCTTTCAGTTAGCAGTCAAATGCTTAACCACTGCATTGGTTAAGGGCTGCAATGCACGAACACCAGAAGATAAACTAGATAACTGGTTGTTCCTGAAAATTAAACACTTAAGCTCATCAAAAGACTTGACCAAAAGAATAAAAAGAGAACCTACAGACTGGGAAAAAAAAATTTTTTTCGGCTATGACATATTCAACAAGAGTCTGATCTCTAAAATCTATAAAATACTTCAACACCTCAATGACAAAAAGACAAATAATCCAATTAAACAATGGGCAAAGGATATGAACTTACACTTCACCGAAGAAGACATTCAGGCAGCTAACAGACACATGAGGAAATGCTAGCAATCATTAATTAATAGAGAAATGCAAATGAAAATTACAAGAAGATACCATCTCACCCCAACATTACTGTCACTGATAAAAAAAAAAAAAAAAACATAAAATAACAAACATGGGAGAAGTTGTGCAGACACTGGAACTTTTATGCATTGCTGGTGGGAATGTAAAATGGCACCACCACTATGGAAAATTGTATGACTCTTCCTTAAAAAACTAGAAATAGAAATATCATACGATGCAGCAGTACCACTTTTAGGAATATATCCCTGGGAATTAAGAGCATCACGTGAAAAGATATGCACACCCATATTCGTTGCAGCATTATTCACAATAGCAAAAAGATAGAAACAACCTAAGTGCCCATCAACAAATGAATGGGTAAACAAACTATGGTACATACACACAATGGCATACTATGCAACAATAAAGAACAATGGTGAATCTGTGAAACATCTCACAACATGGGTGAATCTGGAGGGCATTATGCTGAGTGAAATAAGTCAATCACAAAAGGACAAATATTGTATGAGATCACTACTATGAAAACTCATGATAAGGTTTCCACAAAGAAAAAAAAATCTTTGATGGTTATAAGGGAGGGGAGGGGTGAGGATGGGAAATCACTAAATAGTAGATAAGTGTTAACTTTGGTGAAGGGAAAGACAACACACAACGTAGGGAAAATCACACAACTTGACCAAAGCAAATTCCTAGGAGCTTCCTAGACACATCCAAACACCTTGAGGAACCAAATTACGGGCGCTGAAGGCTAGGGACCATGGTCTCGGGGGACATCTAGGTCAATTGGCATACCATAGTTCATAAAGAAAATGTTCTACATTCTATTTTGATGAGTAGCGTCTGGGGTCTTAAAAGCTTTCGAGCAGCCATCTAAGATACATCTCTTGGTCCCATCACATCCAGAGCAAAGGAGAATGAAAAAAAAAAAAAAAAACCAAACACATAAGAAAAATATTAGTCCAGAGGGATAGTAGACCACATGAACCACAGCCTCCACCAGCCTGAGCCCAGAACTAGATGGTGCCCGGCTACCGCCACAGGCAGCTTAGACAGGGATCACAATAGAGTGTTCTGGACAGAGCAGGAGAAAAATGTAGAATAAAATTTAAATTCACAAAGAAAGACCAGACTTAATGGTCTGACTTGAGGAACCTCTGAGACTATGGCCCCCAGACACCCTGCTAACTCAGAACTGAAGCCATTCCCGAAGTCTACCTCTCAGCCAGAAATTAATTAGACAGGCCTATAAAACAAACTATGGATAACACTGCGAAGAATGGGAATTCCAGAACACTTAATCGTGCTCATGAGGAACCTTTACATAGATCAAGAGGCAGTTGTTCGGACAGAACAAGGGGATACTGATTGGTTTAAAGTCAGAAAAGATATGCGTTGGGGTTGTATTCCTTCACCATACCTATTCAATCCGTACGCTGACCAAATAATCTGACAAGCTGGACTATATGAAGAAGAATGGGGCATCAGGATTGGAGGAAGACTCATTAACAACATGTGTTATGCAGATGACACAACCTTGCTTGCTGAAAGTGAAGAGGACTTGAAGCGCTTACTAATGAAGATCAAAGACCACAGCCTGCAGCATGGATTACACCTCAACATGAAGAAAACAAAAATCCTCACAACTGGACCAATAAGCAACATCATGATAAACGGAGAAAAGACTGAAGTTGTCAAGCATTTCATTTTACTTGGATCCACAATCAACAGCCATGGAAGCAGCAGTCAAGAAATCAAAAGACGCACTGCATTGGGCAAATCTGCTGCAAAGAACCTCTTCAAAGTGTTGAAGAGCAAAGATGTCACCTTGAAGGCTAAGGTGCGCCGGACCCAAGCCACGGTATTTTCAATCACATCATATGCATGTGAAAGCTGGACAATGAATAAGGAAGACCGAAGAAGAGTTGACACTTTTGAATTGTGGTGTTGGTGAAGAATATTGAATATACCATGGACTGCCAAAAGAACGAACAAATCTGTCTTGGACGAAGTGGGGCCAGAATGCTCCTTAGAGGCAAAGATGGCAAAACTGCGTCTTACATTCTTTAGACATGTTGTCAGGAGGGATGAGTCCCTGGAGAAGGACATCATGCTTGGCAGAGTACAGGGTCAGCGGAAAAGAGGAAGACCCTCAACAAGGTGGATTGACGCAGTGGCTACAACAATGAGTTCAAGCATAACAACGATTGTAAGGATGGCGCAGGACCGGGCAGTGTTTCGTTCTGTTGTGCATAGGGTCGCTGTGAGTCGGAACCCACTCGACGGCACCTAACAACAACATAAAAAAAACAATAACACACCTGAGGAACATGATTCTTAGTTCAGTCAAGTATACAAGAGCAAATGGGCAACACCTGCCCAAAAGCAAAGACGAGAAGGCAGGAAGGGACAGGAAACCCGGACAAATGGATGCAGAGAACCCAGGGTATAAAGGAAAGGAGGAGAGTGCTGACACATTGCAGGGATTGCAGCTAATGTCACAAAACAATTTTTTATTGAGAAACTAATTTGCACTGTAAACTTTCACCTAAAAAAAAAAAATAAAAAATATTATTATTATTATTATTTTTTTAAAGCACAATAAAATTAACCAAATAATGCTAAAAAAAAAAAAACCATTGCCTTCAAGTCGATCCTGACTCATAAGGCATGAGAAAAAAATACATCTGCAGAAAACTGTAAAAAAAGAAAAAAAATACAACGGTAAATGTCTTAATTATCAAGTGCTGCTATTCCACTCTTTTGCTATAACAGAAGTACCAGAAGTGAATGGCTTCAACAAAGAGAAATTTATTTTCTCACAGTCTAGTAGTCTAGAAGTCCAAATTCAGGGCGTCAGCTCCAGGGGAAGACTTTCTCTCTGTGTCAGCTCTGGAGGAAGGTCTTTATCGTCAGTCTTCCCCTAGACTAGGAGCTTCTTGCAGGAATCCCAGGTTCAAAGGCCACGCTCTGCTCCCAGTGCTTCTTCCTTGGTGGTGTGAGGTCCCCAACTCTCTTGCTCACTTCCCTTCCCTTTTATCTCTTGTAAGATAAAAGGTGGTACAGGCCACACCCCAGGGAAATTTCCTTTATCTTGGATCAGGGATGTGACCTTAGTAAGGGTGTTAGATCCCACCCTAATCCTCTTTAACATAAAATTACAATCACAAAATGGAGGACAACCACACAATACTGGGAATCGTGGCCCAGCCAAATTGATACACACGTTTTTGGGGGGACGTAATTCAATCCATGACATTCCACCCTTTGACCCCCAAAAATCACATCCTTGCAACAACATGCAAAACATATTCACCCCATCATATCATAGCAAAAGTCATAACTCCAAGTCCAAAATCCAAAAATTCCTCTTCATCTATGAAATCTAGACTACAAGTATCTTCCTGCAAAGGTGCAATGGCAGAACAGGCACAAGCAAGAGATTTCCATTACAAACGGAAGAAACTGGAGGAAAAGAAGGGATAACAGGCACCAAGCAAATCAGAAGAACGCATTACATTAGCCCTCAAGGCTTTGAAAATAACCCTCTGTTCTGAGACAATTTACACAATAGCCCTACCCTCCAGACTCTAGATATTAGCCACACTCTCTGAATTCTGAGTGGAGGCTCCTCAGCCCTGGGCTTCAGCTCCACCTTCCAGGCCCAGTGGGACAGCCATTCTGCTCCCTTGGCTTTAGGCGCACCATTCTCCCAGTCCATCTGAGTGGCGACTCTACCCTTAGAAACACCAGAGGCTGTGGCTTCACCATTTGAAACCTCAGAGGTCATGGTCACACCTTTTGAGACGAAGGCAGCTCAGCTTCTTGTGTTCCTTGTCTCTTCAGCTTCTGCTTCCTGGTTTCTTGGACTCTCTGCTCCTCAGACCTCACATCCGCATCTGTCCTGCTGGGGCAAGTGTTCCAAAGCTTTGTAGCTTCACCAATAAGTGCCCGGAGGCACCCCACTCCACCAGGAAGTCTCCTACACACAGGCATTCAGCTCTCTTGCTCCATGGGTCGGCTCCAGCACTGTCTCCCACTAATTTTATGGTTCTGCTGCTGCCAGTCCTCTGCTGCTGCTGCTCCTCCATCCATTCACAGTTTCAAAACCGCTTCCACATTTTAGTTATCTGTTAGAACAGCACCATATTCTCGGTACCAAATTCCGTCTTAGTCATCTAGTGCTGCTGTCACAGAAATACCACAAGTGGATGGCTTTAACAAAGAGACGTTTATTTGCTCACAGTCTAGTAGGCTACAAGTCCAAATTCAGGGTGTCAGCTCCAGGGGAAGACTTTCTCTCTGTCACCTCTGGAGGAAGGTCTTTCTCGTCAATCTTCCCCTAGACTAGGAGCTTCTCCTCGCAGGAACCGCAGTCCAAAGGACGTGCTCTGCTCCCGGTGCTTCTTTCTTGGTGGTGTGAGGCCCCCAACTCTCTGCTCCCTTCCTTTTTATCTCTTGTAAGATAGAAGGTGGTGCAGGCCACAACCCAAGGGAACTCCCTTTACATTGGATCAGGGATGTGACCTTAGTAAGGGTGTTACAATCCCACCCTAATCCTCTTTAACCTAAAATTACAATCACAAAATGAAGGACAACCACACAATACTGGGAATCATGGCCCAGCCAAATTGAGACACACATTTTGGGGCAGACGCATAATTCAGTCCATGACAGTGAACAAACTAGAGTCTTCTGTCCTCGGAGGGTTTCTCTTCTAGTTTGGGGAAGACCAAAAATCAATGAGGAAAGACATAAACCTGATAATTTCACACAGGAAAAACTTGCCCTGAAGTAAACAGAAGTGAGTGAGGTGGGTTGGGTCTTGTTTAGATGAGGTGACCTGAGGGGTCAGGGGACATTTGATCAGTGAGGTGGCCTACATGACAGAGCAGAAAGAAAGCTGGGGCTGCAGGAGTGCCGTGAGTGGGAGGGGTGGGGGCAAATCAGGCAGGCTCCTGTGGGCCCCTTGACCAGGGCTGGTCTTATTCTAGGGGCAGTGGAAGCCAGTGGAAGGTTTTAAAACAGGTAAGTGGCATTGCCCGATTTGCTTTTCAAGAATATTCCTCTGGCTGGTGATGGAGAAAGGGTGGAGGTGGGGCGGGAGTGGAAGCTGTGAGTCAGTGAGGAAGCCAGGTCCTAGGCCAGGTCACAGATGAGGCCATCTGGCTAGGCGGAAGCTGTGGGGGTGGTGACATGCAAATAGATTGGGAATGCACTTGGCAGGCAGCCAGAGTCGGATGTTGGGGATGAAAGAAAGGGAAGAAGAATCAGGAATGGCTCGGGTTTTTTTTTTTTACTGGAGTGACTTTCGGGCTTCCCTTGTCTCACTCCCTGTCCTTGTATAATCTCATTTATTTCTCCTGGAAACTCTGAACTCAGTGCTCCCATAGCTACATTTTACAGATGAGGAAACTGAATCTTAGGGAATTTGGGTAGTCCTCACCCCCACCCCAGAGACTAGTGGTCCAGGGAAGAACAGGGGGCGCAGAAATGATTTTATGTAACTTTTCTAATGCAGCCTTAGGAAACTATTTGGGGACAGGCTACTGTAAGAAATGTATGAAATAAGTACTGGATATTGGTATGAATCGACTCGACGGCAGTGGACAGTGGGCATTGGTATGAACACAGGGAATAAATGTTACTAAACATTTTATTAATCATTGTTCAACATGGCATCACTGAAAAACTCTTCCTAACTCTAATGGGAATATAAAATGGTACATATGACCATTTTGGAAGACTGTTTGGCAGTTCTTTATGAAGTTAAATAGACACACACCCTATGCCTCAGCAATTCTACTCCTGGGTGGAATTTCTCTTCCCCAAGAGAAATGAAAACATGCCCATGAAAAGACCTGTACAAGAATGTTCGTGGCCACTTTAGTCATACTCTCCTAAAACTGTGGTATATTCATACAACGGAATACTATGCCGCAATCGAAAGGAAGGAAATACTAATCTGTGAATGAATCTCAAGAAATATTACATTGAATAAAAGAAGGTAGACATAAAAATACATACTATATTGCTTCCTTTATTTGAGATTCAAGAACAGGAAAAACTACTCTGTGTTGACAGGGACGGGAGATTGATAGGAAGGGGACATAGGGAACTTGCTGGGGGTGCCTGTTCTGTATTCCAGCGGAGGTGGGAAGTAGATATATGTATGCGTATCTCTTTCCAGAGGCGAGTCGGCATTGCGAGTCGGCATTAGGCAGAATGGTAAGAAAGACCAAAGGAGGCTTAGTATGCGTCCCGAATCTGAGGACACGGGCCAAGGCGTTCACGGAGAAAAGCGCTCGTGGGTGTCTCTGACACGCAAAGGACACGGGCAGCACAGGCGAAGCTGACGGGGTCACAGGCCAGATCCGCCATCCTCTGTGTGGAACCAGGGCGTTAGCAAGCTGTGAAGCAGTCAGAGATCCTTAATATGCAAATCCATGTCAGCTCCAGAGACACATGCCCAGCATTTTGACAACTACGAGAGCCTTCAAATAATCTCTCAGTATTTCAGTGAGCTAATCTAAAGGTTGGCAGTTCGAACCTACCCAGCAGGGCTACAGAAGAAAGGCCTGGCAATCTTCTTCCATAAAGAATACAGCCGAGAGTACCCTATGGGGTAGTTCTACACTGCCTTACGGGGTTGTCCTAAGTCAGAACTGACTCCAGGGCAAAAGGTTTGGTTTGGGGTTTTTACACATATAATGCTGAGCCGTTCCACTAGATGGCGCTGTGTCCGCTGATGTCCACTGACCCCACATAATCTGGAAAGATTTTGCTTACTTATCCACGTGGAAAACAGATGCACATGGGTGGTTTACATACAGACCACACTGCACACACACACACTACACACATTGTACACACACACACTGCACACACGCACCGCACACACATACTGCACACTGCACATTACACACACATACTGCACACTGCACACCCTGCACACTGCACACACATACTGCACACTACACACACATACTGCACACTGCACACACACAGTGCAGACACTGCACACACACTGCACACTGCAGCACACACTGCACATGCTGCACACACACACTGCACACTGTAACACTGCACACATACTGCACACTGTGCACACACACTGTACACACACTGTACACACATAGCACACACAGACACTGCAACACTGCACATACACTGCACACACATACTACACGCACATTCACACGCACACTGCACCCCTGCCCGTGTCCTGAGGATTGTTTTCCTCATCTTTCACCATCTGACCCATTGCCATCCCCTTGCTCAGAGTGAATTATCTATTAATTCTGGAGGCATAGCTAGCAGGTGGGCGATGGATATATATTTTTTTAATCCCACGTGTTGTTTTACATCTTGTTCTGTTGTCAGTGGGAAGGCATTTGAGTCCCTTAGGGAAAGAGCAGTATAATAATTAGGATGTGAGTGTCTGGGGGGAAGCTATGCTGAGGACTGGTAGAGCAGAGACCCGAAGCTGATTTTTTTGCCTTTTTTTATTTTTCCAGCTGGTAAACTGGAAACAGTGAAATGGGCATTCACCTGGCCCCTGAGTTTTGTCTTATACTTCACTGTCCCCAACTGCAACAAGCCCCGCTGGGAGAAGTGGTTCATGGTGACGTTCGCTTCCTCCACGCTGTGGATCGCAGCCTTCTCCTACATGATGGTGTGGATGGTGAGTGTGTCGAGGACCCTGGCCCTGCTAGACCCCTGGAGAGAAAACCACTCCTAAGGGGGAAGTGCGGTTTGGGGTTCCAGCCATTAACAAACCTCCCCTCACCTCAGTGGTCGAGAACCGCAGCATTCATTCCCACGCTCACAGGTCTGCAGCTGATGGTTTGAATACTCTTAGGTGGGGCTGGCTGAGCAGCTCTGCTTTGACTACAGCTGGTCAAGTCTGATTCAGGCAGCAGGTTGGGTTCAGGTCTGCTCTATGGGTTTGCTCACTTTCCCTGGACCAGTGCCTATTGGGGAATGCTCTTATGGCTGACTACTGGCATGCAAGAGGACAAGTGGAGACACAGGGTGTCTCTTAGGACCACGGCTTGGAGCGGACACACTCACTCCCACCCACGCTCCAATGGCCAAGTCCATCGTCAGTGGAGTGGGGGAAGTATACTCCACCTACTCCCACCCATCTCTCAGTTTGTCATACTGTGAAGGTTTACGTGTTGCCATGATGCTAGAAGCTATGCCACTGGTATTGCAAATACCAACAGGGTCACCCATGGTGGACGGGTTTTACTGGCGCTTCCAGACTAAGACTAGGAAGAAAGGCCTTCTGAAAATGAGGTCATGAAAAGCCTGTGGATCACAACAGAACGTTGTTCGACTCACTAGCTTTGGACACGTCATCCGGAGGGATCAATCACTGGAGGAGGACATCATATTCGGTGAAGTAGAGGGCTAAAGAGGCCAAGGGAGACCCTTGGTGAGATGGATTGGCACAATAGCTGCAGCAATGGAATTGAACATGCTGGCAGTCGTGAGGGTGACAGAGGACCACGCAGCATTTTGTTCTGTTGTGTATAAGGCCACTAGGAGTCAGAGCCGACTCAGCATCAGCTATCTATCTATCTACCTACCTATCTGTCTGTCTGTCTACCCGTGTATTTTGCCCACTTTAGCGGACAGAACAGCAGAGTCGTAAAGCAGAAAGCACGGAGGAAAGACTTGAGCAATTGGGGACTGATGGTTTTTTTTTCTGGGTCTGCTCTATCACAGTCACTGCTCGATCTCAGTCTCACTTTCCTCAACCACGGAAAGAGTTCATTGGACTCAGTGACCCCTCCAAGGTCCTTCTGAGGCTAAAATAATGATCCCACGATTGACATCAGTTGTGAACGTGTGGCTCAAAAAAAGTCTCTGGTGTGAAGCAGTTTTAGAAAACCCAGCTGTCCGGAATGCATTGTCCGTTTCTGATTACTCTTTTTACTGGAGAGCAAACCCAAGTCAGTAGAACTGGAGTTGAGCAGAAATTAAAAGCCATGAGAAAGCTATGCAAATCTGAATTAATCTTGCTTGAGTGTTGAGCAGAAATATAAATTCTGGAGAATTAAACTCAAGAGTTAAGAAAGGGTTTTGAAAAGATTATTTGGAGACAAGAGCAAATTTGTAACCCTGACTCTATTAACTCATAACTATCCCTTGCCTTCAGGGTCGCAGACAAAATGACGACGTTCTTTAAAATCCGTATCTCACAGCTAAGGGTCTCTCCCTCATTCTGCAATTATTACTTTTTTTTATTTGACATATGCATCGAATTCCCTTTCTGTTCCAAGTCTGGGTAACAGTGTCACTGTCCCTGACTGCAAGGGCTCAGTGGTTTTTTCTGAAGTTTACTAACAAGCCAACTAGTTTACTAATCTGCGGTTCACCCTCCTTCTGCTTTCCTTCTTCTCATCTGGTGGGGGGACCGATAAGTCCTGAGAAATGGCCAAAAGTAAGGGAGAAAAAGACCCTGGATGGTGCAAATGGTTAACGTGCTCAACTGCTAATTAAAAGTTTGGAGATTGGAGTCCACCTAGAGGCACCTCAGAATAAAGACGTGGTGACCTACTTCTGAAAAGTCAGCATTGAAAACCCTATGGAGCACAGTTCCACTTTGACACGCACGTGGTTGTACACACACAGAATCAACTCAGGAACAGGTTTGCTTTTAAGGGAGAAAACAAAGAGAGGCAGGAGACCTAATTCCAGCCACCTGGATAATGAATTCCCCCAACCCCAGATCCCCCCAAGCGTAATCCTAATGGCTCGCACAGACCTGAAGCACCACTGCCTTCCACGTCCTGCGGGGTCTGAATTGAAGGTTAGAAAGGAGAGACAAGGGCTGCCAGCTTCT